>NC_071393.1:23867649-24167649 GCF_022682495.2 Desmodus rotundus | reverse complement strand
ACTGTTTTCTCCCTAATGCACTGCCTCCTGCTGCCTTCCCTCTCTCCCCTGCACACTGATCCAGCGCATTTCCCTCAGTGCCTCTGTGCACACCGCACCTTGCCTCTAGTGGCCTTCCCTTGGCAGGGAAAGCCTCAAGTTTTGAACCTGAATTCAAGTTTCCAGGTTCCCACCATCCGAGCAGGGCCTGTGACAAAGTAGCCACTGGCAATCTACCCGGGTCCTACTTGCACAACACTACCTATGGCCGTCTTACCAAGATCTGGTTTATGCAAGCCAGGCACGTGGCTTGCGTAAAGGAGCCAGGTCCAGGCAACTTAGAGCTTCCTTTTATATCATTTAAAATGAAAATTCCTCCTTCAAAACCATATTCCTACAACTCTGGTACTTGACATTGGGTTTTGAGAAAGACTCTAGAGAATTATAAAAAGACGAGGATAGACATAGCAAGAGCACACAGCGAGTCTGGAAAATGCATTTCAGATGGGTTTGTTGCAAAGTATTGTTGGATTCCTACTATTCTTGGGGATTCAAAAGAAAACCTTAATGTTGCTTTAGGAATTTACAATAGTAAAACTACAATGTCAGCAAGACTAGTTTTAAGACAGCATTAAGGAAATGGGTTTAATAGAGTGTTCTTATTGACAATTTCCCTAAATCTCTTGGTCCCCAAAATAAACAGCCAGCAGAATTGTCATTGCTTCTTTTATATTCTGTGATTCTCACCAGAACCTCTTGGTAACAGAAGGCCAAGCAGCCTCTGATATACAATAACTTAAAATAACTCCATTCAGTCCCAAAGGTGTTATTTACGTTCTCAGCACCTTTAGCTCAGTTGGCATATGAAGAAGTTAGAGGATCTGAGGGTTAGCAAGCTACTCTTTAGGGATGAGACCACCACCAGAGGAATTATATTGATCAGTTAGCACCTTCACATCGATAAATTTAATCCCATCACATTCTAGAAGTTTGGTTTTCTTTTCTTTTTTAAATTAATATTTGATTGTTTATGCTATTAGAGTCATCTCATGCTTTCCCTCTTCATCCCCCTCCACCCAGCCCACCCCCGACTCCCACAGTCAATCCCCACACTGTTGTCCTTGCTCATGGATCCTTCACGTATGTTCTTTCAGCTTCTTTTAATCAGTGCCCCCCTCCCTGGTTTTCTTCATTGTAGTTTTTATGGAGGAGGAGAAACCGTAAGGGAAGAGAGAAAGAATTAAAAACAGAAAAAGAAGGTGGAGGATGGGCCAGCGTAGATCAGACCCTTCGGGTCAGGAAGTCCTCTCTCCCTGAATCTGCTGCTTCTCCTTTTGTGTCTTAATTTTTAACCCCTTTGTCCAATTCAGTAATGTTAAGGGTCTTTTGGATTAAAGGAATATGTGCCTTGACCCTGGGCTGGTAGCTGAGTTGCTTAGAGCATTATCCTGATATACCAAGTTTGCAGGTTCAATTCCCGGTCAGGGCACATACAAGAATCAACCCATGAATGCATCAATAATTAGTAGAACAAGAAATTGTCACCTCCCTGTCTCTCTCTCTTTCTCTCTCCCTCTCCCCTTCCTCTCTCTAAAATCGAGCAATAAAAAAATTAAAAAACTACCTTATATTAGGCTTCTCACACTTCATTTACTACATGCATTTCATATACTACATAATTTCATTACATAAATGTCACCTTTTATTTTGCTTTATATTTGATTTTCTTAAAGAGTGCTGGGTGAAGCTGATAAAGAGAGAGGTACAAGTCCCAAAATGTTAGGAAAAACTGAAAATTCCTGTCTAGCAATCAATGTCATTAAAACCTATATACATTGATTAACTGAAAAATGAGTGATTTTTATTATGATGTTCCTTTTTTTTTGTTTTTTCTTGGCAATGATCATCTCTTGGTTCTATGATATTAGAATAAGTCTTGTAAGAATATCCTTTCATGGTGCTTTTTCAGAGTAAGAAAACATAAAAACTCAAGAGCCAGGATTCATTAAACTGAAAATGACCGAGGTTCTGCCATGCTGTTAACTATGGGTATCTATTGTTTGGTGGTTGGGGGGGGTGATCAATAGTTGGTTCTATTCTGTTGTCATCAATGGATGATTCCTACTTACCTGTGGTTGGGTGATACGAAGTCATTTTCCATTAGGGCTAAACTAGAGATTTTCCTCTTATTACATTTCTTGCCCCCCTTGGTTGCAGAGGCAGGGAGCTATCAACTCCTATGAAGATCCGCAAATGGCCTGCGGTTTCCAGTCCAGTTATCACCCGCAGAGAGCCTGCTACCCCTTCTGGGAAGAGACGGCCACCCAGGAAGTCCCCACTGGCCTGGAGCACTGTGGCTCAGGTAGGACCCCACACGGAAGCTGGGGTTGAAGGACAATGGGAATGTGATCAGGGCTGCATTCTCTGAAATAACAGCTGCCCCATCTTACGTGGGTCCGGATGCTATTGTTCTGTTTTGGAAAGCCCCGGGTCTTCTCAATAATTTGAGTTAATTTATTCTCCAGTGACAGGAAAAGTACACTCTAGGAATGAACCCAAGTAAGGAGACGCGGCTTTAGGTCTTCATTCTGTAAACAGTCTGTCTCCTGCGCGTTTCCTGCGACTTGCCCATTTTTGTTAGCCTGACTGTTGACAGAGGGCCTAGCAGTTCTGCAGCCGTAAAGTATGGACTGGATAAACAGCCTTCCTGCAGAACGTCCTTTCTCTCATTTGTCTTCTCTTTCCATCATTCCCTACCTCTGGGCTCATGCCCAGCTGCAGCTGGCTGCTCCTTCCTCCAATGCTTTCTGTCTCCCCAACCTTCTTCTCAGCGGCTCCTTCCTCCTCCCTGCACATTCCCAGTGCTCCTGGCTGGCTGGTCGCAGTGCTGCCCTCTGGCGAACGGGAGACACGCTCCTCCAGAGAACTGGAATGGAGAAAAGTTCCAAGTCCCTACCCCAAGTCTCTTTTGTGCGGCTCACTATGTTCCTCACACATTAAATATTAGCCTTTGTTTACCTGCTACCGTTTTGGGGTTTAGTTTAAATGCCAAGTGTAAAGCTTGCATTTGGGGATTCTGAAATGATTGATTCAGAAATTAAGGTCAGTTTTTCATGAGAGCAGGTTATGCTAATATATCCAAATATCAAAAAGGCTGGTTAAGATCTGTTATTTTTCCCCAGGATAAATTCTTAGCCTAAGAAATTTCATTACTGTCTTACTTAATAAAAATAACGTAATTGTGAGGAGTTACATAGGGGGAAAGCCACCGGAAATGAACTGAAGTACAATTTTTTGGTTCAGCGTCTTTTTTACCCCACAAAACTGTATGGTAAACTACTTTGATCATAGTGGAGATATAAAATAAATGTTTGCTTTGTTGTCCGTGACTCATCTTTCACCAGGAATACGCACACAGGCAGAGAGATGTTACAAGATGTTGTAACACTTGCTGGGGCTTGGGAGGAAGGCTGGGAGCTGCTTGCCAGTTGCATGGTTCTTCTCCAGGGCGGAATGGAACCAAGTCCTATGTCCCATGTCTTGTCGACTCAATGGGCATTGATCTTTGAGGTGTCCTTGGCATCACCTTGGGTTTGAGATGTGATAACACTGATACTGTCACTTAAACATTTTCTAAATTTATTGAGGAGAGAGAGAAATAGAGAAACATCAATTTGTTGTTTCACTTATTTATGCATTTATTGTTTGATTCTTGTATGTGCCCTGACCGGGAATCGAACTCTCAACCTTGGTGTTTTGGGATGATGCTCTAACCAAGTGAGCTGCCTGGCCAGGGCGTAGTATAACTCTTGCATCCTATTAATACCAGTAGGTTTAAGTCTTATGTCTACCAATTGAAGAGAGATTCAACTTATCTTGCCAGCATCCTTTCAGTTCAGGATGGTACTTCTCTTGCTACAGGTCACATCTTACTAAGAGAGGAGTTCATCTCCACTCTTGCCATAGCCCCCAAATTAGAAGGTTACTTCTTCATAGCAAAAAGACATGGTTCTCTTCTTTCTTAGCTGAGAAGTACATAAATTCTCAACTAAAGAGGACTTCTCATGCCCCCTTGCCACAGTTCTCAAAGGTAACAGAGTTTCATTTCAGAGACAATGAAACAGTGTCTGTGGAGAACCTCTCAGAATCAAGATGCCTTAACAAGTAAAGACTTAGAGCAATGTATACTCTTCTGTATTATACACTGGGTAAACCAGGCACTGGCAAGCAGCTCCCAAGCCTTCCTTCCAACCCCCAGCAAGTGTTACAGCATTTTGCTCTGTGCGTGTATGTGTATTCCTGGTGAAAGATGAGTCACGGACAACAAAGCAAACATTTATTTTTTATCTCCACTATTATCAAAGTAGTTTACCATACAGTTTTATGGGGTGAAGAGACACTGAACTTTTTTCCCCCCAAGTCTACTCTATTGTCACAAGAAGAACGCAGCTGGGGCCACTCAGACCGGTGGCTTATGTGCAGGATGGGAAGATGGTGCACATAATAACCAGTCCTCAGATGATCTTTGTGGCCATCAACTGTAGCTCAGAAATACTCGTAGGCCTCCGTGGGCGAAGTGGTGCCCCAGGGGCAAATGTGACAGCCGTAGTTCCCTCTGTCTTAAGCTTCCTCGGGTGGAAATATTTGGCAACCCCCCTGAGCTTTTCCAGCCCCTCCTTCGCCTTTTACACTGTCCAGATGAAGGAGTTGCAATGATTATTTCTGGGCTGGGGTCCAGCCCTCCTCAGGGATGGGTGTCCTTTGGAAAGAGATCGTGGGGTTGTAGGGAAGGGAGATGAAGCCATGGACCAACCAATGATTTCTCCAGCTGCGGCACATTTCCTTGGAGTTATGTTAAGAAGAAAGAGGGAAAAAATACTCTACATATTTTTCATCTTCTTTTATCCTATTTATAACCTCAGTTTTCTTCCCGTCCTCCTTCTCATGGTTACTCTCCACCCCCGCGCTGTCTCAGATTTTGTGCTTTCAGAAAGGATGAATGAACTTTTTTTCCAAGTATTACACATCTGTCAGTGACTGGAATACCCAGCAGGAGGGGCCATCGAGGAAGGATTAGGCCTCTTCCTCTGAATGTTGCTCCTATTCACACAGAGACAGAGGCCGAGAAGGGCAGAAGCAAGGAAGAGAATAAAGCTGAGAGAAAACATGAGTGGGGGAGAGCTTTTGCAGGTGAGTGGGAGAGAACAGTCAGTAGCCAAGCTGAGTTAAGAGCCAGACAGAATCGATTGGAAAAGGGATGCTGAAGAAGAAAGAAAAGGTGTGTCAAAATGGCCAGAAAATAAAGGTGGGTGTTAGCAGGGAGGTGGAGATTACTGAGAGGAGAAGATGAAAAATGAATGGGTAGCCAGAAAAAGACAAGGCAAACAGGGGAGGGGAAGATGACATGAAAGAGAGAAATAGATGAATCTGAGGACATTAACTATACAGCTAAAAAGGGAAGCCACATTTGCATGCAATTGCCCGTGCAGCTGTACATTGCTTCGTGACAATCTTGTAGTCATCATTTTCTTTCATTTCTACCTCCTCCTGTCTGCCTTCCCCCATCCCCTCCTCCCTATCAGCCTGGAGCCATTAGCGAGAGCCAATGGGGATGGAGAGCTGGTGTTCTGCATGAATGAATGGGCCCTTTCTGTCTTAGCTTCTCGTCATCCCTCTGTTGGGGAGCCTTGTGAATCAATGGAGCCCCTTACACAAGACAGGGCTAAAATGTCTGTTACTGTTTATAGTCTGAGTGGAGTGGAGCCCACTGACCCTGCCTCCTCGCTCTCTGTCCCCTTCCTCTATTTTGTCCCCCAGACTCAGCCCTTTCTCTCAATTATCATAGCAAGGTCCATTTTAAAAAATATATGTTATTGACTACGCTATTCCAATTGTCCCAACTTTTCCCCTTTTGCCCCCACCCCCCACCTGGTACCAACCGCCCTTCCCTCCAGCAATCCCTCCCCCCTTGGTTCATGTACATGGGTTGTGCATATACGTTCTTTGGCTTCTCCATTTCCTACACTATTCTGAACATCTCCCTGCCTATTTTGTACGTACTATTTATGTTTCATAGTCCTTGCTCCCTTTCCTCAATTCTCCCCCTCCCCCCTCCCAACTGATAACCCTCCCAATGATTTCCATATCTAAGATTCTGTTCCTGTTCTGGTTGTTTGCTTAGTTTGTTTGTTTAGATTCAGTTGTTGATAGTTGTGAATTTGTTGCCATTTTAATGTTCATGGTTTTGATCTTCTTTTTCTTAAATAAGTCCCTTTAACATTTCATGTAATAATGGGCTTGGTAGTGATGAACTCCTTTAGCTTTACCTTGTCTGGGAAGCACTTTAACTCACCTTCCATTCTAAACGATAGCTTTGCTGGATAGATTAATCTAGGTTGTAGGCCCTGCTTTTCATCACTTTGAATATCTTGCCAAGTCCCTTCTTGTATGCAAAGTTTTTTTTTTTTTTTTGAGAAATCAGCTGGAAGTCTTATGGGAACTCCTTTGTAGGTAACTGTGCTTTCTCTTGCTGCTTTTAAGATTCTCTCTTTATTTTTACCCTTTGGCATTTTAATTATGATGTGTTTTTGTGTGGTCCTCTTTGGGTCCAGCTTGTTTGGGACTCTCTGTGCTTCCTGGCCTTGTATGTCTGTTTTCTTTGCCAAATTAGGGAAGTTTTCTTTTATTATTTTTTCAAATAAGTTTTCAATTTCTTTCTTTTCCTCTCTCCTTCTGGCATCCCTATGATTTGGATGTTGGTATGTTTGCAGATGTCCCAGAGGGTCCTTGTACTCTCCTCATTTTTTGGAATCCTTTCTTTTCTTCTTGCTGTTCTGGTTGAATGCTTATTTCTTCCTTATGTTCCAAACCATGGATTTGAGTCCTAGCTTCCTCCCCTCTCCTGTTGGTTCCCTGTAGATGTTTCTTTATTTCACTTCATGTAACCTTCATTTCCTCCTTTATGTTGTTGCCGTGCTCAGTGAGTTCTGTGAGGATCCCGATCACCAGTGTTTTGAATTCCACATCTGATAGCTTGGCTACCTCTGTTTCATTTAGTTCTTTGTCTGGGTTTTGTTCTGTTCTTTCATTGGGGCCATAATTCTTTGTCTCCTCAATTTGGCAGCTCCTCTGTGTTTGTTTCTGTGGAGTAGGTCGAGCTGCTTTGACTCCCTGTCTTAGCAGCACGGTCTGTTGTAGAAAAGGCACCTGCAAATTGTGTGGGGTGGAGGCTTAGGTCATTGCCAAGCAGGACAATCTGCTTTACTGCCTTGTAGCTCTGTGTGGGGGAAGGGCTTGGGGAGGGGACAGTGCCCCTGGCCTGACTTCTGGAGGTTTGCCCAGCACTCTCCCTGTTTCCAGTCACTTCACCCACTTCCCGTATGCGACTGGCGTTCTTCCAGCTGTTGCCCTGGTGGTGAATTCCAAAGTGGGTGGATTTGTGTACATTCTAAGTCCATATGGGCCCTTTAAACGGAGTCTCCTTAAAATCCTTCTGCTGCCCCAACCCCCACTGGTTTTTACAGCCAGAAGTTATGGGTATTTATCTTCCCAATGCTGAAACCCTGGGCTGTGTGGTCTGGCCTGTGGCTGGGATTGCTTGCTCCCAAAGTATCTCTCCTGATTTTTATCTACCACACATGAATGTGGGACTGCCCTTTCCGCTGCTGCCACCGCTGCCTCTCTGCTCGTCTTCATGACTCCACCCCACCTACTCATCTGGATGAATGTGGCTTCTTTGAATTCTTGGTTGTCAGACTTCCATACAGCTTTATTTTCTCATGGTTCTGGGTGGTATTTGTTTTGAGATCTAGTTGTAATTCTTTCTCTGGTCACACAAGGAGGTGAAGTGTTTCTACCTATGCTTCCATCTTAACTGGAAGTCAGCAAGATCCATTTTTAAAGTCAGTATCTTGCTCCTTGTCTCTCAGAACTCATGAACATTTTATAGCTATTAAGTATTATGACTAGTTCCCATCCACAGCCCTGTTGAAGGGGTGGAGTAGATGGCAAGCCATTTTTTGATGGAGGCAGAGAGCTTAGAATGGTGCCCAGACCCAGCTGGAGTCATTCAATGCCTGTTTTCTACTGGGAACAGGAAGGCTGACATCAGAGACTCAACTGAGCACCCAGGCCACAGCACCACAGTCTGTCCCATCAACTGTTAGGTGTCCAAATTTGATTTTTTTAAATGATTTTATTTGTTTTTAGAGAGAAGGGAAGGGAGGGAGAAAGAGGGAAAGAAACATCAATGTGAGAGAGAAACATTGATCGGTTACCTCTCGCACCCACAACCGACGTACGTGCCCTGACCAGGAATTGAACCAGCGACCGTTCGCTTTGCAGGATGATGCCCAACCAGTTGAGCCTCACAGGTCAGGGTATCCGTATTTGACTTTAACCAGATAGTTATGATGATCACGAAAGACAGTGATGTGTATCAGGAACTAGGATGCTTACTTGGCACCCTTCCTGAATGACGCACTGTCAAATTATTTTTTGTTTCAGGGATGGATTTGTTTTGAATCAGCCAAAGCTATGGATGTCATGTTGTGACTAAAATTCAGTTTTCCAAAGTACAACAGCTGCTTAGAGCTGGAAAGTGGCCTGCAGCTACAGACCACAGCAAACCCAGCTGACCCTCAGGGAGTACCTATGGTTTCGTTACCACGGTCCTTGATTTGAGAAATAAGACAATACTTTTTTCCTTCTTGCATAATGCAACTTGATTTATTTTTGGTCATTGAACATGGTAAAAACCTCATCTACCCTCATTCACATCCTACCCTCCATTTCTCATTCTTCATGAGAAAGGAAGTATGTACTGTGTAATCGTAAAGAATTCAGACTCTGGAAACAGGTCACTCGAGTTTTTCCCCAATTTACTTTAAATTACAATTCACATGAAATTTTATATTACTTTCCGGTGTACAACACAGTGATAAAACATTTATCTATCTCACAAACGGATCACCCCTAGAAGTGTACTACCCACCTGATGCCGTACGTAGTTATTTAATGTTATCGAGTATGTTTCCTATGCTGGACTTTACCTCCTGTGACTGTTTTTTATAACTGGCACTTTGTACTTGCACATCAGCTTTCCCCAACTGCGTGTGACCTTAGGCAACTCGCTGAATCTCTGTAATTCAGTTTCCTCATCACAGCCGGGGGTTCTCAAAGTGTGCCAGCATCAACCTGGAGGGTTTGGTAAACCACAGGCTGTGGGGTTCTATTCCCGGGGTCTCTGATTCCGTGAGCCTAGGGTGTATCTCAGGAATTTGCATTTCTCATCGGTCCGTAGGTGCCGCTGCTGCTGGTTCAGAGACCATATTTGGAGGACTGCTACGTTAATATATGTAACGCTTAAAGCGGCACTGCCACTTAGCGAGCATGGTATGAATGTTCGCTGTTCTAACGCATTGTCCCGAAGGGCCTGAGAAAATACAGGTGCCCGGGTGTTGAGTCAGAAAGTGACCCAGCAGTGATTGGTAGAACACTTGTGGTGGCCGGTGGCAGGTACTGGAAACTGAGCAGGTCTATGGAGCCAAAGGAAGGCATTCCTTGTCTCTGGGCAACTTTTATTCAAGTGTGAGTGTGGGGGTACATTGACATGATAGGAGAAATGGTTCCTGTATGAAACAGTACACTTATTCATGAGATAAAATGTGGCAACATAAGTATGTGACTTTGGATTGACTATTTAGAATTTCTAAGATAAATTTACTCGTAAAATGGTAGAACTTAAGAATGTCTTTCCCAAATAAACTTTGGAAGTTCAAGTGGGAGATATACTTACGAGTCCGAGTTCATGGTCTCTCCTGGGGCTGTCTCAGACGGCCGGGCGGCTGGGAGAGATCAAACCTGGGCCAGTGTTTGGAAAAGGCTATCGACAGCCAGGTGGGACGTTTCAGCGGGAAAAACAGATGCCTCGCGTTTGGCTTTTAAGTGTTGAGAGCAGGGAGGGGATGCCAGAGAGACTTGCTAAATGGAGATCCACCTTGCCTGAAGTGTTTATTCTCATAGCAGGTTTGTTCTTTCAACCGACTGACCATCTCAGATGGCCCTGTGTTTTAAAAAAACGGTATTTTTAAACTCTATCAGCTGCACATATCTGTCCTTTCTCCACTCGGGGAGTGTTTTGCTTTACAAGAGGACCTGCTTCAGCTTCCTTGCTTCTTCAGAACAGTTCTGATCCTGTTTGTGTGAGCGTTTCTGGGATGTTATCACGTGGGCTGTCTGTCTCAGGAAACAGTGGGATCCACGGAGGATCTGACTCGATAGGTTGGGTGTTTGGCGGGGAGAGAGCTGTAACCCTGTAACTCTTTCACAGGAGACCACGGTTGGGGCTGAGCTGCCCACACAAGCCACTTTCAGGGGACAGCTGGGAGGGAAGGTTAATGCGGGACACCGTTGGCCCACCAGCATCCCATCTGAGAGCAGGAAAAAGAAGCTTTTGAGGAAGAAATGCTGGAGGAGAGGGTCAGATCTGCCTTGCTTAAGTAGTACATTAGGAAGAGAATCCATATGAAAAAACCAGCCTGCCTACTTACTCTATCGTTTGTTCTAAGGTGGTTTCTATGAATGCCTGACCCCTGTTCTCCGCAAGTGAAGGATGTTTCTCTGGCTAGGGGCTGGGTGTGCTATTTGTAAATGCTGCATTGACCCATCCTTTCTATTTCCACCCTGGCTCCCCTAGTAGCTCTCCATCCTGTGCTATTTCATACTCAGACTACAAGAACTTTTGATACACGTTTCTGAGCATAAGCTCAGAGGTATTGAGTCCAAGCAAAGGGTTTAGTGTGGAAAGAGCAATAACTCATCTGGGATCTGGTTCCTGCACCTTTAACAGGATTCTTAAACTTACTTCTTGAAGTTCATGGCCTGCAGCAGGTGATTAATAAATGCTACCTTCCTTCTTCTTCTTTTCAGCATGACTTGAGTGTGAGGTGAATGTAAGTGAGCCGAAGAAACTAGAAGTTCCGCCCTTACCTAAGGAGTCTTAAAGGCCCACTGTCATCCTGCCCAAGGCTAATTTTCTGACACCTGCCATCTTGACTCTTCGCTGTGCCTCATTTTACCAGGGGAAGGAGAAGGGAGCCTGGGGAGGACCAGAGAATGCAGACATAGGGACCAGAGACCTGTGTCTCTGCTGAGGCAGTGAGCAAGGCCTTTGCAAATGCGCCATCACCTCTGCAGGTGCTGGGGAAGGATGATAACCTAAAGACGCGGAGACCGTGGTCAGTTGAGAAGTTACAATTCAAATGCAAGCATTTTGTTGGCTGTTCTCTGATTTGTTGCTTCTCAAAAATCCTAGGAAGTAACAGCATTGCACTGGAAATCCCAGGGGGCCGGGGAGAAAGAAGTTCTCTTAACTTGTTCAAACCACAAATATTTGAGCCGAGTTGGGAAAAGGTCCCTGGGGCACCGAGTTCCTATTTGACTCAAGCAGTTTGACCCTCTTCTGGAAGTCCTAGAGCGGGGGCTGGGGACATGGACCAGGGCCTGGCGTCAGCCCCCGCTTGGCTTCGGCCCTGTGAATGGAAATCTGGGGGTGGGGGAGTGAGGCGGGGGCTGGATGGAGTCCCGGGAGAGGAGGGCTGTGGCAGGGCGCGCAGGGTGGGGGTGGATGCGCAGAGACAGCCTGTTTTGCTCGGTGTCTGGCCGCGGAGAGACTCCGTACTCTCTCCAGATGTGCGCTGTGTTTATAGCTGCTGAAGCCGGGGACCCAACTGCCTCATTACTAAGTTTCCTTCTTGCGCTGCAGCCAGGGGTCTGAGCCTGGACGCAGCTGGAAGAGGCTCACGGGGGAGGGGCAGGGGGCGGTGTCTGTCCCTCCTCCTGGCTCCGCGTCTCTAACCCCTACCCCGCCCTCCTCCACTGCGAGCCTCCCAAAATACACGAGCACACAAAAAGAAAAACACCAGCAGATTTTTTATTTCAGAGAGTAAACACTTGGGCCACGGGGGTCTGGAGGTTATGGGAAAAGAGGAAACCATCAGGCTAATCAGGCAGGCACACACTTCCCCTGCTGAAATAAAGCAGAAATCTTCGTGCGCAGGGCGGGTGGGTTAACCCCGGCGCTGCCAGCACCGAGTGCGCACCCAGAGCTGGGGCGGCCCAAGAAGAAGGCTTTACATCCAGAATCCAGGCAGCGGGAGGAAAGAGAGGAGAGAGGAGAGACCTCTTGGGCCAGGACTGAATGCCTTCCCCTAAGTCTGTGTCAGCACGTCTCTTTCCAGCTTGGCTGTAGAAAGAGATGGTTGGAACACAAGAGATTCTGGACTTAGATTTGGTTTTGCAAGAGGTCAGGCGGAGTTCTAGATGGTGGGGAGATAGGTAGGTAAGGGAGCTACTTCTGCCCAGAGCGTGGGTGTAGGTTGCTACTGTGATGAAATGAGCAAGAGAGTTCGATGGGGCTGGCCTGGTCCAAGGGTTAGTCCTGCCACCGACCACCCCTGCAGCCATGGCCAAATCACTTCTTCAGTTTCCTCGTGTAGAATAGTGGCTACCTCTCAGTTACGGCAAGGAGGGAAAACCCTCATTGAAGCTGTAAATGCACAAAAGCGTGGCTCTCAAGTCATGATTTCGTATATTACTTTAAATTGATTAATTTTCCTTCCTTCCTTCCTTCCCTCCCTCCCTTCTTCTTTCCTTCCCTTCCTCCCTACCTTCCTCCTTCCCTCCCTTCTTTTTCCCTTTCCACGTTAAATGCCTTCAGCTTCCATCCTCACGCATTTGCTGCCTGGCTGCCTATCTGGAGAGCATAAATAGTTCATGGGCCAGAGGTCATAGGTCAAACATGAGACCTAATTGCACTGCGAGAGAAGTGACCTTTCCACTGATATATAGGGCAACCTTTGGCTCTTTCCGAGGCTGCCAGCGTGAGTGGGCCATCCGCGTTCGGGCCAGCCCCGGCCCCCATACCACAATCTGGTCAGCTAACCACCGCTCCCTCACCATCGCTGGTTTTCAAATAGGGCTCTGCTTTCCGCTCCATTCCTGAACGTGAGAGACAGATTCACTCACGCCCTCCCAAGCAATGTCTGACCTTTGGACTTGCTTGCTGTATAACACAGACCTTTGTTCACTCTTTCAGGCATCATTAAAAAATAAAATAAAAACAAAAAAGCCACCAACTCCTAAAGTTATTTGAATGGTCTCCCATACCTGGGCAGACTGGCGCGGAAGCAGTGTGTGAGAAACCACCAGTGCTTTCACTATCCACAGAGCCAGGGTCTCCTTGCCTTTGCAGTTATCACTTGAATTCTGATGTGCGTCACATTTTTTAAAAAAAATATATCAATCCTGACAACGTGCTGCCAGGTTTTAGACCTGCAGATTCTCACAGAGCCAGGGGCGCTTGACCCAGGTGAGTTTCGGAAATGTGTGATCCCTCTAAAATCGTGTGGGAGACTTTTTCTAAGGATCCGTAGCTTTCCTCTGATTCTAACCGTGGTCTGAGACCCCCCAAGAGGTTAAGAGCTACTGCCCCAAGCAAGGGGAAGGCATCTTTATATCCCCCTCAGCACTTAGCATATTGTACTTAGAGAGGACACCAAGTAGACTGTTGAACTGGATTGAATTCACTGGTGTAAGTGTCCTTCCCATCAATCCCTTCTCACCACTCTGGGCCCTCTCAGAAGGGGTGTTTAAACCTGGAAGCTCTTTCCATCCCATTGTCTCAGAGACATTGGGCCTTGGAGCCTTGCCTCAAGTCTAGCCACATCTCTCTCTCTTTTCTTTCTCCACATCCACTTTTATTTTATGCCCCTTAGAATGATCTCTCCAAATACCCATGGAAGTCATAGACTGCGGCCTCTCTGTTGTGAGGCGGAGGTGGGGACAGGGCAGAACCCCACAGGAGAGCCCGGTGTGCTGCGCTTCTCGTGGCCGTTCTGGGGCGGGCAAGGGCAAGAGGTTCCTCAGCGTGTGTCACGCCTGGGGGAAAATGAGCGGTGAAAACAGTGCCTCCACTGGGGGCAGGAGTGCAGAGCCAACGCCTCTCCAACAATGGCCGCAGGAACAACGACGTGACACGTAAGCTTCAGATGCTGAGCTCCCCCGGCCAATGCCTCTGACTCCCGGCTGTCCTTTAGAGTCGTGGCCCTCATGCCTGACCTTTGGCTTTTCTTGGAAGCATTGTCTGCTGTATTTGCTGCCACCCACTCCCTTCGACAAGAGGAGACCATTTCCAGAGGTCTCCAATGTAGTGAGAGAGAGAGTCCCCAAGCCCGTGGCAGCACTGGGACTTGTTAGCATCTCCTTCTTTGGTCAGTCCGGATGGACATTCTTAACAGGGTTAAGGGCTTGCATCATATTGAAGCCTCATAGGTGGAATGTTGGGTTTTATCATGAAACAGGCTGACGTGACCGGGGGCTATTCTTGGAGAGTTCAGTAAAAATTGGAAATAAAAATGTCATGTTTGCTTCAACCATATCTGAAATATCCCGGCAGTTCATCTGTGCTTTGTGCTTGGAAAAATCTGAGTGTAAAGTTCCCGAATGAGAAAAGCACCCTACCGTGATGCAAAGGTGGTTTGGCATTTCTTTTTTTTAAAAAAACATGGTTTCAGTCCCTCTGAATTTCCAGTTAGATAGCTTAGCTGTACTTAATCTCTCTTTCTAGCTTGTCTCTCTACTGATCAATTAAAAAAAAGAAGAATATAAAGTAGAAATAGTTCACGTCTTATTCTTCTTCAGTTTTAAAATAATCTTAATGCAGAAGATCTAAGAGAAGGCCTGTCCTTCTAAAACGACTTGAGGTAGAGGAGTTGACCTTCATCGACGACTTTCCACAGGCCAAGGATCCCACGCCTGCGATCTCTTTCTTTCTCGCAATATTCTGACGAGGGCGATATCATTCCCATTTCACAAATGAGATGTGAGCGAGTTCACTGTAACTGAAGGGTACAGTTACTTCTCCAAAGAAGTCTAAGGGTAATTCTAGGAGGCGGGAGAGGCTCATTCAAACTGGCATCTTACTCCAAGCCCATGTTCCTACCCATTACACAAACATTACCTGCTGCCCCAAACCTTTTTAAATTAAAGTCTTCCTTGTTGCCTCATCCTTGGTGGCCAGGGTCTACCCCCCAGGGGAAGAGAATGTAAGCTCTCCTGGCTGTCCCACAAACCGGAGAGCCCTGGGATTCTTACACAGACGGAACAGGAGAAACCAGCCTCTGGGGCCTGACTTCTTCGGGGCCTCCTCCTGTTTTTTTTTTTTTTTTTTTTTTCCGGTCCCTTGCTGCTTACTGACATGCCCCAAGGAGCCCAGGATGTTGCGAGGCTGCATCGGAGAATGGAGCTGCCTGCTGGGCTGGGCCTCAGCTCTGTCCCCTCGGTGGTGCACCCCCTCTGCCCTGTCACTGCTCCTCCAGCTGGCTCCGTGAGGAGAGTCGCTGAGCAAGAGTAAACCCTTTTTGGAAAGTTTCTGAAAGGTTATACCCTCGAAGCTCTCCACCGTGTACACAGCACGTGCTGAGGTTTACACAGACTCCGCAGACCTCTGAATAGGGAGACTAATTGTGGGGAAGCGGCTTTTCAGCACACAGGATGGGCTGTTCTCTGCGGGTTTTCCTATCAAAAGGCTTTTAAAAGTGCAGTGCAGCCATTGTTGAATCTTCCACAATGAATTAAATACCATTTCTCTCCTCACAGCTGTTCCCTATGAGGGAGCATGGAGTGCTATTTTTCTTTTCCTGGCGGAGGACGTCTGCTGTAGAAACCTAAGCGCTGGGGTAATGAGATTATTTGTGTGCGGATTCTTTAGGAAAAGCATTTCTTTATTTTGGACTCACATGTGATACAGCGCTGCAGCTCTGGGGACGGGAGAGGGAGAAGCGGGAAGAGGATGGAATTGAACCGTCTGAGCGGACAGACCAGCAGGGGTGGGGCCGAGGGACCAGGGTTTAGTCTCAGGGCGTTTATCCACAGGTCCCCAGGCCACCGGCATCTTCTCAGCCCCACCAGCTGGGCTGCAGAGGAGGGAAATTCCATCTATTTTTTTTTTTTAGTAAACAATTAATCACTTTCCCTTCTGCCCTTTCAAAATTCCTTCCTGATCTCGCAAGTTTTTAATGGAATTGAAGGAACGCTTGTTTTGCTCTCTTACCTATTTTTACACAGAAGAGCTTTTAAAAACATTCAGCTGTAAAATATAGAAAATCAGCTCTCCTAGGACATGTAGGGCAGTTTCCAGAATTAGGGTATATTTGGCCTTGCCGGTGCTGTACATTAAGTACTGTTCCAAGTGTTCACTCACCTTCCCTTGCTTGAATTTCTTTTCCTCCTCAACTTTTTCCTTGACTTTCATAGACATCAAGCTTCAGGTAAGCAGGGATTGGAACTAAGTACAAAATCAATTAAGATTAAATACTAGTGTAGAGTTAACTCTTCTTAAAGTATCTCCATTGAGTTCCCAGCTGCTCTTTAGATTGAAGACAATGGAAAAGATGGAATAAATGAGCAAAAAAGGGATTAAATTAGCCATGGTGGCATTTATCTCTGAAATCCAATATTAAAGGGGTTTGTGATTTACCTCTCCCCTCAGAGAAACTTGCAAGATATTTCAGACGGCGTTGAAGTAGTTTATTTTTTTATTATTATCCTTCTATCACATAAGACAAAAATTTCAAAACTTTTTAAGGGACCTTCAAGGGAATGTTTTAGGAATGGTCCCTTGGGAAAGAGCAGGTCAGACCTGAAAAGTGAGCTATTGCTTCGGGAATCCTCTGCTGCTTCTGCTTCAGTGAGTGAGTGAGGCAGAAGGGGCCAGGGGCTGGGCTCGCTGGTAGGAGAAGTGGACCAATAAGATTTGGGGGATAAGGATGGAGAGTTTGAAGTGTCATTCTGCACCTCTCCTACGGCTATTGATCACTTTTTCTTTTCACTTCATGAATTCCCCACCGTTTGGCAGGGTGAGCAAGTGGAAATTAGTCATCTTCCCTCCCGTGAGCAGAAGTGAAAGGTCTGTCTGAAAGGCAAGAGAAGATCCATGCTGTTTTGGTTGCTTTAAAACACACAATCTTTCTGCTCTTTTTGGCTGTGTATTACTACTTTGCCATGTGCCTCTATGCCATGTTTTGTTTTTTATAGTCATTGTAAAAATAATATATCTCTTTAAAGACAATTTGCATATTAAAGAATAGTTGCGGGGAAAGGCAGTTCAGTCTCCTCATTTACTGGCTAGAACATTGAGGTCTCTTCCATGATGCTTTTCTGTGAACAGTTCACCTGGATATCACACAGACATCTCGAAGTTACACCTGAGCTCATCACTGTCTCTCTTCCCTCTGTAACCTAATCTTTACCCTCTCGGCTGTCTTGGTGAATGACACTGTCATCTACCAATCATCAGGCTAGGAAACTGGAAGTTATTATTCACTCCCTCCCTTATGACTTAACCCTTACGTGGTTAAGGCTCTTTTTGTTTGGAAGTCGCAGGAATCTGGCTCAACTAGGTTAAGTTTTAAAGGGAATTTGTTGACGTACAGAACTGGGAAGTCCAGTAGAAGTGCCAGCCTAAGGAATTCTAGGAAATCAGATAATCTTGTCAAGTCCCTCTTTTCTCAGCCCTCCCTTATCTGTCTGTCTGCCTGTCTGTCTCTCTCTTCCTCCCTCCCTCCCTCTTTCCCAAGTCCTTTCTTTAGTTGGAAAGCGGGGTCAGAGGGGTCCTGTACTGGAAGAGGAGAGAAAAACTCTAAGGAGATAAAAGCAGCAGACCACTGTATCCTCATATTTAGTTGATCTCAAGTCTTGTCAACTTTATCTTTTAAATATCTCTCGAATTTATCCCACGTGTTCTCTCGCCATTGTCAATGCCTTAGTTCAGGCCCCAATTGTGTTCCCCAATACCAGTGAGAACCCGGACTATAGAGGTCTTTGCACTGACCGGGTTGCAATCACTTCCGTCTTCCCTGTTAGTCTATGTGCGTTTTGAGGGCAGGAATTTTTCCTTGTACCTAGCAGAATGCCTGAGTCATCACAGGCACTCACCCGCAAACCAGGGTTATTAAATTCATCCCTCCAGATGATTCTGATAACTAGCGAGGATTTTAAAATAAGTTAAGAAATTACTAAAATTAAAAACCACAAGAACAGCAGCAAAACCTCTCAAATCCTTCAGAGCAAAATTCAAAATTGGTCCAAAAGGCTCCTTGTGTTCTATTTTCTCTCCCTCTAAGGCCAAAGGACTTTACTGTTTGTTTCTGTATCCCTGGTGAGTAGCCAGCACTTTGCACAGAGCAGAGGATGTGATAAATGTGTACACTGATTGCCCAAGTTTGTCACAGCTACTGGAGGGGTGGTTGGTATCTTGGTCTGCAATTGGATCAGAGGTAATTCAAGATTTTTGACTAGTTTTAGTTTTTGGTTACATTAGAACACCTTTTTTTTCTGTCTTCATTCATCAGTGAACACATTTATCGAGCCCTATTCTGCACGGTATTGGGGTCACAACGTAGCTGTCACACTGGTCCTCAGAGATCATCGGCATAACCTCGAGGGACCTGGACAGACACAGCCACGCTGGGCAGTCAAGAGAGCCCCGAGAGAGTGGGAGTGGGAAGGAGAGACCCACGCAATGTAGTTTTTCCCGTGGCCTCTTTCCAAACTATGTGAAAGGGAAGGCGGAGGGAGTTTGCCTTGCGTGGCACTCACGTGTCCAAACTTGGTCGGTAGAATGAGAACAGAGTTTGATTTGAACAGGGGTTATTTTACCGATGTTTAGAATGTGGTCGCTCTTGCTCTGCTTTATGTATCCGTGGTCAATGTTATTCTTTCCTTATGGACCCTGTGTTGATTTGCACCTCCCTGACCCCAACCTGGCCCCTTCTGGGCCTTCCTGCCTGCCTTTCAGAGATGAGTAGAGGCTCCGCTCATGCCTCGAGACCTGAATGAAATGTTCCATCCCCTAGGTCTGCTGCTGCTCACTTCATTAGCGTTCCTAATGTTTACAAAGCCAGGAGATAATATTTTTAGGTTCCATTTGGAGTTTCCTGGGCAGCTTCTCTCTAAGCCACTTAGGAAGTTTAGAAAAGAAGGTCATGGAAATGTTAGGCGTTTTTCCACTGAACTTTGGTTCAGCAAATGGTCTTGAGATGATGTTCATAGACTCCACTGATTGGGCTTGATTGGATGATAGGAAATTCTTTCTCTCTTATTTGTCTTGCCTTCACCTCTGAAAAGCAGAGGGTTTTTTTTTTAAACAACTTTATCGAGATAAGCTTTATTGAGATATAATTCACATACTATACAATTCACCCACTTAAAGTGTACCATTTAAGGGTTTTAAATATATTCACAGTATTGCATTGCCACAATTTAATCCTAGAACACTTGTCCCTCCTGAAAGAAACCCTATACCCACTAGCAATCAGTTCCATTCTCTCTCCTCCCGCCCACCCCGATGCCCTAGTAACCACTGCTTGAAATTTTGTCGTTGTACATCTGCTCATTCTGGATTTCTCTTGTAGGTGGAGTCAGACATTGTGTAGCCCTTTGTGACTGACTTCTGTCACTGTTTTCAAGGTTCATCCATCTGGGAGCACATCAGTACTTCATTCCTTTTCATCACCGAACAATGTTCCATTGAATGAATGTGTCACACTTGATTTATCCACCATTTGACATTGGTGGGTTGTTTCAGTTTGTGTCTATTACGCATAATGCTGCTACGAGCATTCATGTGTAGTTTCGGTGTGAACATACGTTTTCATTTCTCTTGTAGAAGTGGAATTGTTGGGTCACATGGTAAGTCTATGCTTAACCATTTGTGGAAGTGACAAGCCATTTCCCAAAGTGGCTGCATCATTTTAGATCCCCACCAGCAGTGAATGAGGGCCCCAGTTTCTACATATCCTCCCCAGTTCTTGTCATGGTCCGTCTTTGTGACAGCTCCTACAGTGACGGGGGAGTAGTGTCCCACTGTGGTTTTGACTGACACTCCCCTAATGATGGGGAGCGTTTTCACATGCTTATTGGCCATCTGTGTATCTTCTTTGGAGAAATGTCTATTTAAATCTTGCCCCATTTTTCACTTGAGTTGTCTTTCTATCACTGAGCTGTAAGAGTTCTTTCCTTAGTGTGAATATAAGTTCCTTATCAGATACGCGATTTGCAAATATTTTCTCCCCTAATATAAGTTGCCTTTTACTTTCTTGATGCTATCGTTTGCAGCACAAACATTTTTAGTTTAGATTAGCTCAATTTATGTATTTTTTTCGTTCATTTCTAGTTCCTTGGTGTTCTAGCTAAGAAATCATTGCCTAACCCAAGGTTATGAAGATTTACTCTTGCAAATCATGTTTTTTTTTTTTTCTAAATAAGAGTTTTAGAGCTTTAGCTCTTACATGTAGGTCTATGGTCCGCTTTGAGCTAATGTTTGTGCACGGTTGGAAGGGGTCTAGTTTCTTTCCTTCTTGTTGTCCCAGCACCATTTGTTAAAAAGATTCTTCTTTCTTTATTTCTTGACACTCGTATAGACAGAGATTTGTAGATACCTAGGGCACCTATGTTTACAAGCTGCCTTCTTAATCCATGGTGTAAATAATCATTTGTTTCAAGTGGTTCTTCAGCATTGCTCACTGTGGTAAATGAGAATTTTTTGAGGTATAGTGAGCTTAGTGAGTCGAGGATACCTGAATTCCAAATCTGCTTTGGCATGTGATTTGTTTTGAACCCCACCCCCCAAATTGCCATATATTCTTTTCTTTTGAACCAGATACTGTTAAATATTTTACACACATTATTTTATTTGAATCCTACCAAAAAATCCTGCAAGCAACTTCATTTTATAGAGAAGTAAACTGAGCTTTGCAGAGCTGAAGTACCGTGCCCAAACCTCCACCATTGGTAAGCTGCAGACTCTGAATTTGAGGCCAGGATAGCTGGTCTCCTCTGCTGGACTTTGAACAAGTTGGGTGAAATAACAGTAACCAGGAAAAGGCAACAGCAAACAGCCATTACGTATGTCATTGGTGAAGAATGCAAAATCTGAAGATCTAGTTATGCTACATGGTTATCAATTTCCTCATCTCTCAATAGGAACATACCCCTCCTCTTTACCTCCAGGATTACAACGGACCAAAATAGACAATATTTAATTTTTAATTTACTCCAGTATATTTTAATCCAAGAAAAAAAATCAGCAGACTTTTCTAGGAAAATTTCATCAGATTTTATGAACTAACGGTACACATCTCATTTCATGCAAGTTTGTTTGTCTAGGATGTTAATATTGATACTTTTTGTCTTATCTTTTGTCTTATCTTTGATGGGTTTTAAAGAAGGTCACTAGCAGCTGTCTGGCAAACATCCTGAAGCTGTAGAGTTTGCCACAAATAAAACACTTAATGGAATGAATATATTCAGTTCGGGCATCTCGGAGGCACGAACAGCGGCCGTGAAGCCAACGGAAGCAGAAACGTCTTGTGTATTGGGGGCATCACTACATGTTACACCCAAACCAACCCCTCACGCCCTTTTTCTCTTTCCCCCTCTGTCGGGTGCTCACTTGGCCTCTGGTGGAGAATTGGAGACAGGTGACTTGAGAACAAGGAGACCTTTCCCCGAATGTATTGTCTGTGCATTTGGAATGCCATGCCCTACTTGTCTGGAAGTCTCCACAGGAACATGTTATTCTGTCATCCCAGGATATGTATATATATAAGTGGAAAAATATTAGCAATCTTGTTCTGTGACCAGCTGCTCTTATTTGTAATGCTTCCCAGCGTTTCCCACTGCAGCTGTGAGGAGCTGTGCGGCAGGCATTGACCCTCCAAGCGCAGGGGTGCACTTCGTGTCAGTTTCCCTCGCCCCCCCAGTTCCCATGGGAAGGGAGCGGAGTCCTTCCTCCCCTTTCCCTTAATCCCTGACCCTGATGTCTTTCCTTCTCTGGTTCTTCCTCGAGCTCAGGCAGACGCATCACTTGGGACCCTGTGGTATCCACCTCCCAATGGCAGCTCCGCTTATTATTCCCTATTTTGAGTGGCGCTGGGTTGGAGTAATGCATTGATAATCTTTTTCTACCGCCATGCCTTCCCTCTGTCTCCCTCTACACATGCATTCTTGGTGGGAAAACAATGACTCAGAAGGTTCATGGTATGTAAGTGGTAAAAGGTCTGATGAGAAACCCAACAACTGATGAGGAAAGACTTGGCAGGAGAAAACCCGCATGTAAAGGTCTCTGAGTGGCAGGTGAGAGTGATCTGGGACCTGGGAATACTTTGAAAGGATTGAGCGAATGTGCGTCTTCAGTGTTTTGTACAGCTGCCTTGGATCTGGTTGTGCAAAGCCCTGGAGAGTCTCTCCTCTGTGGAGAGACACTGCAGGTCGAGGGCTGGGGAGCTGCCCTCTTCCCAGACATTCCTCAGAGGTGCTGGGCATTGATACTGATGGAAGCGCTTTGTGACCTTTAAGGCCAGACAAGGGAACACTCGCAGTTATTTCAATCAGAGGCGAGGGGCGGTGCTTACTCACATTTACTTCTGAGGTTTGACACCTACAGGACTGAAGACGACCCAGACAAAAAGACAATGTAAGTGAACACGCAAAGCAAACAGACTCACAGACGTAGAGAGAAGTCTGACGGTTGCCAGGGGGCAGAGGGTACGGGGGACTGCGGGAAAGACGGAAAGGGATAAAGAAGGACAAGTTGGTGGTTACAGAATAGTCAGGGGGACGAGAAGTGCAGCATAGAAAACAGTCAATGATTTTGTAACGACCTTGGATGGTGCCAGACGGGCGCTGTAGCTATTGGATTGTCCAACCACTATGCTCTGCACCTGAAACTAATAGAGAATAATGTTGAATGTAAGCTATAATTTAAAAAATAAGATAACATAAAATAAAGTAAAAAGAAAAAGGACCCAAACCCTATGAAGATAGCATGTAACGACTGTCTCTTAATTAGTTTTCTAAGGACTCCCATTTGCAGGGTTACCCTGAAGTCCTTGCTGAAATAACCTGCTACCCGGAATATATCGACACGAACTGACCACACGCCGCTGCTCTGTATAGTCAGTTCCCTGCCCTGCCGCTCACTGATGGGAGTGTTCTTGTGTGTCTTGATTTGTTGGCATTATGCCTTTTGGTATTGCCCAAAATCTCAATTGGGTTTAGAAGCAGCTATTTCTATCCCACGTAAAGTATGCTATTTTCTAAGACCTTTACAACATTGTGTTTACCCAGGGTACTTAATTCTTTTACCCAATATCTCCATGACAGTACTCACATTTACAATACATGTTTCTTATCTTGCGTTCTTTGATTAACATGCATTAATTATATGCATCTGATATTTCTACTTGATTAATATGGCATCCACCCTCATAGTCATTTCCAATCATTCTTCTCTTTCTACCATGCTCTCTATTTATCTTTGTTGTGACGAATTATTCCCGCCATGTAGTTTATTTGACCTGTCCTTGATGAATGAACAGGTGTGATTTTTACATGCTCAGTGCTCAATGGCTGCTTTGTATTCATAACCAAGCGGTATCTTGGGGAGATAGTTCTATGTACAATTCAGCTCTATTTGTCTTCATTGATTAGAGGTCTTGGGTGAGTCTGCCCTAAGGCAAGATGTTAAAAATGGAGGTGCACCATGGTAAGGCGAGCAATAAAGAGCTTCTTGCTGGCCCGAATTTAATTTTACAGCCTTCAACCCTTCATGACTGTTGTAGAGCGGGCATCACACTTCAGCAGCAGGAGGCTTGCCAGAGCCACGTGATTGCCCAGGGGACGGAGTGTTTGCTCCCTGGGCCTCAGGTTGAAGGTTATGAATGCTTTTGTGGATGGGATTACTTACTACTGTGATGGCTACCAACTGTGGAATCCCTCTGTGTCTTTGTGCCTCGATTTCTCTCCACAAGGAAGGCATCCTCGGATATTAGAGAAACACATCTTATTAAAATTGAGACTGTGGTGCTAAAGTAACAAGCAAAGAACGGACCCCAGATGTTGTCCTGTGTAGAAGTGAATGTATACAGGGACCCTCAGGCGGCGATTTTTGCTACAAGGCTTTGTGATTTAGGAATTGGAATCATTCAGCGACTTTGGTTGTTTTTAAATGTTTGGGGATTTGGCAGAGTCCAAATTCTGTTTTGCCAAGCGCTTTAATGTTTTTAATGCTAATTTTGAGGCCCATGACCATTTCATGGAAAATTTAAATTGTATGGGATTACTTTATAATTTAGTCATCCCTCGTCTGTATAGGGCATCCAAGCAGATGAGTGAGTCTTCATAAGAACACTTGGAAGGAAGAGTTTGTAGGGTCTAAAAATTAAATGAGCTAGAAGCCTCAAAGACTGGAGTTGGTTTGAAAAGTTAAGCTCTCGAACTATTAAAAAGATTTAGAAAATGGCTGGCCATGTCTCCTTCAATTTTATTATTAAAAAAATATTGTATCTACAAAGTGTGTGTATGTGTGTACATCTGTACATGAGACTGGATAATTCCAAGGAGAAAGAACTGTGTCTTAAAATGTTAATATTGTTTTCCTAGTACACAGGCGATCTGTAGCGAATCTGGCAGTAGACCTGATTCTACTATTTCCGATCCCATGGAATATCGAATGATCATTTTATTCATTCATTCATCCTTTTATTCATTATTTCATTCACCTATTCATTTATTCCCTTATCTAGTCGTTCAACATTTATTAAGCAGTTACTTTGTTACTATGGTTGCTACTGTGTTTTAAGGTGGAAAGGAAAGCTTGGATAGAACGTGTCCCACCCTGGAAGGCTGAGTTGCTTTTCAGCCCTGTAGTGAGTGCTCAGTCAGAGCCCGAACGTGCTTATTTGAAGCAATTTGTCCTGAGAACACAGAGGAGGACGTACAGGATTGTGCCCAGGAAGGGCCTGGAAGCCTTTGTGGGGAAGGGGGTGGTGTTTGCAGCTACATCCTGACAGATGAGCTGGACAGGTGGACCAGGGCTTTCTAGAAAGGGAAGGGCCTGTGAAAGCGCACGCAAGGGTGAAGCAGCAGGGTGTGTTCAGAGGACTCGAACAGGTCCCACATCACTGGGGTGCAGGGTCCCTTTGAGGGAAAGAAGTGGCATGTGGTTGAAAGGTGGGCAGGGGCCCTGTTTTGGGCTTTCTGGCTACGGTTGGATTGTATCTGGCTAGCAAGAATTAGTCTTTGAAGGAATTTATTTCTACATCATGTTTAAAAAAATTGTGGTCACAATGTGTTCTCTTATTTCTGCCTTCCTCTCTGATCCCTTCCTGGGGAGCTAAACTTTCACACAGGTCTGGAGACCACTCCCCGAGCGCAGACCTGCCTGTGGCTGCCCTGGCTGCGTCTTCCCCCGGCTCTGAGACTTCGGGTGTAAGCCCTCCATAAATGCGCCGCTCCATGGGGAGGGCAGCACTTTCAAACTGTGAGGCGGGCAGATTCGCACCAGAGATTTCTACACGGTGGCAGAAATTTTTCCTTCCCAAATCATTTACTTTTAAAAATAAGAGACATTTCATCTATTCTGTGAAGGTGGAGGTAACTCAAGTCTGAGTGAGGAGTGACTATGCAGCGTGAACCAAGGAAACACTATGGAGAAGATGGCTTTTCAAAAGCTGATGGGGGAGCTTGTAAGAAGTGGAGCATTGGCTTGTGTATCTCTAGGCGCATTGCAGAGGTTTTGCACCGAGGAGAGCTAATCAGGAGACCTGCATGGGGAGAGAGGCGTGTTATTTAATTAGCTTTACAATGGGCTGACTTGAAGGCACGTGGTGGTTTTAATAGAGGGAGATAGATGTCCTTTTTTGCAGGGCTAATTGTTGGGGAAAAGCAGGGTCTTTGTTCCGGCCCAGCATGACGGCTCTGATCTCTTGGAGCCTAGGGCTGCCCCTGCTTATACTTTTAGACAGAGCTATTCAAGGCTGCTCTGTAGAGCAAAGGAGAACAAGAACAGTATTGTGTGTGCAGGATCAGTGCCCAAACCTCCCCAAAGTCACTAGGAAAAAAAAAAAGAGAATGAGAGGACCCGGCCATGTGCATTTTGGAGTATTTCCCCATCATTTATTTGCTATGCTTGTTGGAAAGGGCAAAGCTACACTTTAATCAACTTGGAGCTGAGGCGGGGTGACTTAACTAAGTACTCCCAGAAAACCAATTAAGTTCACTTTCCCAATGATATGGCGTTAATCTTGCCAAAACGGAACAAGCAACCAGTGTGGAGACCACATATATTCCATGCTGCCAGCTTGGATGGCTCGGTGCCAGGCACCGGTAGTGCCAGCAGACAAATTATGTAGCTGATGCCTTCTCAATAGTGAAGCTGTGTTGCGAGAGGGCAACATACGTGCAATGATGTGCCGATGGCTGATGGGTGGCCGAAGTGGCAATGAGAATACCTTTCCCTGGGGTTCTTTTGGGCAATGGGTCAGTACAGGTAGTTGCCACCAGCCAGTAAAACACTTCATCTGAATTCTGGGTAATAAGTCCAAGTTCCGAGGGAGTGCTACGTGGGTCCAACATTCTGTAACTAAATGCACGTGTATGGCCCAACTAGGGCTGGTGAGAGGTTCAGGTTTGCAGCACAACCTAAGCTGTTGGAAAACTCTTGGCTGTTAGAGAAGGAGTAGGTAAGGAAAATGTAAGGTGGGGTAAGACAGTAAAAGACTTTCCTGAAGCGAGTGCAGCGCTGTACTATCTACAGGGGGCTGGTTTGGAGCCGGCCTCAGGGCGGGGCATAGGGCATGTGCTGGGCAGCGTAGAAGATTCTGCTAAGTTGCTGACCAGCTTGAAAGCCAACTGGCGAGGCCATTTGCGTAATATCTTGTTTTGCTCCAGTGGTACAAAATCGCTGAATGGGTACCAAACCCAGAGTGGAAGGAATCCAACATTGGAAGGAATCCTAGAGGGTACCTATGTTTTATTTGCTGCTAATGTATAATGTAGCTGTGAACGTACGATTAGAACTTCCGTGACCACATCTCACATCTATATAAGTAGGAATCAGCCCCCTTCCCCCCAAGAGGCATGGAGTCAGGATTTGTGCGGTTTGCATGCTCAGACCTAACATTATCTTTGTCTTTATGTCATGATTTTACCGTCCTAATATCTTGGGAGAACAGTATATGCCACAGTTTGAGTGGACTTCCATAACAATCTCATACTCACTACATCCGAGTCACACTTAGGTTTTCAAATTAAAAACAGCAGCGAAGTGTGTTAAGCACACCCTCTGCATCCGACACAGCGCGAGTCACGTGGCCCCCATCCGTTCCGCATTCAGGTCGACTGTGCACTGGACACTGTGCTCGGCTCCATGCTACAGGGGAAGAAACGGAGGCTTTTGGAGGCCGAAGGACTGATAGCTGGAGAGTGGGCAGGGTCAGACCCAAACTGCTGTCTCGCTTCTGCCGAATCTTGTGCTCTTTCCCAATCTCTACATTGCCTCCGCAGTTATTGTAGAGTCGAGGTACATTCTCTGAAGCCAGGAGACCAAACCCTCATAGTCCATTTGGCAAGAAACTGCAGGTCTTTATGTAGGCTATTTGGAAACATGGACATTTATTTATTTGGAAGTGTCTCCTTACCTCCACAATAGAGTCAATTCAGTTCAATTAAAAAAACAATACCATCCGCAACAGAACACGTTAGCTCACTGAAAATGAGGAAGGCGTGAGGAGGCTGGCCCTTTCCCGGGTCTGCAGTGGGTGTTTCCAGCCATCCGGTTTCTCTCAGCACTACGGAATTCCCTGAAAGAGAAGTCCATCGTCTTTTTGATTTTTAACAATTCTCTGTGTTACTTAGAATTTTTCATTCCTGGAAAGGGATGTCTTCTGGGAACCTGCCCCAAGAGAGCTGCCTGCGGAGTGAGTTTTCCTCCCACAGTCAGCAGCCAGCTCCCCACCCAGCTGTGCCTTCCTCTCCCCTCCCCTCCCATTTCTCCCCTCCCCGAAGGGTCCCTAGTGGCACTTCCCACCCAAGGCCTTTTGGTGATGAAGTCTTTCAGAATGGTTTCCCAGTCTGGGGAAAACACGTGTTTCTGATCAATCTGGTGAAATACACTTCCACGAAGAAGGGACTTCTATAGTTTCTACTTTCCTCATTCTCCACGTTACCTATAATGACTTATGATTTCGAGTGCTGAGTGCTTGAAAGTGCTTCCTGGGCCTGACTGATTAAATGGCGCCTCTTTACACGTTCCACACGGTCGAGTTTGCATCTCTCCTCTTCACCAACCTGAAGGAAGAAAGGATTTTATTGTATAGGAGCCCATCTAGATAGAGGAGACATGAGCTGGGGTCTGTTCCACCTCATGCGTCATCGCCAGGACCACGCACTGCATTCCGCCTCCGTCACAAGGGTGATGCAAGGGGCCGAGCGAGCACAGCTGGCTTCCTGTAAATTAAAGGAGGCTCCATCTCTTCTTGGCCCTTAAGAGCAGAGAATTAAGTGGGAGCTGTAATCCCAGAGAAGCTGACATATCCCTTCTTGAGGCTGTTTGTCAACTGTGAACTTCCTATCAGTGACATAGTTAGTGCTCAGTAAATTCTAAATACGCACCATTACACTGGATGCCTCTAGAGTGGTTTTTATGGATTTCCCTTCCTGCATAGTTATGGAACTCAGACTCTGGGCACAGTTTTCAGATCTGTAACAGCAAGAGAATTTAAAAAGAGCGCTGCATTTCGCTGCCTCTGTCACTAGATGCAGCAGGGGCAAAGGTAGGATTTGTATGAAGTCTTTAGACCTCGATAATGTTGTGCAGTGAAGGCTGCTAAAGGTAAGATAGAAACGGATTCCTGCGGGAGATGTTCTAGATGAATGCAATGACGTACTCAAAGGACGTTAGTTTTACTGGCTGGTAAGATATTCTCAGAGTGAGACATTGCGTATTTTCTCGGGCCTCTTATATGAACCTAGGTCCGAAGGAAGTGATGCCAGGTAACACGTGCTCCTGATCCCCAGCGCAGCTCAGAGGCGATGGTGGGTCCTAACCAAACCTGTTATCTTTGGTTTCTATGGGTTAAGATCAGTCTGCTTTCCCATGGACACATCGCCATTGCTCATTCACAGGTATAACTAATTAAGTGTGGAGAGGAGAAGGCAGCCACAGGCCAGTCAGCAAGACAGTTCAGGCCTTCTTTGGTGCCTCTGCACCACCTGCAAGGTGGGAGGGGCTTGGCTGACTCACTCTCCCCTCCCCGCCCCCATCCCTACTTTCAGCCTATCCCCTTCCTTACTGTAGGGGATGCGAAAGTATGGCCGAAGGATTCCAACAATGCAATGCTTCTGGGGACCTGACCACTTACAGTAGATTTGAGAAGGTGGAGGGGAATTCTAACAGGCACCGGGCTCCCCATAAAGTGTCTAACAATCTATTCATGGAGAAAACTGGGCCCACTTCATGCACTCTCTTATCTTTACAAACAATGAACATAGTGAGTACATCTTATCTTCATGATAATCAGTGAAATAAAAGATTCAACTTCAAGTTCAGAAATCCCTGAAGACTGTTTCCGAGCCGCAGTCTGAGACTACGAACAGTGGGCTATAGGGAAATTCAGATCAACAACAAAACAAGTAGTTTGCTAGGTGGTGAGCTCAGTGCCATTTTTCACAGCCAGCTGTACCCAAATGTACGTAGATGAAAAATAAAGCAACTGAGGTGACCTTAGGCAACATTTTCCTTTAAGGGGGTGGGAAGCAGGAGGTGAGAGGAACAGGAAAAAAAGTTTATAAAGACCTTTCAGTTGGAAAAGACTCACTTGGTTATCTTTTTACTCTTGAACTTTGAGGAAATTTAAGTCACAAAAACTGTAAGATATCTGAGGTAAGGATCTGTCTCTGGGATGTTAGGAAGTTATCTATTCATTAATTAGATAATCAACATAGTTTATTGAGCAACCCTGTCTCGAGCTGAACGCCTAGTTTACAATGAGGACCGAAACTGGTCCCTGCCCTGAGGCAGCGTGGGAGGCAGACAGGCATGTTCAAATTGGCGCTAGGGGGGTGGGCAGGCTGCTGAGCACAAAAGCGGCACCTTGAGGGGATGGGAAGGGAAATTCTTTGCATACAGCAAATGTTCACGTGGGGGAATCACTGAGAAAGAGCCTCTGTGTTCAGTGTGATTTTTGGCTTGACCTCCGCTTGCATCTTCTGAGACCTGCTGAGACCCTGTCACTTCCATTCCAACTCTGTGCCCTTTGCAACTGCTCCAGACTGAGGCCCCCCTATTGATTTGTTTTACTGTCATTCCATCACTGCTGGCCATGCAGGACAGTGAAGTTGGCTTTGTGAACTACTGGATAGATATATCCAGGCTTTACCTTCATTGTGGAATTTTGGGGGTTTAGGTCCTAGAATGATAAGGACACAGGATTACCGTTACTCTGCCTCCTCATGTCCCATCCTCCCCTTCCTTCTGGCCCCCGGCTTATCCTTCCACTGTTCCCAGAGGAGGTTCCTGCTACTGCTTCCACCATGGACACATTGCCATCAACCCAATACCATCATCCCATTTCCTGTCCGGGGTATTTCTTCTTCCTCTCGTATTATCTGCTTCCTCTGTCTGGCTTCCAGTATCAAGAACAGGGTGAAGAAATTCTCCACCCCATCTCTGCTCCTTCATCTCTAGGGTGGTAAATGCTAGTCCTTTGGGGCAATTGACTTGGCATTTCAAAATGAAAGAGGGAGGAGAAGGGGGGAAGATTCCACAATAAAATTATCTTAATTTGAGATGCAGACCACAACTGCAGAGAACATCTGTTTTGAAGTCTAATGTTGTCTTTGTAACCAAGAGCAGAGCAGGGCAAGATCAGAGGAGGGCCTTCGCCTTCCAGCAGTTGAAACCACCTGCATCCTGGGGAAGGGCCAGGAGCCTGTTCTCAGGGGTACCGAGTACCTTGCTAGGAGCCTGGTTTTCTTCTTCTGCCATGTTATTAAAGAACATTGGTTCTCCTGCCATCTCTGCTAATGCCATCATCCCTCCACCTCCCCAGGAGGCCAATTTAGGACAACTTAAATTGGAATCCAAATTACATGATCCCCAAAGGCTCACAGGGCAGCAGGCCTTCTGCCTTCTGCCTGCCTGGGAGGGAGCAACATTCCTGGGAAACATACTCAGGCTGCCACTCTGGGTGTGTGGGGGGAAGCCTCAGAACCCTGTAGCCTTGCCTGGCAGCTGCCCGCCTCTTTCTGTGTGATTGGGGTCAGATTTGCTGCAAGCTGAAAACGTGATGTCTAAACTGTGGATTTTAAAATGTCTCCTGGTCCATGGATGGGGCCAATCCATCCCACATTGTTGGGGCTGCAGATGCAGCTGAATGGTTCATAATTACAGTCTAGAGAAACTGCAGACGGCGATGGAGCAAACCCAGACCCCTTTCTCCTTACAGCCCGTGCCAAACTGTCTTGTGCAGGGAATGACGGTGTGGTTATCCTGTAATGCACTTGCCCCAAGCCAACACATTCAGTGCAGAGAAGATGATTCGGTTTCTGGAGATTGTCTGGTCACCTCTCTGTCCCTGTGTACATTGTACCCTGCTTCATGTCTCAGGAGGATCTGGCAGCAGACTGCACTGGACAGCAGTGACTTCCCCAGCCAAAGCGCCACCTGTAAATGTAAGCAGCTACCGCCACAGGAGAACTTCAGTCATGGGGTCCTGTTCTAGCCCTGCCGCTGGCTTTTTCAGGCTGTGTGGCCTTGGGCAGGGTGACTGACTTACTCTCTCGACCTCATTTCCCACTCCCTCTGGTAAATGGGAGGGCTGGACTCATCTCTGTCTAAGAGACTCATTTAATTTTAACACGTGACAAAGCCAAGACCTAGGTTTCGTCTCCAAAGAGCCACCACACGTGGTCTCCCTTCTGCATCGGAACCACAGCTTTGTGACTCGTGAAACACATACCAAGGTGCATTTTTCTTGTCTAATCAGGTAGTGCTGGAATTTCCCAAGTGAGGCCAAACTCGGTGACTTCTCAAAGCAGGAGCTAAGGAGGAGGCTTGGGGAGATTTAGATGAAACACGGTCATCCTTTGGGCCTATGTCTGCCTGGAGACAGCTCAGGTAAATAGAGGGTCCAATTGCTCTGCTAAGGGGATGATCGCAGAAAGACGGAATGCGATTTCTCCAGTATCCACCGTGTACTGGATCTTAACGGCATAACAATGATTTAACAGTAACTGAGCACTCTTTCTGACCTCGACACCGTGCTAATTGCCTTGTACGCATTTTTCTCATTTAATCTTCCAAACCACCCTAAAAGGTGGGTGCTATTATTATCCCTACTTCACACGTGGAGGAGCTGAGGTTAAGGACCGGGTGACTTACGGGTAGTGATTCAGCGGGTTAGTTGGTAGAGCAAGAATTTGAACCTGAGCCTCATTCCATAGCCTATGCGCTTTCATCTTGGTTTTATTACGGAGAGCTTTCCGCAGGCAAACAGGCCCCAAGTCCTCCCCCAGCCCTGCCGTCCCTCCTCCTGCTTCCCTCCTGACTGCCGCTCCCCTTATTGCTCATTGTTTATTGTACCATCTAAACAATAGCTAATGAGTCGGTATTATTACATGGTAGGGAGAGCCAGGGGTGATTTTACTCCCTGAAACAGAGAAGAGGTTATGACACAAAAAAGGTTAAGTGGCTTTGGTGAGGTCACAGAGCCGGCCTGTATTCAGTGACAGCACCATGCGAGTCCCCCACTCGGGTTCCTGAATTGACCTTAAGGTCTTTTGACATCAGAGTTTAATTAAGGGACTCATTTTCATTTTTCTTGCTCTCTCCAATTTTCCATTTTATGGCCGCTTGATAATGGGGACAAGGAAGCCCCAGGCATTTCATCCCCCTGTGTTTTTTCATCCCTCAGCTTATCACACAGAAACCTCTGCTTCAGAGTTCAGCTCTCAAGCCTGTTTCTGTGACAGAGACTGTTGTTGCCTTTTCTCAAAGAAAAACAACCACAAACTCAGACAGGTTGTTAATTGAGGAGTTTTTCAAAGAAATGTTACATTTAAACCAGTAAATTAACATCTGTGAGTCATCAAGTTGTTCGGGATCAGCCGTTAGCGGTCTGAATGTTTTTGCACCTTACCTCTAATAAAGCATAGGCTAGCTTGAAACTCAGAGGTCCTTTGGTTCGTCAAAGATCAAAATTCAGGAAATAGACAACTTTTTCTAGCATGCTTCGGGAGAGGAAGACTCTGTCTTCCGCGACTTTGAAATCAGGTGTATTTTAATATTTAGTTTTTCTTGAAGTTGGGGTGGAGTTGAAGGAGGAATGTGACTGAGAAAGTTTGTGTTTATTTATGTGCATACTCCAGGAGATTCTTACAAAAATGGGACTATTTTCTTTATACAGTAAGTCCAGTTCCACACCCCTGTCCCTCAACTTCTGCAGCCTTTATTTTTTTGGTCCTTACTGACAGGATGTTCCTGGTTTAGGAAGCCTCAGCCCTTGCTGGATGTAATTCCCTAAGTCTAAGGAATGCTTAAAAATACAGTTCTGTTTTCTCCCCGGGCCGGGAGGAACAGAATTCCACATTACAACAAAAGCTAAGAAGTATGTCCTTGGTAGAGTTTTCTTGCATGCCTTAAAAATGAGATGTAATCTAGGAACATCTTGCCAAGTGGAAGGCAAGGCTCTCAGATGACCTCGTTTTGCTGGTGGGGAAACTGAGGCACGAATGAAATGGAGTGGCAGGAAAGCTGGGGAATTAGAGGTTCTGCTGTGCCATGCGAGGAAAAGGGCAGACCCACATGCAGAGTCATTGACACTTTTTAGTTCCTCTGCACAAATCAAAGTGTATCAACCTCACCTGGTCTTTGACTTAGAAAGAGTTGGTGGCAAAGCAGACGTCTACACAGCCAGGAAGTGGATAGTTCATCTTTCAACGCATATTTATGGACCATCTGCCATGTGTCAGGCACTAGGATTGGCATTGCTTTTAAACATGTGGTAAGACAGAAACGGCATCTAAAGTCCATTAGAACATTTAGAAAAATCTACTTGTGTCCTAAGGAGAGTAAAATTTTCATTGATCAAACCTGATTAATCAAGTGGACACTTGGCAATATTTGAACTTGTCCATGTTAGTGCTTCTTGTCCTAAGGGAGGTTTCAGCCAGAAGGCTAAAAGCATAACTTTTGATAACATCTGTACTCATGTCGATGGAACTTTCTGGGGGGTCTCTGGTGGCTCCCGACTACCTCCCCAACCTTGCCATGTGGCCAATCCCTTTCCTGGGATGGGACCTTCACGTGGTCTGAATTTCTGTGCTTCGGGACGGGCTGGGTTAGAGAAGGGTGACTGTCACGTTGAGTCGTCACTGTTGAAGAACCGAAGGAATAAATCCCCCCACTGCTAGAGTGGCAAGTGTTTATAGTGTAATCAGGGAGGGCTCTTTCAGTGTCTCATGTCGGGGTGGGGGGTTGGTATTAGAAGCAGTGGATGGGCCAGCCTGGAAAAGAAAGCTGTGGAGCCGACTGCAGAAGAGAGAAAGGACTTGTTTGTGCTGAGGAAGCTGCTTCGGAAAATAGAGAAGTCCTCATACTTGAATGAAAACAAAACCCAACATCTTCAAACAACCTCAAGGAAACAAAATTTCTCAAAACAACACTTGATTTGCTCAGTTCTTCTGCTAATGTATTCCTGGTGGGTAAGGCAGGATTGGTTTAAGATTCCTTTTCTTTGCGGCTCATTTGGATGTGTGAATGCACAATTCATTCATCAGCTGTTTCCCCGAGCTTTTCCCAGGATCAGAAACGTCTGTTCTTGTCATCTGGGGGCCAGCATTGTTTTCTCATACCTTGTGGAAACACAGCTGGATTACAACAATCCTTCAAAAATTAGGATTATCCCATACAAATATTTTCCTCTGCTTACTGAAGGAGGGGCATGATTTGAAGTTGGAACCAGAAGTTCAAGATTCGTTATACCTTCTATTCCTGGTTCCTTCCCTCATTTGCTGTGGAAAGCCTGAAAGTTAGAATGCTTCAGGGAGACTAAGCCGGAATTGGATGAAGGTAAGCAGGTGTGTTAAAACTTACCCGAGGCAGAGGTTACAGTTACAGGCATGTGTGGGAGTTCAACGTAACGGATGCTTAGAAATCGGGGAAAAAAATACCTATTAAAATAGCTTTCTCCGAGGTTGTTCAGAAAAATTTATATTTAATCTTTTAGTTACTCAAAGATAGAGCTCAATGTCTGGTCCTAGCTATACATATGGGTAGAGGTATGTGCCTCTCTATCTACTGATTATGTTAATTAAGACCAACTATCTCCACTTACGATGACTTACCAGCGGCAAGTCATTCATTATTCGGGATCATGTTGTGGCATCTGAAGTGTCTGCGGTTCCCAAATGGAACAGGGGCTGTGTGCTGTTGTTCCGCCATGGGCGATGTACTCCAGAAATTCAAAACCACAGAGCCTGGGCGTCGCTGTTTCGGGGGTGGTGGTGGCAGGTTTCATCCAGGAGAGGTAGTAGTCAGTTTTATCCAAGAGAGGAGAGTCTGCGAAAAGGAAGATCAAAACTTTGGCCAATGGTGAGATAATCAGAGCGATGGAACACTAGCTTCCCCCTTCTGTGCCAGCACTGCTGTGGGGAAAACTGAAGCTTACGGAAGCCCAAGACTGATTCAAGTCTGGGCTGTTTTGGACTCTCCCGATCATGCAGCAGAATTTGGGCCTCTGTTTTGGGGTCTCTGGTAGGCTGCCTTGGGCTTGATGCTTATCAAGGGCAGGTCCATCTTTTCTTGATTGCGCTGGTGGATTCTGAAAGGGGTCTCCAGAAACACCACCCCGATTGATTCCTGACTCACTAACGGGTCGGAGTCCAGTCTCCCCAAAGCCCCCTGAGGACACTGGCTCGCGAGTGTCCTGAGCCTGCTCGCACGCATAACCCCTTCCTGGCATGCCTCACGTCCTGTGTGTCAGTCTTTGTGAATGAATGATGTACACGCACTTCAAAAACTATGCTGCTACCGGGAGAGGGCCTGAGCGGATGACCAATCCCTCAAGAATGCGTGGAGAATCAGGGGGACTTTTCCGAAGTGTTCGGGGAGGCTCTGCACGCAGCCCCCTCCCCTCGGCCCTGTGCCTCTGTGCCCGGGACAGCACCGGCCTGGCCCGCGAGCACACCGTTCCACTCCTACTCCTCTGAGGCCTCGCAGGAGGGTCCTCGGGGAGCCGGCGCGGGCTGCCGGGAGCTCCGCCCACCTTTCTTTCACTTTGGGCGGCCGCTAGCCATTGGCCGCGGGTCCTGCCAGCCGCCACCCGCCCCGCCCCGCGGCCCCGCCCGCGCTCCCCCCCTGCGGAGGTCCTGGCGGAGCTGGGCGGGGCGGGGCGGGGTGGGGAGGGATGGAGGTGGGGGGTGCTGCGGGCAGGGGGGAAAGCGCCTGGCTCCGCGCAGAGAGAAACGCCCTAAAGAGGAGGGAAGAGCGCGCGCGGGAGGGAGGGCTCCAGGGAACGGGGACGAGCGCAGGCAGCCGGCAGCCGATCGGAGGGAGCGGGCACCGGCGAGGAGGGAGCGCCGCGGCACAGGCGAGCCTGGGACCCGGAGCGCCGACTTTCCCGCAAAGTGCCAACTTCGCCGGAGAGTGCCGGGCGCGCACCTTCTGGGCGCGGGGGAACGGCGGCGAGAATTTGAGATTTTTAGGGAAGATAATCGGATTGCTCTCGTCCCCTTTCCCCTGTTACAAATCCCCATTAAAAAGACAAACAAGAATAACAGCAAACTTGCCATCATCCTGTCCGTCCCCTACTCCTGGCACCATGAAGGCGGCCGTCGATCTCAAACCTACTCTAACCATCATCAAGACGGAAAAAGTCGATCTGGAGCTTTTCCCCTCCCCGGGTGAGTGGTGACGGCGGCGCCCACCTCAGCTCTTGGCCAGGGTCTCCTCCGCTTCTCCCCGCCTCGCAATTTCCTCCCAGGCAGTGCGTTTCTGCCTGCGGGGCGATGCTGGTGGCAGCTGGGGAGAGGAAGAGGAGGACTGTTGGTGGCCTGAGACCCTTGTTTGGGGGGTGGTATTTATTTTCACAGCTGTGGTTTTGTGAGGAGTGGGAAAAAGCTTATAGAATGTCCAGCGCCCACATTCCCATTTCTTTATTTGTCCAAATAAGCAAGAACCCTCTGGCTTTACCCCTAACGTTGGGGGGATGAACGTTGTTGCAGAGGGTATCAATCCCTTGACTCTGTGTCCCCCAGAAATGGACCTGGATGGGGGGGCTCTGGGCAGTAAGAGCGGAAAAGATGTCTCACTGGCTGGCCCTCAAGGGCACTTCAAATGTCTTGCCTTCCTGAGCTCCCTGTCACATGCCCCTTTGCTTTCTAGCTCCTCTTTTCTGGACTGAGGATGAGGAGATGGGAGGAGAATTGAAACGCACATCTTAACTTCAGGGAACATACTGATTCTTTTCATGCAGATTACTCACTTTATCCATCTTTCTAATCTACCATAAATTTGCCCTCTGGTGCTAAAAATTTATTAGAAGAGGGAAAACCTCCCAACACTCAATGTGACTTTGAGTCTTTGGTTAAGTGGGTGGTGTTATCCTCCTCTTTGAAGGATTTTTTTTTTTTAAGAAGAAAGGGGTAGGAAAGAAACTTCATTTTGTCTTAGGCACGATTTTTGGTGCTAAACAGTTTAATGGAGTCTGACACTCCATTATTCATGGAGTAAGTGCAGTTTAAGAAGAAGAGATGATTTCTTTAAGGATAAGGAACTGCCAGCTACCCTTGGAGGTTGGTGATTCTGGAGGTAAAGCTATATAGAAGGGTACAGAGGGAAGGTGATGCTTTCTGGAAAATAATCAACTGCAGTAACGTGCTGCCGTGTAGCAGCTTATCAATAAGTTGGGCTGCTAATGCCTCTGCCATAATGAGTTGCTTATTTGAACTCTCTGAATTTGCTTCACGTTTCAACACGAGCCAAGTCTCTGTTTTGTCATTTGGAGATCCTTCAGAAATGTTAATGAAGACACGGCCTGTCCTCTGCTCTTAGACTCCCTAATGCTCAACCCCAGTATTGATGGCTGGGAAGCGCACAAAGAGGGCTGGGGCTCGTTTGTTGTCATGCGGAGCAGGATGGATGGTCAGAGCGATGCTGAGATCATCTAGAGCCATAGGCACATTTTCGGCACTTAGAGCTACAATTCAAAAACGATGTTGGGAAGACAGTTTCATTGGGGGGTTCAGAGAAGCCAGAATTAAGTTCTGTTAGTCACAACGGATTCAAACCGTATATACAAGAAGTGACAGGGTAGTTCTTAGCAGAGATACAAACTCAACTCACAGGTCTTTTCCTTCAGGATGGCTTGTTTGTGTGTGTTCACAGATTGGGTTGCGGGGGAATATTGTGTAGATATGTCAGTTCACACCCCTACAGTGGGTCCTGTGTGCTGGGCATGAAACCGAGTCACTGGTAACACATGTTTTAGGTCACAGGAAAACAGTCAAGCAATTTTGAAGGGAATTAAATGTTAAATATTTAGGGATTTAAGTATATTATGCTGTTAGTTTGCTTATTGATAAAAAGAAACCCCGAGTATGTAACTTCCCTTAGTTTTTCCATCTGTAAAATGGGTAGAGTAAGGCCTAGTGCAATCGTCACATCCATTCTAAGAAGCACCTTTACTTGCTTCTCTTTTTAGAAAAAGGTTTACAGGCCACTGGTTAGGTTTTGTAAATGGCCTTCAATGCAATGCAGTTTCAACTGGTTAAAGAAACCGGACAGTCATTGTAATGTAAATCTGCCATTCATTGCAATGAGATTTGATTTCTGGCACCGTCTTGGGGAAAAGAAAGGAAGAGACTTGAAAATACATATATAAATACAATGACCAAGTTTTAGTGAACTTAATTCTGGGTGTTTAGAAACCTGTGTGAATATGACACCCATACTTTAGAGAGGGAAGAGGGAAACAGGCACAGAGAAGGTAAGTCATTTACCTAAGAATATTTAGTGAGCCGGCTACTGAAGTAAAATGAGTCCGTGTTTCTAACCTCGCAGTGTACCGTTGCCTTGAGTGGTACCTTTGAAAAGCTCAGCATAGAAATTTCAGTTGCGACTTTAACTTGCAGGTGCAAGGATGGAAAAACATTGGTCTGACTGCCTGCTTTTATGGTGGGAGGAGAAGACACTGGCTAAGTGAGGATTTGCTTTGCCCATCAGACCATGCAGGACATGTGTTTAAAGTTTAACTTCTCGCTGCGTGGCTTTGTGTCCACAGCTGTGACTTAAATATTTGTCAGAATGATTCTTTGGGGTGTTTAGTTTCTTACGTGCGGGGACAACCAGTTTGGGATCTTATCTGGTTTAAATAATTAAACCAGGTCGCCCCACCCCACTCCCCCACTCCCGTTACATGAGAGTTAAAGTCAGGCAGGAGAGAGGCAGGGTGTGGAAACGGGGGTGCTGGACCACCTGTTTGCCTGTCTTTGTGAATAGGACTTGGTCAAGGACCTCTATTCTAGACTGAGACCTCACAGGGTTTTTGACAGCTTTCAGTACCAAATTCACATGCATGTACACCGATACTGAATTTTTCTTCTGAGTGGTAAGATACACCATGTTGACTGCAATGTGCTATGGCAGGGTTCTCAGATCTTAAATGGGCTGACCAAACAAAGCTATTGCATGTCCATGGAGCTCCCTCCTGGTGTGGACCTTGCAGCTTAGGGGTGGGGGCCGGGGGCCAAAGCAAATACATTCCTAAGCTGCTCCATTTTTTCCTCTCCTTCGCACCCCACCTTCCTGGTGAGGTGAGTGTCATGCCCGGGGAAGAGCAGGGGTTCTGGTTCTGGCTGTGGCTGTGTGCTGCTTTACAAAAATGAAAAGTTTCGGTCCCCTCCCAACCCCAGGAGAGGATGTCCCTCCTTTGGAGACCTGCATTGTCCTCAGAGATAGGGAGGAGCTTTGTCCCTCTCCCAGTCTCTTTCATCAGTCCCTGTATCTTCGTCCGTGTGGACAAGAAAGGAAGGCAGAGCGGCCTAGGCTACTAGGATTGCTTGTTCACCATACGTCCAGATCCCCAGGGACCACACTCCATTAATGACTAAAGAGCCCAGCAGTTCAGAGGTGGGCTTCTGGAGCCAACCTGTCTGAGTTTGAATCCCAGCTCTGCCCCTTACCAGCTGCATGGCTTTGCACAGATTGCTTAATCTCTCCGTGTTCTAGCTCCTGCATCTCTACAATGAGTGGAGTAATTGTTCTACTTCATAGGTGGATATAAGAATGGAATCTATCAATGTGCGCAAAATCTTAAAACAGTGCCTGACCCATGATAAATTATATTGAACAGCTGACTGGAAAACAAATCAACAACAACAAAAGTGAGCCTGATCAGTGTAGAATTTTCAGGGGCCCTTGAAATGTGTGGTAGGAGCTGTCACTGTACAATGCCCTCTTTACTTAGAAGAAGAGCAGAGTTAGAGAGAACATTTCCACCTGCTTAGCTGAGGGCTCACGCTCATTCTGTGCTCCGGAGAGCAAACACTGAGACGGGTAACTTTCAGAGTGTCAGAGGATCTCAAAGTCTCAATTCCCAGAACCAAAGGCACAAGGGTCAGTTGGTTACTTTGGCCGATGGGCTTCGTCCATGCTATAAAGAGCAAAAATGCCACCAAGACTAGAGGCCACGGGGCTATTTGCAGGGTTGATGGAAAATTAGAGTATGTCAATTATGCAGACTTGAGAAATGCATCATGTCCAGTTATTATAAAGTATCTCACATTTTATTTATTTATTTGGTTGGCAGAGCTTGCATTCCTGGCATTTTTGGTTGGTTTGTATTGCTGGTTGTTTTTTTTTTTTTTTTTTTGGTCTGTGTAACTTTTTTTCTTTCTTAAAGAGACCAGACCACCCTGGAGGAGATCGCCTCCTTTTAGGAGACAAAACAGCCACGGTCAGCCTCCCAGAGCCCAGCTTGCCCTGGCCTCCACCAGAATCTCTGCAAACCCAGAGCTGGTCAGTGTAGGTCAGGATTTTTCAAGAAAGCGGGGCTCCCTATGTCCAAGAGCACCGGTAACTCTACAAAGGCTGCAGCAGCAGCAGCGTGATTAGCCGCCTGTCTGGGTTGCGGAAGGAACGACCCACGGCTGCGGTGGCATTCCAGGAGTTTGCACTCAAGGTGGATTCGTGCATTCACCAGTTACGGGGGTCTTCCGGAAGCACGTAAGGGGCCTGCCTTGTGTACTTGGCACTTGAACATAAAATTGCACGTTTACATTCCACACTAACTCTGGGGTGGGGGAGGCCTTATTTTATCTATTTTTAAAAGGAAGGAAATGGTGTTCAGAGAGGCGTACAACTTGCCAAGGCCACACTGTTAGAAAATGACAAACTGATGAGCTCTTGCAGGCATTTTGTGCCTAGGATAAAAGCACCGTAGTATTCACAGAAACTCTCTCCATTGAAAGAGGGGGGTGTATGACAAGGCAGCAATGGTTGGTGGGTTGGGGGTTGAAGAGGTGCAGGGTCTTCCAACAACCCTGCCCGACTCCCCTGAGCCTGGGGAAAGGGTCTTTCCACGTATTGTCTCCAGACCTGGCAGTCAGGTGTGCTGCTTTGGGAAGATGCCAGAAGGTTTAGCTGTGCTTGCCCGCAATCACCAAGCAGAGGACCAGGGTTCTTATTTTCCCAGTGTATTCTAGTGTGTTCACACCCTCGCAGGTAGGGACGTGATTGCCTTCACCTCCAAGGACACGTCTTTCCCGGAGCCTCCCGATTCTGCTTGCTTACCCCTTTCACATGGGGTAAGACACTGCTCTGCCCAGTCGTCCAACCTGGGTGACGAGAGACACAGATCAGCAATGAGTTCACTTTCTTTATATGGTTATAGTTTAATTTTTCTGCTTATAAAGAGGCCAGAGGTACCTACATCTGCTGATCTGCCATCTACATAGTAATTTTTTTGTGTCTGAAATTTAGTCTTTTCAAGTCTATTTCATGGGCCGGGGCTCGTCGTTTGTGGTTATTCTGGCACATGAGTGGTAGTGAGCCTTAGGAGTCTGCCTGCAGACCCGCCCTCCATGGCCCATGGCTAACAGAGAAGCAAACAGGCGGCCTGGCTACTGGGCTGAGGGTAAGGTACTGGCTCCTCTATCACTGCCTGACGGGAGCATTTTCTCCAAATAATTAACATCCTTGGGCCCACAGTCATCACAGAGGAATTTGTACATAGTTGCCCTGTTTCTATCTGGCGTCTCCAGAATGAAATGTTGGCCCCATGTCTCTGCTTAGACAGAATCTCTGGTGGGATTTGTCTCTATGTTAACAACATTCTAGGTCTCTTCTTTGCTTATTCCTAAGCTCTTAACTCAGGGTTAGGAATGCCAAGACAATCCTTAAATCTATCGTCTTCACTTGCCAAGTGTCTATAGCTAATTTTTGCTTTCCTCCGTTGGGTTAAAGATACCTCCTTTCATACTGTCAGTGGATGTTTTTCAAATCGCATGAACAGGCTGCTCCTTCCTGGCTCCCTTTCTGAAGCCCTGTGTCTATCCGTGCTACCTTTTTAATTTAATTGTGCAGTTTATAGTCTCCATGCAGATACAGAAAGAAATTGGTCTGTCGTGTAGGTTGCGGGGGATCCAGTTTCACTGGCAGGGAGCCATGCTTACAGACACACTTAAACTATTGCTGTTCAAGCTGTAAATATTTATTGATTATTTGGCCAACTTCATTATATTTCCCAGGCGCTTTCCAGTTTCTGCCGCCTGGGGACAAGCCTGTTACTGGACCCTTCAAATGTGGCTTCTTACTGACCTATCAACTTTTTTTCAGTTCTTTTCTGTAGCAATTAGCTCTTTCTCTGAAAATTGTAAAATATTGACCCAAATCATGCTCTAAGACCTAAAGTAGCATTGGCGAGTTTTAGGCCATCAGCTTACAGATCTTGGTGGCATGTAGATGGGGGGATCTTATACTTGACTCTCAAAACCAAGACACTGTTGAGAGTGTAATGGGCACCATTCCTAATGACGCCAGAACGGTAGACATAAACTGGAATTCTCCCAGCAAAGAAGGGTCAACTATCAGACACTGAATTTGAATGATGATCCTCCCTTTAATGTCTACTCTTAGCTGCTAATCTTAGAATTCAGACTATCCAAAGTAAGCTAAGAGGAGCAGACTGAGTGTTTGAAGCAACTCAATTGCAATGTGGTTTCCCTCCGCCCAAGCATGGGGGCATATTTTTAAATGTCTTTGACGCATAATGTAATATTTCTCAGCGCCTGAGAAGCAACTAAGAATCAACCTCAAACAAGTTCATTTCAAGCATCTGAAACCTCTCAGTAGCTTTGGGTAGCAATGCTATGCTGTGGATTTTTGTTTTGCAAGGTTCTAAGGAGGCACTGTAAAATTTTTTCATGGAGGGAGGGGCGGGGGTGGGAGAGAAAGAGAGAGAACTTTTGAGCAGGGAGCGTCATCATTACACAAGCAAAGACAATTAAAGTTGTTTTTTATTTTAATGCTTTTCCAAGGTGAGAAGTTCTGTTGAGATCAAATAGGGCCAACAAAAGAGCGTTGCTGGGTATCATTCAAGTAGGTAAACTACAAAGTAAAGAGCAAGCCCTTAATTCTTTAGGAAGGGAGGAAGGTGGATTTAATTGCAACATCCCTTTTGGCTAAAAAAAGAGAAAGAAAGAAGAATGGTACCAAGAAAAGAGTAAGAAAGGGTAGGTGAACTAATGCAACAACAAAAGAAAATAATCAAAAAAGGAATGGAAGAATGTAGGTGATATCTTACAGACTTTTGGAAGAAATCTTCTTGTGGGCCAAGCATTGCACCCTAGTAGGGTTTCCAGTCTCAGGTGGTCAGGTGGGTCATCTCGGGCCTGTTGTTCCCACTCTTTGTGCAATCATTTCTGAGAACTTTTAATCCCTCACGGGCATATGGCTGGGCAGGGGAACCATACAAAATATTCCCTGGGTTCCAGGTGCTTCCATGGCTAAAAGTGGCAGGAGGACCATTGTTTGAATTTATGGAACTATGCATGCAGCCAAGATTATTTCTATTTTCTATGCCTGTTGGCCCTTTCTTCCGACAGTTCTAGGCTAGAATAATTTTATGGGTCATCTTCAGGGAGAACAAGGGTATTTCGGAGGCATTTGAAGGAGGCGTGAGAACACGGATGGGGTTATTTTAGATGGAGAAAATGGCCTAAGTTTGGAGTGAAAGAAAGGCTTGAATAAATATGAAGAAAAATACCTTGATTGGAGGAAGAAAAGAGAGAAGGAAGCGGGATGCCAGGAACTATGCGAGAGCATTGGGCGTCTCAGGATGAATTTTGCCTTTGCAAGAAGGGAGATGTGTAAGGATGGAGCCCTGCTATTGAAGAGGCCTGAGGGGGAGGTGCTTCCCCCCCACCGTTTGGTAGCATTACTTTACCTCCCACTCTAAGTGTTAGTTGGCAAAGCCTCCCTATCAGTTTATCAGACTGAACGTTAAACCTCAGAGACGATGACAGAATCAGTCAGGTCCATATTTTCCAGGTGCAAATGGAAAGAAGAAAGAATCTCGGTCAGGCCAGGGAATTCCGAAATCTGGTGACTTTTTGAAGTATTTAGGAACCTCTGCTCTCAGTTAACGACGTTTTTGTGCAACTACAGTTTTGTGCTGTTGTAATTCATTACTTACCCTGAATGCTTTAAAATCAGAGTGTGTCGTGGAGTCTGATTTTAAAATAGCCTTCAGAGAATGCATCGCAGGAGATTTCTGGCAGCAGAGGTCCTATGTGATGACTTTTATACTTCTAGTATTTATACTTTTTTTTTTTTCTGTTTGATATTCTTTGCCTAAGAGTTAAGTTAATTCTGTACATCATGCATAGGTTGTCTCCTGCCACTGAAAGAGCAGTGAACTGCATGGAGTGCAATGAGGATTCTTGAGTTATAAGGACAGACCTGTCAGCTTAGGGGGAATAGATACTGTGTACAGAGTAAGCAGCGAGACCGCTCTGAGGGCCCACCGCTGTCTGGGGACCTTGATTCTAGCCCTGGCTTTGCAACTGTTTATTTCTGTGACCTTGGATCTCACTTTCTTCATCAGTCAAAACAATTAACTGGAGAAGACGGCCTGTAAGCTTTCTCCTAACAGTGACATTTTGTGACTCTAACATTAAAAACAGTTAAGGCTTCCGGAGAGCATACACTGTCATTCAAGTGGCAGGCAAAGTAGCCTACCTTATCCCCCAAATTCTGTTAATCCCCAAATTCTGTTCACCACAGTTCAGCCCTCCTGGGGGGAGTTTTTAGCCTATCTGTGTAGGTTCCCTTTCGTAGACAGAGATGTTAGAAATTGTGACTGGCCTCGCTGACAGCGACAGAAACCGGCACCTGGTCCTGGGTGACGCTGGACCAGGAGTCATGCCTTCCCCTTGCTCCCCCTGCATGAAACAGCTTCCTTTTTCCATAAGCCTTTGCTACAGTTTCAGCGGAAAGGAGCTCTGCTGCTGGGCCTGGTCTGGAGGAAGGAGATGGAGGTTAGGGGTCCAGGAGGTGAGGCAGCCAGCCCCAGCTGCATCCTCAGGGCTGAGCGTGTGGTCTGAGCAGAGAGCTTATTTCATTGACGCTGCCCCTGCTCAGTGCACCGCTGTCTACATAAACAGCTCCCTCCTGCAGTGGGGATGCATGCTGCTGAAAGCCACCTTGGTGCCTCTTCCTGACATGCCCACGGAGTCAAGGCCCCTGCCTCCTGTTTGTACAGAGGGAGGGGCTCAGACCCACTTGTTTCTGGCCGCTCACAGAATGCTGTCTGCGCAGCAGCCAGTGACCCTTCAGCAGGTCTGGACCACCCGCAGAGTCTGGGCAGACAGGATACCCCCTGCCTTGGTTTCCCCAGCCACACAGGAAGCTGCAAGTGTGTGTTGGGGTGTGGTAAGCTTTTCAAAGGCTTCTCTGCAGCAGTGACAGCGTGTCCCGCTCACACACAGTTGTTATCTGAAAATCATGTTCTTGACGTTGTTTCTATGTTTGGAGAAAGGTCCATCACAATTACCCTTTTCTTCTAGAAGCAGAGACCTGAGATCAGCATGCCAACTTTGGGGACACACAAGAAAAACTGCCCTGGATAACAGGGTAGAATGTAACTACCGGTACTTAACGTAGGCGCGTCTCGTACCCACTCACCTTTCCCTTTTTGTTTTGTTTCTTTTCTCTTACTGGATGCTGTCTTATGAGTGTGTTAACTTATGAATGTGCCCAAAACCTTATTACTTTACCCTAATCCCTAACAGCTAAGTGTCATTCCCACTTCACAGATGAGGACACTGAGAGGTTAAACAGCTGACCCAAGGTCACACAGCCGGTGCGCAGAGGAGTTGAGGTTCAAGCCCAGCTACAGCCAACTCTAGAGTTCCCCCTCTGCTGCCTTCAGAGCGCTCAGAGATATGCATTTGGATGCTTGTTGAATCTGGGCAAATACTAAGGTCTGCTGGTGCTGTTTACCAGTTCACTTAACACTGGGCTATAATCTGGTAGCATTTTACAGTTTGACATTGGCTGTGCCCCATTTGAGCCTCCAAGTAATCCTTTGAGTTGTCAACAGTTTACAAACAGGAAGACGGCAGAGCAGCCATGCTGCTTGTTTTCCGAGGTTACACGGTAAGTGGCCGAGCTAGAGTGTGAGGCTGGGTTCTCCAAACCCCCTGTCGTTTCCATTCAGCCACCCACATGTTAAATGTTTCTTTGATTTGATGAGTACATAGTACATTCACTGTAATGATAATAATCATCATCAATAACAACATTAGCTTGAGATCAGAAACGTCAACAAGACACCCTTTCCTCTTTTGCTAGACATGGCTTCCCCTGCTTATTTTATACGTAGTTGGTCCCACACACATTAGTGGAGCTTTGAGTGGGTTGTGCAGATCGCTGTGATGTAGGATCGGGAAAAGGGGCAGAGTTCTCCGTGAAGCCGAGGTACTGGCCAGCCTTTAACTAAGATGGCAAGTTAGTTCCTTCTCAAGAAGTAAAAAAAAAAAAAAACCAAAACGTGAGTTACTTCACAGGCTCCTAGACAAATATGCAATTTCCCTCTGGTGTAGGTTGCCCTTGGACTTTGAGAAATACTTTTTTTTTTTTAAGTCTTAACAGTTTTGAAAAGCATTTCTGTCCTACCTCTGTTTTCTTGTGTTGAAATATATGGTGTGTGGCTTTGGTATTCTGTGACTCAGTTTACTCTTTTTAGCAAACAAGGTCCACTTTTAATGACTGGTAAGACCTCCAGTAACTCGAGGAGCACTTCCAGAAAAAAAACAACAAAACCCCAAAGCTTTGGATTTCAGGCTGCATGCCATGGGAAAGAAAGAATTACACCAAAGGAGCACATAAGAATTAATCACAGACGAGGGAGTTTCCCCCTGTTAGTTTCTGTTTGGAGTCGGGCGTGTGCTGTGGCACCAGGTAGGTACACAGAGTTTAGCAAAGTTATACTAGATTATCCCCCTGATACAGTGTATTGCTCCTTGGCGAAAAAGTAAGTCCTCTCCCCCCTTGTTTTGTTTGTTCTGGAAGCCAGAGCATCCCAAGGCCAACCCACAGATTGTTACACTGACAGGTGCCCTACTGGCGTGTTACCGTTTCCTTGGGAGTGAGCCTAATTCTAAGGGGCCAGCAGTGCCCTTGGGGGCTCTGGATGACGGGGGAAGAGGAGGTGGGGATGAGAAGTAGAGGGTGGTATGCCTGGTTGCAGCAAAAAATGGAGATGATAGGTTTAAGTTTGCCATGTTTGAATCTGGGCACTCACTTTGATGCCAGGAGAATTCAGGCTTGCAAAGCAAATCTTAGTGTGTCTCCTCAAATGGGGGTTCAGGCCTCTGGCTCATGCCCTCCTTGTGAATCGTTTGACCCTTTTCTCTGCCGACAACTGGGCAGGTCCACCTAGAGGTGGTCATCTTTTTACCTTTTATTGCCGGCTGAGAATGAGAACGCCTGAGTCTGTTTTTACTCTGGGCTGCCAGAGGATGGCTAGTCTCTGAGTCTCCTCTGCATTCTGGAAAAAGGGCGCTTCCCCGTGAGGGAGCTGCCTTTTGTTTTGAGACGGGAGAGTTAATGCGTTCGCATTGAGAAAGTACTCTGTAGTCACCGGTGATGCTGAGAGAATTCTTGAACTGGCGAGAGGCATGATCCAGAGTGGTGATGAATACATGCAGACTCTCCAGTGAGTCAGGCATGTGTGTACAGGAAATGCATCCTAGATTGCACAGAAGATCAAGAGTTCAATCTTACACCTTTCCTGCCTCCTAATGGAAACCAAATGTTCTTCAAAACGGCTGGGTGCTTGTTTTTGGTCTCTCTATGTGTCTGTATTCACTTGGGAGGAGTGAGAGAAGCGAAACTCATATTTATATGGAGTGTCTGCCATGGGCCAGGCACTTTGCAAGGTGCTTCACACAAACAATCGCATTCTTCAAACAATGTGTCGCATTCTTCAAGCAACAAACTATGAAGATAAGAAACTGCATCTTGGAAAAGCTCAAATGATTTCCCAAGGTCATAGAGCTTTCCAGTTACAAATTTGAACTTAGAGCTTTCTAATTGCAAAGTCCTACAAACTTAGAATCTGTTTGGAGAGAAAATTTGCTAATATTGTCATCAGAGGCTTTGTTTTTTGGAACATTCTTCTGTGTGGTGTGCTTTTTAGGCTCCTCATTATTATCAGGGTAAGAAAGAAAATACTCAGTGTATCTATAAATATCGACCCTTGGGATGTGTAATAGAGAGAAAGCCAAAAAAAATAGTTCATATAATTTCTACTGTGCATTTCCATATTCAAAATGGATATGCGGAAAGTGGCTAGCTAAATTTACTAAACTTGTGTTGCGAATTGGGGCTTTGGCCCCCATTGTCCAGACTGGGAAATTAAGGAATGAAGTAAGAGCTCCTGCCATATTGAGAATTCTCCAGGAAGGGGATATTCAGAGACGTAAATCTAGGCCTTGAGGCTACTTGATGTAACAGGAATGTCTGCAGAAGAATACACACGCACGGAATGAATCAGTATCTACGTGGTGGACCTGGAGTTAACCTCTGATTTGATTTTTTTAAAAAGTATTTCTTCATTCATTCATTCATTCCTGGGCTTCTGAAGGCCTCTTTTAGAGGAGCTTCCTGGCTTTTTCCTACCCCAACCCATACTGTTCTGTGGTGGATGGGCCGATGGGAGGAATTTGAAATTCCGGGCTGGTTGCATGGTCTCCAAAGGGTGATGGGTGCTGGATGAACAGAACGGCCAGTGGCTTTGTGAACGGAGATTGGTCCCTGGCCACCAGCCGCGGGTGCACAGGGTTTGGTCAGCTGTGCTGCTCACGGTTGTGCTGCAGACGGCCAGTGAGGCGTGGAGCTGAGTCCAGTCCCCAGCTGCCTTGCTTTGTGAGAACAGAATATTTTCAGTGTTCTTATGGACAAACCAATTCCAAGGAATTAATGCGTACATGTCTAAAAGGTGGTGCTAGGTACACACTTGGCTTCTCCTATACAAACCAGTCACATTGGCCACCAGTAGATTTCTATTTGCGGATCTTCTCAAGATTCTTGGGCTAACACACCCTATATGCAATTCACCGTTTTTAGCAACTGGTACTTGGTTCTTACCCTTGTCGGGTGGATTTGTTTGCGCTACAAATTTCCTACCATAATCTTACCATGCAGATAAGAGGAGACCTTTAGGTCAAAGGGACTCACTTCTAGATTGCTCCATAGAGAACAGTCTTGGTTCCTGAACCACACAACCTCTCGCTCATTATTTTGGCTGTAAGGCGTCCCTCACTGTGGGCACCAGAGCAGAGCTGGAGGTGAGACAGCCCTGGGTGTGAACTCAGGGTTTCTGCTAGCTGATTTGTCCTTAGGTAAAGTATTTAACTTCCCCGAGCCTACCTAGGCTCATCCTTACCGTGGGAATGGTAATAAAGAGCTCACAGGGCTGCCATAGCATTCGAGATCATTCCTGTGAAATACTTTTTTGCACGGCCATAGGGTACGGTTATTTTGTCATTATCTTGTGGGCATCGTATTTTGTACAAATAAATGTTCATGCTGACAGAGCTGTTATTATTTCAGTGGTTGTTAAAACTGTGGTTACTGTTAACCTGGTTACAGAAAATTTTCCACTTGACACCCCCATAACCAAGTGGGCCAGAGCAGGCTCTGTGGCCAGTATAATAATTTCTTCCTCTCACGTACACTTACCAAGCCTGAGTTAGAGCTTCGGCTGCACCCCCAGCTCTGAAGCATCCCTTGCCGTGCCCCCAGGGCCTTTAATTGGAATTGTCCATCTCAGGATATAGCTGCTGGACTTCGCTCCTCTTTGCCCTGGAAACCTTTACTTTCTGGGAGTGACTTGGGCATCTGAGGCTTAGGAGGAAAACTGTGCGTTGATACAGCAAACCAGGGGTAGAACTCCTCCCTGTTGTCACTTCCCGAGCCGGGCTGCCTTCCATGTCAATGTGCTGTGAAGGGCCAGGCCCGTGAATCCATTTGGCAAACTCCCGAAGACAATAAGCCTCAGGCCTGAAAAAGCCCACTCTCCTGTCTTTCTTCTCCAAACTCCTGTCCCTTCTGTCTCCCAGCCGAGGCCTGTGAGAACTTCCCAGTTCTAGCAGCCATTCCCTAAAGTGCTTTGCCATTGAAGACGTTTGTAGAATCTGGGTACCTCTGGAGCATGCCAGTTGCCAATTGCAATGGTTGATTTACAGCCAGAATCTGGCACCTAGAAAAGGCGATCCTGTGTCTTTAAACAGCTGTGTGCCAGTGTGTGTAAATGTACTTGCTAATCTGGTGACTAATTCAGTGTATTCTAAAGCAGCCCTGAGCTGGCTGCCAAGGCAGGGCTGCATCTCGACTGGAGTGGTGTGTAAATAAGGCTCAGAGAAATATTTTGTGAATTCTACCGTACCACCGGTCTTGGGAATGGCCTTGCCATTTCGTCTGTCTGTTCCCCGAACCGGAGTCTGCACTCGCCTTGCCTTCTCCCCATTCCCGTCTCCGCCTGCCCCTCTTTCCTGTACCCTCCAGCCCTCCCTCAGTTCCCCGGGTCAGTTTATTTCCTCATGTGAGGGTGGAGCCGAGCTGCATCTGAGTCAGGGCCAGGCGGCCAATCGGAACTGCTTGGGGGCATTCCAGGGGACAAAACTCATCACCCCTCTTGGACAAGAATTTTCCAAAAGATCCCTCTGGTCACAGTGTGGTGACTGCACCTTTCCTGGTTCACGTCCAGGGAGCCTGGCAGAAGCCCTGTTTGCTGGAGCCCTGTTCTATCTGCCCTTGCTTTGTCTACCCCCAAGGGTTGGGAGAGAAATCTCCAGAAAGAGCCAGGTTTGATGGAGACTTCTTTGTCCTGCACATGTGAAATGTAGAAAAAGAAAAATGCGATGTCACTGTAAGGGAGTACTCGGGCAGCCTCTGCTGGGGACATCTTTAGGTGAAGGGATTTTGAAATATTCTGCTGGTCTTCCGGAATCTGTGTCTTCCCTCAGCTCCCCCATCTGTGGTCCCAGAAGTTGTAGATGCCAGGTGTCTGTCTCGGGAAATGGGCCAGCCTTTCCCACAGTCTTCTGTGAGCGGAGGAGCCTGGCTGTCACCTCACAGAGCTCCCGTGTGGCAGGCTGAGGTCTCATCTGCTCCCAGTCTTCCCTCTCGCTAGTGCCATCCATCTGCCATTGGAGTTTTCCTTGACACCTGACCCCTCCTCTCCCTCAGCCTCTACACTGAGGACATCGGCAGGCTCTTTCCTCCCCCTTCCCGGGGAACGAAGCCACCCAGCCTCTGTCTTACTGTCTGCTCAGCGCTCGTGACAGGGTGGGGGTGTGTGGCTGTTGTCCATGGGCTCTTGTGGCTTTGTTTCCCCCACTGGAAGGAACCTCTAGGTAGAGGGTCCGTGTCCACCAGTCTCCAACATATTCACATTGCTAGGCCCATAGCAAGGGGTTCTGTAGCTCTTTTTTAAAATTTATTTTTTTATTGAGATACAGTTCATATAACACAAAATCCCCCCCTTTGGAGTGTACCACTGGGTTTTTGGCACATTCTCAAGAGTTGTTCAGCCCTCAGCGATTTCTAATCCCAACAATCTCATCACTCTCGGAGGAAACCCCATCTTCACTAGCCGTCAGTGGCTCGTTCTGAATAAAGGGAGGTAGGTGGGTGAGGCCATCCAGCAGGGGACTCAAGGAAGGGGACCCATGTTTCCTGACGAGAGCCCCCAACCTTCTGCCTGATGTCCTGAGCCCACGCCTTGGGGAGCTGCCTGTACCTCCCCGTCTCTGTGGACCTTTTCCCTCCCTCTCCCTCCCCGGTCATGCTCAGATTTATTCTGGTGGCTCCCTTGGTTAGGTGCCACCGTGTAGTGAGCTAGTGTGAGTCCGGGCAGAGTGTTGGGTGCTTTCAGCAGGTGCAGGCACACTGTTCAGTTCAGAGTTTGGGGCTGTGGTGGCTGCAATTTCCTGATGGCCTCCTGATGAGGCAGAGGCATTTATTAGGGTGGACAAGGGCTGTGCACCCCAGTCTCTCCCTTTCCTACCTGACACAGGTATGCAGATGGAAAGCGGCTTCTGCTCCCTCCCCCTTTGGCATTGCTCTCCACCCATTGGCCTGTCATGCCCCTTGGTCTGGAGATTGGGTCTCCCTGGCGACTTCTCAGCCTCTTGCGTTTGCCACTGGGAGCCGAATCCCATGCTGTCTGCTCTGGGCCAGTGTGGCTGAGACTCTGGGCTACAGTGGGATTGTGAGAATGTGCAAATCTAGGTGTTTGGGGCCATTAGGAGAAGCCCATTGTGCAAGGAGAGAAAAAAATCTGCAGAGGCAAAAAGAGATCACAGCTAAGGATATCTTTCCTCGAACCCTTAGCTCCCCGAACTCTAATACTGCTGCATGAGGTCCTGGCACTGCTTGTGGTGCTTCAGGACACGGCCTTTCTGAGTTGCACACATGTCCTCCTTAATTGGATGTGGCAGGTTGGACTTACAGACCATGCCACTGACTTCATGTTGTGGCTTTGGTGGGGTTGGTTGTATCCCCTCCCCCCATCCCTGTGTCTTCGCTACCCTCTCTGCAGTATCGCAGGTAGTTGCCGAACTTTCGAATGACGTGAAGATCTGTTCCCCTATCCGTGCTTTTAAGACAAAGATCAGTAGATCACTGAAATGTACTGTTGCCTCCACTCTCTCCGGATGGGTGGGAGAGCACCTCCAATTTTAGAGCTGCTGTACACAGGGGTGCCGCCTGCTTTACCATCCCTGGGATTCCACTGGGATCTCTGCTCAAAAGAAAGCGCTGCAGCAGAGCCTGGCCATCGTTATCGAGAACTGTTAACCTGGAGTCGGAACCAGTGGCATCGCGGGGGCTGAAAAATCCTGTCCTGTTTGTTAGATCTTTGGATGGGTTGTTCTTCCGTGGCTTTTAGGAACTCGGGGAGGAGTAGTGTTTGTCCAGAGTGATGATCCAGCGCTTGATAGTAGCGAGGACAGGAGTAAGTAAACAGCAACAGTGTAAAGAAACAACATGGGCTAGGGAGGCACGAAGTCTAGAATTAGTAACCATGTGACCATGGGCGAGGTCCTGTTCCCTCCTGGAGCTGCCTTTTCTTTATTGGTAAAAAGAGGGATTTGGACTAGATGATGTCTAAGTCCCTTTGACTTTGCGTTCTGGGGACAGTGTGGGCCCAACGGCAGAGCCCAGCTCCTCCTCCTCTCCACAGGGAGCCTGCTCTTCATTCATCCTAGTAGCCCAGAAGGATGAATGAAGAGTGAAGAGCGCACCCCTCCAAGGAGCTGTTAAAGTTTTATAGAAAATTCTGTAAATGCCTCCTTCCTGCTTTGGCCCTGGATAAAGCTCCATGCATCCTATGGCCAGGGGGAGGGTGGCACAGAGGAGCAGAGACCAGAAAAAGTGTGAACACAAGGTGGGTGCACGGGGTGAAGACCATAACATGGCCAAAGGTGAAGAGATACAGGCGCCGAAATGACAGATTAGGTAGGCCTAAGACATACGTGGTAGCCACAGATGATAGGCTTAGTGGTGAACTTAATGGGAGAATACCCATAATCCCTTTGCTGCCATCTCTCTGAGTCCTAAGTACCTCCTCAGCAGCTCAGGAAACTTGAGCTGGGACTCTGAAATTATTACCTAAATCCCTTAAAGCCACAGGATTTCTGACTCCTCATTAGGGACATGAGTTTGGATTGACCGAACTGAGTGGGCCCTTTATTTCATGAGTTGTTGAGCGTGTAGCGCCTGATACTGTGAACCCCAGATGTTCCCCGTTAGGGCAGTGCCATTGTGTTTTGGTGTGTTTAGCTAGTGTGCAGGCGGTTTTGAAGACTGTGATGGGCTAGAGAAGGGCTGACTCAGGCACTTGCCAAACACACTCCGGACGGGACATTTTTGCATCGTCTCTGATGTCAGCCTCGCTTCAGGGTGGCAGTGTGAGTCTCTGTCTTCTCCCTACTCCCACCATGTGGCTCCCATGTGGCTCTCTCGAATTACACTGGGACCATTCAGCAGGGCCCTGGGGGAAGAAGGGAGTGCTGAGCCTGTTGGAAGCAGGAGGTGGGGGAGGAGTCAAGGGAGAGGGGTGTGTTTCAGTGAAGTACTAGGCCAGGTGAGGTGGCCTTTGCGCTCACTGGGGTCTTCATAGTTTGGTGTATTTTAGTTAGTCGGAAAGGTTTCAGTCTCGGCCACCGGCTTAGAGCAAAAGATGCACAGGAATGTTTGCTTGTGTGGCCTTGTCCAGGTTCTCTCAGTCATACTGGTGATTCATGTGTATTAGACCACCCTATAGACGGCTGAGCCCTAAACATTTTGAATCCTGTGCTCTGAAGTCAGTGGAGAGTGTGGGGGTGGGGAAGGAGCACAGTGCGTTACTTTAACCATGCGTTGGTTGCATCGGCCCCAGCTGTGTCCAGCGCATGCGTGCTCTGCGCTTCAGCTTTTGAACTGTAAAACGTGGAAGTGCTCGCCGCTGGTTCCCTTGAATGTGGTGACGTCACCTGGGATGGCCTCAGTGAAACATAACCTAAGCTATGTGCATGAAAAGGAAGAAACTGATGCTATTTAGCGTCCTCTCTACCTACTTGGTGTTGGTTTTCCAGGAGCAAGGAGGGAAATGGAGTCAGGAATTGTAGGCAGGAGTGGGAACTGAAGTTACTCCCCAGGGGATGTCTGTATTAAGCCCCGAATTGCTTGTCTTTGGGGACTCCTGCTTTGCTCTTCAGATGGTAAGGTTGGACCGAGTCCAGGAGCTGCACTGGTTGACTCTGTCGGTTGTCCCTTAACGCTGAGGGCTATTGGTGGTGACTCATCAGGGTGATGCTTGCAGGGAGCACTCCTGTGTCCCCACACCTGTGTCCCTGGCCCAGGCTCTGTTCATTGTCAGGCTGGTGTCTGTCGTCGGCTTATGTGACCACTGCTCACCCCCTTCAGGAAGACTCCAGGAGGATTAAGAAAATCAGTACCACAGTTGGGAGGGGTCGAAATTGATTGCCACTCTAAAGTCATGAAGGGCCTGTGCCAAGGGGCTGAAAGAAAGTGGGGGCAGAGATCCCCACAGAGTCACGAGGCACATGAATCTGTAGCTTCAGGTCTTGGCCTCGTTATGATAGCTCCGAAGCAGTGAGGAGGGAACTTTCCCGTGGAAAAGCTCTGTTATATAGCCCTAAACATGTGCTACCAACAGGCCCAACAGGACCGAGGAGTTGGCCTCCACCTTTGGGTTCGTGCTCCCTGACATCCCCACCTTCCTTTGACCTCTGGGGAGGAAGGCCTGAATTGCTTTGGGCTGGGCTGAGCGGTGGTTACAGCTCTGACCGACCCGTCTTCTCCGTGGCTGTGTTTCAGCAGTAGGCAACTTGGCTAAAGAGATCCTTTAGGCTGAGAAGAAACTATGTGAGCAGAAAAGGGAGCCTATTCCTAAGCAGGCAGCATTCTTGGTGACCTCATCTTCCTCCCAGCTCGAGTCCAGTTGGAGCTGTGTGTACAGGGCAGACTTCCAGTTCCTCCTGTCTGGGACCCACAGTGGCAGATATAAATAGGCCAAGACTTTGTGGCCATTGTTCTCTAAGTGCCCATTGTTTCTGGAAGCAAAGTGGCTGTAGCACTTGAGTGTGAGGCGTCTGCTTTCTCCCCCTCCCCTTCCCTCTTTGTCTCTCTTTCTCTGTTTTTCTCTCACTGTGCAGAGATCTGAATCCCAGCTACACTGTGTTCCTCAGCCACCTTGCACTTATCTGGAGCTTAGGGAGTAACTGGAGGGGAGAACGGGTTCCACAATGGGTAGATGAGCCGACTCCAGTGAAGCTTTTGTCCAAGTATTTCCATGACATATTTGTGGTCAAGACGAGGCTGTGTGGCTCCAATGATAGCGAAGTAAGGAGGATTTGGAACTGGTTGAGCGGCTCTACCCAAAGGGTCTTGATTAATCTGTCAGAGTTGGAATGATGCATGGCCCCCTGGTGTTCTGTTCCGGGGCTGGGCGCTTGGTCGTTGCCTCTTTCCCATTTTTGTCAGGAGCTCCGATTGGTGAAGGATGCCGAAAGCTTACTTAGGAAATTGCAGACAGTGCAAAGCTAATAGGATGAGGACAGATTCCTGATATAAAAAAGATCTCTACACATGGAAACATGGATCAGAACAAGGTGAAGTTTAATATAGATAAATGTGAAGCTCCGCCTGAGGTTAATAAGTTTCAGTTGGTGGGTGCGGACCTGGCTCCATGTCAGTTCCCGCGGTGAGAGTCCTGGAGCGCACCGTGTGTGGCTTTTGCAGGGTGGCTGTTAGGAAAGTCCCCCCTACTCTGCACCCCCAGAGTGAGTGGGGCGGGATGATTGCTCCAGCGTCCCCGTTTCCCTTCTGAGAAGTGTGGTGCGCACCTGAGAATGCTTGCTTTAGGAACACAGGCTTCCAGGAATGCCTCTGGGTGGGGGAATGGCCAACACCATGCCATTGTGAAGACATCAAGGAATCTTAAAACCTGGACAAAACTGATGACAAAGAGAATAGTAAAAAGATTGAAAAGCTGGGAGGTGAAGAAATTTTAAAGTTGTACCGTGCAGCTTCAACCAGTAGAACTATGGCCAATGCATAGAATTCATAAGAAGGCAGATTTTGAACTCAGTGTGTATCATCATTTAAAAATAACGATCACAGTCCACAAGTGAAACTCAGTGGCTCGCACGTAGAGAGTGACCGAATATGTTAAGTGAAGAGTTGTATGGAAGGACCTCTACCGGCTTTTCCAGAGAGTGTGGTGGTTGGGTCCCTGGTCCTGGCCTACCTCTGATCATTGCTCATTAGCAAAGAGTCCTTTGTCGATTCGGAAAGCTTGGGTGGGTTACGTTTGCAGAATGTGTTGCTTCAGTGCTTGTGGTTGGCATGTTGAGATTCGTCCCTCTGCAGGGAAAAGGGACTTACATATTCTTATTTTTCTTGTGGTCTCCCTGGGTTGGACACAGACAGTTGCCCTGGACGAATGTGTGTGAATGCGCTTTTCCTTCTCTGCCCAGATTTATTTATTAAAAGAAAAACACATCTGCATAAAAAAGCCTTAGAACACAGGAAGAATGTCCACTTTGTTTTTCTTTCTGTAGCACCGAGACATGTGGGGTTTTAGCTTCCTCTGAGGGGTTTTTGAAGACTGGCTTTCATCTCAAACAAGGCCTTTTCCCATTGGAAAAAATGGCCCCTTTTTGGTTTAAAAAAATGTATTTATATAATGTATAAATAAATAAGAAAGTCGAGAGAGAATTTCCCTTCAAAATTTATGGAAAAATGCTGCTTTCTGAACACCGTTAATTGGGAGTAGGGTACTGGATCTTCCCAGCCCACCTCTCCCCCTGCTGCCTGTCCCTGTATTCTGGTTTAAAATTTACCAGTATTCACTTCCTCTGCTACTTCCTGTATTTCCCTGCTGTTTCCTGCTTTGCCATCCTTCCTTCTCCTGCTCTTCCCACCTCCTCCTCTCCCTCGCCCGTCCGCCCCCCCTCGGACCCTGCCCCGCTTGCCTTGGTCGCCCCGCTCACCCGGCTCCCTGCTCTCTGCCCCCTGTGCTGCTTTCCCCCGGCAGCCTGCAGCGACTGCAGCCCGCTCTGGAAGAGGCCTGTCTCTGTGTTTGTTTCCTGCGTGGGAGGGAGAGGCAGGCCTTGAGAAAACAGTTCAAAAGTGCAGAAAAACGTTACCTCTTCCAGCCTAAATAAACGGGCTCCACTCCATTTGTTTGCCCAGATTTTCCCCATGCCCGTGGTGAACAGCCCTCTCATCCTCACCTCGCCCAGCCTGCCTGCCTGCCGACCCTCAGGAGCCCCCTCCATGCCTGGCTTGGCCCCAGACCAAGTGCCCAGTGGGCACTGATTTGGCGAGTTCTGGGTCCCATACTCGGTGGAGCCCTGAGCTGCGGTGTCCCAGCTGCTGTCAGCAGAGGGTCCCAGGGATCGAGCTGCTCCCCTTGTCCAGAAAGAACTTTCTCTGTAATGCAAATGGTGGCAACAGTGGGAAGAAATGTTCTCGTGTCCATCATTTCTGCTCCCCCACTTTTAACTCCGTTAATGGGTATGGCTAGGAACGCCCTGGTTTTTAGTGCCGGAGGGTCTGGGCTGGACATCCTGGTTAAATCACTAAAGTAACCTTTGTGAGCCTTAAGGCTCACAAAATAATAAAAAGGTTACTTTATTTAGTAGTATTTCCACCTCTGTGATGAAAATAATGCTAAAAACCTAGTTGTTTTCAGGATCATACTAGAATATGGGAGGAAATATTTTCTAAAATATAAAATTGTACTCAGATAGCAGTACTGAAAATTGTAGTTGGGAATCCGGCGACATTAAAATGACTTTGGCCAACCCAATAACCCCCAGCTCCTGGAAGGAGGCATCAGACAGAGCCTGACCTGTATGTAGCCCAGCGGTAGCGGGAGCTGTGACACCAACAGGATGTTAGGCACTGCGGGCCGGGAGCTTGCCCTCACTCAGAAGTGCAGGGTCGGGCAGGGACCCACGGGATGGATGCACGGGGCTTCCTGCCAGGCCTCGGTGGGAAGGGCCCGGTCCACGCCTTCCTCCTGAGTGACCGGCTGGCTGTGGCTCTGTGCGTCCCTCACGCGGTCCACGGACCCTCACTTGCACCACGCCTGGTGTGGCGGGAGTCAGCTGTGATCGTCTGTGCAGCGATGATTGGAAACATGGGAAGCACTCCATAAATGGCTTTGAGTGAAACTTTGAGTGAAGCTTCAGAACTTCAAGTTATTCTTTAAAGTGCTCCGTTGAGGTGGGCTTTGCACGCAGGAATCCTAATATCAGTGGTTAAAACTCTGTGAGAGGTTATTCATGTAAGGGCCCGTAAATGAGTGGGGTAAAAGGCGGCTTGCGTTTTGGCAGGTTCCACACATAGAGAAAAGAGTTTTGAGCACAAAATTGCAGTTTGGTTTCATGTCATCTTGACTCTAACAGGGACTCTTAGGGTGTTTAACACTAAAAGGCTTCCTAGGTCCTGTGGCTCCTGTAGCTATGAGCTGTGTGCACGGCAGAACACACATTTTAGGTGATTGTTGCTTCAAAAAGCATTTCCCCTCTAGCAGATTGGAGGATGCAGACTAGGGAAGAAATTAGTGTGTTCTGTTCAGACAAAGACCCAGATTCAAGGGATGTCCATTTCCACTTATATTTCAGAATCTGAGTTTTGCTTTTTTTTTTTTTTTCATTTTCTCAGTTGCTTAGTTGTACCTGGGGAAATTGCCAGATTCCTTGTTTTGGACCTAAGCAATGTGAAATCAAACTTCAATTTTTTTTAAAAATTTTTATTTTACAAGACACTTTTCAGTTCAGTTCCAGTCACCAGCAATTTACTGAGCACCTACTAGGTATTGGGCTTTAGCATTGGCACACATATTTAGTTGAATCCTCACTGCAAAGGCAGGTAGAGAATCCTAGAGGAGGAAGTAGTGCCTCATCTTGCTGACCGGTGAGACCTGTCTCTCCTACCCTCCCTGGCCCGAGCCGCTGGAAAAAACACTCAGTGAGGAGTCATTCTCGCAGGGCACACTGATTCAGGTATTTCCTCCCTCGAGCCATTTGCTCAATGTTTAGGGTGGGAGGTTTGAACTGTTCTAAGGAAAGAGCAAGAAAGTTTAGCTGCAGGACCCAGGGGGCAGTTCTGCTTTCTGGCTCGGATCCTGGAGCGGAAGAGCCTCTCTGGGTTTCCCTGAACACCTGGAGTTGATTTGGGCTTTGCTCTGACTTCGAAACATTCGCTGAGGTGGAGGATGGTGAAGCGGGTAGGAAAGAAATAAATCCAGTGATTAAAAATAGCTTTTGCATGTCAGGTGCCTGAACGAATTTGGGAGCATGCCTGCAACCCCTTTTGTCTGGCAGGCCTGAACGCTGCCGAATTACAACCGCTTTCATTTGTTTTTCCTGCTCCCCTACCATGTAATGGTCAAGGGCTCATTGGAACCATGTGTGAGCCTGGTGAGTCACCCAGTCCTCAGGACTTCAGTGAGAATACTGCGTTCAAACTCTGTTTGGGGGAGGGGGTGGGGGGTGGATGAAGGGAAGAAGGGAGAGGACTGAAGTCACTTCCTACAGATGTTCATTCAGTGCGCTCAGTCCCGTCTGCAGGCTTCTTTCCCAGGCCTGGCTGCAGGGCCTGGGGCTGGCTTCCCGGAGCAGTTAGGAGCATGCTTTCCCTCCCAGAAGACCATGTCTCTGGTCCTGGGGCAGCTTCCCTCTGAGAAGACACATCTGTCTGTGTGTTGGCCGTTGTAACCGAGGAGTGTGCATTCCCCGGTGACAGTATATGCTGGTAGCAGAACCGAGATGGTGTGATTGGTCCATCAGTCACTGGAGGGTGAACTGGGGATTTTCTGGGCAGCTTCTCTCTGCCTTCTTTGGTGCTGTTTTCTATTGGCTGGTGACTTTGAGGGGGTAGGGCATTAAGAGAAGGGCTTGTTTCCCTAACTGATAGGAGTGTGTTTGGAGGCCCAAGGTGTGCTCCATTATTTGGGGCAATGGACAGACTGTTTGTTTAGTCCAACGAGGGCGCTGGGCCATTTCTTGCTGAGTTCTTGCTGGAGCCAAGTGTGGCCCTTATTGCTCTGCCACATCATTAAGATTATGAAAACAGAGCTGAGGGGCTGAGGGGGGACACGTATTTCCCTTCTTTGCATTAACCTCAGCCAGAAGCTTTGGGTTATTTTAGCCCCCTCGGCTGGAAGTCCTGCCTGCCAAGTTCTAGGACCTGAAACAGGACTTGGAATCAGGAATACAGGACAAAGAGGACCCTTTTGCAGGTCCCTGCATTCCTGGTTCCAGTCTACCTTTCCATGAGCGAGAGGGCAAGAGAGACTGTTTTTGAGGTTCCCTTTCCCAGTCCTCTGAGACACTAGTATTTTCACTGGGGAAGTCCTCTTAGAGACCAGTACCAACTCTCCAGGGACAGTCAACTCTGGAGTCAGAGTTCCTAGTCACTGGCCAGAGCCCTTTTCTGATTTCTATTGATCTGAACAGCAAAGGTGGCCTCTTTCCTACACCGGGACTTGTACCAGGCACCTGCCCTCCGGGTACTTGCCACAATTCCAGCTGTTTTTTTGCACACTCCCTGTTACAGTCGTAGGTTCCCGAGGGCAGGAACAGTTGGGAGGAATTATCCCTGCAGTTTTCTGCTGGGCGGACATGGGTGTCAAAGTGGCCAGCTTACCATCCTGACTTGAAAGCATCTCTCTCTGACCCAACCTCACCACCTTCCAGATCGTGATAATGTAGCTTTAAAAGCAGTTCTGTGGTTCAAGTGGGCCAGCGAATGAAATGTGTTGACCTACACTAAGCCCTGGAGAACGTAATTGGATGCCTCGTTTTCTTTTCCCATGAGTTTATCTATCTCTTGTAAGCTTTCATATTATGACCCTTCTTTATCTCAGAGACATCCCCATGACAATAAAATATTTGTGGCTGAAATGACACGTTGTCTGAGATTCGCTTTCTAGTTCTTCAGCCTGTGGGAGAAGTTGAAATGGAAACCGGTGGTGTTGATGGATTTTACAGCTTCATTATATCGTTCTCTGCACTTTGGGGTATGTTTGAAAATTGCCATAATGAAAACCTTAAAGCCCTATGAGGGATACAGACACTACCTATTAACAGACGTCTGTTTAGAGATGAGTGGATGAGGTGACTTAGCCAGTGTGATTACATTAGTGGCAACACAGAGATAAGGACCCAGGGATTTGGACCAACAAACCAAGCCAAGCCCAGAGTTTGTCCCGCTAGGTCTTTTTTCCTTGTCTTTAGAACTCTACCTTCCCATTTGGGACAGTTCTTTTTTAATCCCTGCATGAACAAGAAAAGTTTCTTTCACTCTAAGAAATGTATTTCGGTAAGACTTTATGTAACTAATTAACCTTATATTATGTGCACGGTTGCCCGTCACGGTGACTCAGGGGCGAGCTCAGACAGGGAAGGAAGCCAGGTTGTCATTTCACCTGTATCACTTTGTATGAAAGGAAGGAAGACTCACTACCCAAGAAAGGAAGAGATTGCAGTCGATTCTGTAAATGGCTTTTAATTAGGTTTTTATAGGGCTAGCCATATGAAATTCTGGATTTCTTCGATCCAGGAGTGGTTTTAAGTTTTTAATTATTTCCTCAGATGTATTTAACTTTCAAGTAATAAATAAAAGTCCTGTTTTTTTTCTCTCTCTCAGCTGTAAACATTTTAGGGTTTTTTCTTGGATTTCTGATCCATTCCTGGTGGTAGCAGCTATGGAATAGAATAGGAAGACCTTGGGTCTGAGAGTTGAAAGATGGGGTTCCAGCCCCTGGCAGGCCACTCCCAGCCCTGTGACTCGAGGTCAAGCTCTTGATCTCTGAGAGTCTCTGTTCCCTCATCTGTGAAACGGGGACCTTGCGATACCTTCCCAGGCCCCTCGGAAGTCTCATGTGGTGAGGGTATTGTGGTGTTGTATAGGGGAAGTATCTTGGTGGACTGCGAAGCAGTTTTCAGGTGGGAGGCATATATTCTCGGTGTTCCTTTCCTGCTGCCGTTGATTGGGACCACCACCACCACACACAGCAGTATCTCATGGCAACCCGCTAGGGTTTGGCCAGCCCAGCAGTTGCCTGAGACTGACATGAGCCCCTAGCTCCGGGCACACCCCTCTGTGCCTGACCCTCGGGATCCCACACCCTGCAGTGTTACCTGCCATTTGTTTGTGAAACATGACAGGAGGTCTGTCTCAGGGCACCGAGGCCCTGTGTCTGGACCCTCCCCCAGCACACACCCCCCTGTTGATCTGTGAGCCGTTTAGTTTCAAAAAACACTTAAAAGAATGGTATGAAAAGTCACATGAAATGTCCCTGGCAGTTTCTTTGGACATGGAACAGCCCTGACCTTGGGGTTCCATATAAGTGAATTGAAAACCCTTGTTCTCCGTTTGACTTAAAACAGCCATGGGGTGTATAGACTTCTGGTCAGGGTTAGGCCACAGTGAAAAATAAGCAGATGTTTCCCTGCATTCAAAATGCCACTGGCTCATTGTACGCCTACTGATTCAAGGAAAGCTACCTGCTCGCTGCTCAGGGCTGCAGCGTTGGTAAGACAGTTTAGGAGCGTTATTTAGTCACCAGCTTTGGTGCGGCACCTCTCAGACACTTAGGGTGATTCTTGTAAACATAGACTTGGACTTAGGGTCCTGGGGAATCATCAGCCAGTAAGAAATCGGATATGCTTTTCATGTACTTATGTTTCCCGTTTCTAGCGCACCATGGTATTCAGTGTTTCCACGAGACTGATGTAGTAGATTTCCAGGTCAGGTTTACAGCTCTTTGAGACAAACATGTTCCTTGAACTTGGACACAAAGGCCCTTGTAGTGCCCGTCCATAACAGACAATTAGGTGATGTCTGCGGAGGCACTGATTGAGTTTTTAGACGCTGTTCCTACAATTAGAAATATTTCGTGTCTAATACAAAAGCATTCTCATGGGAAATGAGATCAAGGATGGTAAGAGTAACAGAGATGCCTGTTGGGGCTCTCCCATGCCCGGTTCTCCACCTGTGTAATGGCTTCATTATTGGTTTTGACCAATGTAACGAGCTGAACGGCCACACTCACACACCAGCAGCACAGAGGGAATTTTTGCATTCATGTTTACATGATAAGGGTTTCGTCAATACCCACTTTTGAACGTGAGTTTTCATCATCATTTAAATGCAGTGTCACTGCTACTAGGATGATCTGGCTAGTTTTCACTCACTTACGGAGGAAGTTTGACTTTTTTCTTTTAGCCGAACTTCCCCCCTTTATAAAAATGGTAGATAAAGCTCTGACTTTCCTGTGTGAATCCTTTGGGTCCCAGGCCCATGATATGCCTTCCCCTGAGCTCAAGTCCCAGTGCAGGTATCCCAGGTGTGCAGGGTGAGCTCCCACCAGTTGTGAGGTGAGCACTTTTTCAAGAGATCCAGCACTCTGAGTCCTCAGCCAGCTGCAGCTGGCGGCTTGTGGACCAGGCTTTTAAAGATGGCACTGAGGTGGACAGGCAAAAGTAATTCCAGCTGCTTCCCTGGTAGAGAACAGGTGAGAACTTGGCAAGCCTGGCTCCCTGACAGGAAGCAGAAACCTCTGTGGAGCAGGGTCAGCCACTCCCCCTCTCCCCCTGTGGCCCATCCAGACCACGCAGCCAGACCACGTGAAGTTATAGGAAGCAGACTCCAGGAAAAAAAACCTCATCCTCAGGCTTTCTGCTGTCGTCCTTGGCCTTCACGTCACCCTGACATCAGACTCCCCAAGCTGTCCTGTTTCGAAGATGCCTGGGGGCCTCCTAGCCAACCTCATTCTTCAGTTGGAGTTTGCAGCAGAAACACTGCTTGTCCATTCGGCCTGGCCTGTACTTTCCACATGTGCCGTCCTGGCCCGTTTCCGCCATCCGGAAAGTCCTTCTCATTGCGTCATAAATCTAACGGAGGGAGCAAACACACAAGACAAACCCCCCATGGTTTAAGTTCATGAATTTGTGTCGGATGGGACGGGAGGGAGAGAAAGTTGATTCAAATTTGGAAAACTTTGAATTCACTAGACATTTGTTGATTGACTTCTGTGTTTTGGGCTGTGCCAGGAGCTGGGGAGGCTATAGCTGTCCTTGCTTCCCGATGCAATATTCTTGGGTTAAATCGTCTCTTTTTCTAAAGTAAAACTGACTTCTAGTCCGAGGGGAGACATTTCTGGACCTGCCACTTAGCTGGTCTCGGTGGTGTAGACCGGGGACCAAGGGGGAGCGTTGATCTTTCTTAGTGACTCATTTGATGATGACTCCATTGTTTGAAGGGCTGGATGTTACATAATCCTCACTTTATCCGCCCCCCCCCCATTCTTCCCCTGCTCCCAATCTGGGATTTTCCATCATTTTGTCAACCTTCCTGGAGGCATGTTGATTTTTCCACTAGATTTAGTTGGGCATGTCCCAGGGCAACGCAAACTCTCCACTCCCTGGAACTTGAGATTCCCGCGCCCTGGCAGGGCCTGGGAGAGCAGCTGCAGGGAAGCCCGTGCCTCCAGGGCAGGGGCTGGACCGCATTGCTCAAGGCCACTTGGCAGCAGAGTGCCGCCTGCCCTTCTTTCTTGTAACACCCTTCGCTTGGACGTTCAGAAGCAGTACATTTGTTCCTTTTTTTAAGTCATCTTTTCCCTTGTATGTGTCCGTTTCATTCAGCTAATAGCATATTCCGTGTGCCCATGGAATTCTGTGACCAGCCAGGGTTCAGAGATGGCTCGGTGAGGAACTTCTACCGCAGCCATGCCTGGGACTTGGCCACTGTGTGAGCCAGTTTCATAGGACACCCTGGAGGTACAGGCTGAAGAAGAGGGCTCGGGGACTTACTGCAGTGAAATGGGACGCTGCCTGAAGGTCACAGGACGGATGGCTAGTCGGGATTCTCAAGCCATTTCCTTGCTGAGGAACTTTTTGTGAGAAACTGTGCCTGAGGTGAATTCAGAGGATTTTAAACTTGAGCCATATGTATGTATTCTTGCTTGAACATGGTCTGCAAGTTCAAGAAGCATTGAACACAGAGGAGACAAGGATGTACGCAGGTATAGCAAAGGGCAACCCCTTTGTGAATCTGCAGGTGTTGATACCCTCTCCTCCTTTATACCTACATAAGTCAAGTTTTACAGATACTACCTCCTATGTGCACCTCAGATTTGTTTACTTACAGTGTCTGCATTGTCCAAACCTCCTCATCTCTCACCACAGCTGATGCAATAGCTTTTTAACAAGTCCACCCACGTCCATTTATAGTTCTCTCCTGAACAGGGTAGCTAAGGTGATCGTCTTCATTTTTTTCCTTTTTTTTTTTAATGGGGTAAAAGAAATGTGACCAAGTTTGCCACCTTGGCCATTTTTAAGTGTACAGTTTTGTGGAGTGCCGTACACCCATTGCCACATGTCCATCTCAAGAACTCTTGTGAAGCTGAAACGCTGTACCTGTTGGACAACAGCTCCTCACCCCCTCCCTTCCCCCAGGCCCTGGCCACCATTCTACTTTCTGCCTCTGTGAATTTGACTCTTCTAAGTACCTCATAGAATTTGTCTTCTTGTGACTGGCTTCTGTGAAGGTTCATCCATGTTGTCTATGTCAGAATTTCCGTCCTTTTTAAGGAAGGAAATCATACCATATTGTATGAGTAATATTGTATTGTATGTATATGTATATGCTACCTTTTGCTTATCCATTTATCTGCTGGTGAACACGTGGGTTGCCTGCCCATTTTTAATATTGTGAATAATGCTACAGTGAACACACGTGTGCAAATAGCCTTTTGAGACCCTGCTTTCAACTCTTTTGGGTATGTAGAAAACTCCTAAATCTCACCACCACCACCACCACCACCACCAAAACCCCAAACAACTCTATGAAGAAATGAGCAAAATGCTTGAATAGTCATTTGTCCAAAGAAGATACAAATATGGCCAATAAGCACATAGAATGCTCTACATCATTAATCATTAGAGAAATAGAAATCAAAACGAGTGTGATACACTTCATCTCCAATAGGATGGCTACTCTCCTCCCCCCAGTGCCCTCCCCCGCCCCAGAAAGTAGAAAGTGTTGGTAAGGATGTGGGATCTGTGTGCAGTGTTGGTGGGAATTGAAATCATGCAGTCACTTTGAAAAATTAAAAATAGAATCACCATGAGGTGATCTTCTTAATGTAGCCATGCCATTCCTCGCATAAAACTTCCAATGACTTTGTATTCTACTTAGGATAAAATTAGAAATTCCTTAATGGATTCCTTGTTTACCTGTTTTAGGGAATTCTTTATTGATTTTCCTGAGAGAGAGAGAGAGGGAGGGAGAAAGGAAACACTGATTTGTTGTTCCACTTATTCGTGCATCCATTGGTTGATTCTTTATGTGCCCTGACTGGGGATCGATCCCGGAACCTTGACGTATGGCGACGATGCTCTAACCAACTGAGCTACCTGGCCAGGGACACCCTTCTTTACCTTTTTAGCTTCATCTCAAGCAGTTGTCCTCCTGTCAGTCTGCTGCAGCTTCAGATCTTTTTGATACTAAAATAAGCCAAGTTTCCTCTCCCCCCGGTCCATGGCCTCCGTTTATGCTGCTCCCTCTTTCTAGGGTCACGGTCCTCTGACACCAGTGGTCGTTAGGACCACCGGGATTCTGTGTTAAACGCACAGATTCCTGGGCCCCACCCTCGACAGGCTCTGATTCAGGAGGTCTGGAGAGTGGCTGAGACTTGGCATCGGTAACCATTTCCAGGTGATGCTGACGAATCTGGTCTGGGACCACAGTTTGAGAACCGTTGGTTTAGAGTGTGTTTCTTTTCCAAACTCCTGTGTATCTTTTTGATCTCGAGTCAAACATCCCTTTTCTCCTACGGGAGGCTTTCTCTGAGTTCTCCAGACCAACTGGAATTCCTGTTACATCTTAACATATTATCCTTTACTTCTCCTCTGAAGCCCTTATGAATGTTTTGAATGTTTAATTGTATACCTAGGTTTCTAAGGACTGTATCTCCTGCCAGAATCTAATATCCAGCTCCATGAGGATGGGGATTACTGTATTTTTTTGGACTATAAGACATACCCCCCAAATTTGGGAGGAAAATGGGGGTGCATCTTATAGTCCAAATGTTGCTTACCTGGCTCGTTGGGGGCTGGGGGGCAGCGGTGGAGTGGGGTTTTTCCCGCCCCTATTTTCCTCCTCTAAAACTTAGGTATATCTTATGGTCTGGTGTGTCTTATAGTCCAAAAAATATGGTATTTTCGTCTGTTTACTGATGTCTCTCTAATTCCTTGCACACAGCAAGTGCTAAATGATTGTTGAATGAGTGGATATTCTTATTTCCTTTTCATAGGTAACTGGAAGTACATAGTAACATTAATACTCTCAGAGAATTATGAAGGATAAATAGGGACTACGAGTGAGTTAGTAGAGCTGTGCATGAAGAGTAAACATACTTTGTCAAGGGTGTAGGACATTCTTGGCAAGAGTCAATTTTTTAAAGGGACTTAGCGTACTCTGGAACCCTCTGTTTTCCCTGTCCTTGTGAGGATGTCTGTACAGTTACTTTTTGGTTTGGCTTCCTCAGACCATTCATGCCCTATTGTGGTTTATGGGTGGTTCATTACCTATTCAGTTTTTTTAGATTGAGGTATAATTGACATATGACCTTGTATTATTAGTTTTGGGTGTATAATATAATAGTGTAAAATTTGTATATATTGCAGAACGATCCAGCACCTATTTATTTTTTTTATTGGTATGTTTTTTCTTCCAGATATGGAATGTGCGGATGTCCCACTATTAACTCCAAGCAGCAAAGAAATGATGTCTCAAGCCTTGAAAGCTACTTTCAGTGGGTTCTCGAAAGAGCAGCAAAGACTGGGAATTCCAAAAGGTAAGCTTTGTCCTTGGAAAAGAGAGGTTAGGATCAGCCTTTGAGGTCGGGTTAGTTTTCTCCCCTGCAGTGTGAGGCAGACATTGCTGCCCGCACTTCCGTCTGCAGCTGCGGGTCACGGCGCATGTCCGTCAGGACCATCCCGGACTCGTGTGGATGCCCCTCCGTCTCCCGGGTTCCTCGCTGCCCTCATGGTCTTTGGGCCCTGGTTCCCAAACTTGTTTGCACATGAGATTCAGGGTCTTCAAAAATCTCCCCCACCCAGGCCATGTCCCAGACTCACTAAGTCATAATTAATCGCCGGTAACATTAGTATCTTTGAAGCTCCTCAAGGGATTCCAAAGGACAGACGGTTTGGAAAAAACACAGTTTTCGTGTCTTTTTCGCTCTGGGCTGCCATTGGGTGAACTCAGTGAGCTCGGTTTCTTGGAATTTACTGATTGCTCTTTTCTTTTACATGCACTGTGGTGAAATGTGTTTATTCTCGGGTGTTCTCCTCTGAAAGGGTTTATTCAGGAATGTCAGGGGACTAGAGTTGTCAGAAAGGAGAAATGACTGGAGAACACTTAAGCCTTCACCAAGCAGCATTTCCTGAATAGCTGAGAGCAGAAAGAACACTGGGCTATTGAGCAAGAGGGATGCTCTCTGGGGGGCAGCCCTGAGAGGCTCCCAGCCTGTCGGGACCGAGCCTTAGACAGAGCCCGGGGCTGAGTCTCCACACCTTTCCCCAAGAACACCCCCCCAAACCTCTGCGGACAGCCGTGCCCCGTGATCTGCTAGGATCACAGGCAAGATAAGGTGTAAGGTGAATTCTGACCAACCTCTCATAAAGTCACCTGCTAAATGGAAGGATGTAACTAACCTTGCGAGCAGGCATGACATGGGCCCTGTGACCCACCACCCTCGGAGCTCTCTGAGTGTCGTGGCTGGCCTAGTGATGGTACAGCTCAGGCCACGTGTGAAGACTGTCTTCTGTCTGTGCTGTGGGGCTCGTCAGCACCCGGCCTGTGACATGTATGTACTTTGCATGGTATCTAGTATAACACAGGCACCTGATGGTGTTCTTACTGATCACCGTTTGAATGACTTACTATAACTCATTCTTATGATTATTACCAACCATAATCAGCTGAGATAAAACTAATTCAGAATAATAGTCTCAAGTATATTCTAAGAATTAAGAGCAGGGAGAGGTGAGTGTCATCTCCAGAATAAACTTAGTTATTATTAAAGAAGTCATTTTTCCCCTCTTTCAAGCTTTAAAAAAAAGGTCTAATGGAAATAAGGCAGTGAGACAAGAGACAGTTTGGAGAAACTGTCTGAATGGGGGTAGAAAATACCGGTCCTCACGTGTTACTTTTTTGGCTGATGTCTGTTAGGACAAGAGAGAGCAGGTGGGGATGTTGGACTCGGGCAAGAGGAAGTTGCCCCACAACATGCATTTGCAAGCGGGTGCTTCCCAGTTCTTTACATCAGAGAACATCCTCAGCCAAGTCTGGTCCCTTCAGGGTCCTCTCCGAGGCTCGGGTCAGAGCCCAGAGCCTGACTTGCTGGATCTTCATTTGATCTCTTCCCTCAGACCCCCGGCAGTGGACAGAAACCCACGTTCGGGACTGGGTGATGTGGGCTGTGAACGAGTTCAGCCTGAAGGGTGTGGACTTCCAGAAGTTCTGTATGAACGGAGCAGCTCTCTGTGCACTGGGGAAAGACTGCTTTCTCGAGCTGGCCCCAGACTTCGTCGGGGACATCTTGTGGGAACACCTGGAGATCCTGCAGAAAGGTAAGTGTGTGTGGACAGAGTGAGGAGGAAGCTGGGTGGAGTAGCTGCGAGCAGGGGTGGGCGGGTAAGCGTGCCCCGTGGTGGGACGCCGGTCCCCTCCCCTTGTGGGTGTCCCCTGTGGCTGTCCCCTGTGGCTATCACAGCCTGTGTGGTCTAAGGAGACACGCCAGTACAGGTGCTCCATAAACATTGGCTCCTTTTGCCTCTGTGTATCGGAGGTTCAGATTTTAGTCTTTAGCAGGGTGTACTCCTGAAGCTTCTTGGTCTGCGCAGTTGGGATGCAGTCCTTGTCTCAGACTCCCAACTGTTTCCACGGGCAGTGCCCACCGACGGCCCCAAGGTGTTTATTTCTTCTGGTGACCTTAGTGCACACCCCCTTCATCCTTTTTAATCCATTGTGATTCCTGGCCATATCCATTACAAAGCTCAGTTTCTCAGAGCTTATTAATAAGACAGGCATCTCTGCCCACTAGCTGGATTGGAAGTGCAGGGGTGTGGGGCACCTTTTCCAGCCCGAGCAGAAACTGGGGTTGTGTTAGGACACGGTGTTGCAACCTTGTAATGGCATGGCCTCCCTGCTAGTCTCCTCCAACCTTTTTGGACCAAGTGACTCATGTACCACAGTCCTGGCTGAGTATAGAAACAGCAGCAGGCGGCAAACTTGGGTGTTTTTGTGCTTATTTTTCTGAATTTCTTCTTAAAATAAATCGCAGTTACCAGCAGTCAGCAGTGCCCTCCAGCTGACTGTAAGCCTAGAAGCCCGTTGCCCTCTCTGACCCAGGCCCACCCTTTCCCTGTGGTCACCAGCTCCAACCCTTGGCGCAGGCCCTGGGGACAGGGAGCAAAACTCAGGATTAGCACTTTTATTCCATATAATACCTTCCTTTGTTTAAGGATATTTTCTGCTCTGCGGTGCTCAAGAAAGACCCAATTTAGATTCCTCTGGGCATAGAAGTGTTATCTTTTTTCCTACTCTTCAGCTTCTGTTGAAAAATAAATAAATAAACAGAGGCGAGAACTAGGTGACTTTCTGTGGTTGCCCTGGCCGAGGACCGGGGCAGCCGCACAGCCTTCCCCGAAGCACCCACGTGTTCTCCATGTAGCTGCACAGACTCCCACTCATCGTGTTGACGTGAGTGACCTGTTTATAGAGGGAGGAGATGCGGCAGGCTCGCAACTGGTCTGATGGGACCGATGGCTTATAAACAGAACATTGGACCCTACCAGACCATGCAGCCCAGATATCTTCCACTAATACATTGTTTCCCTCTATGTAGCACCAGGGAGTGGCCAGGGGTTCTGGGGTGTCTAAACCTACCTCTCATCAGAGTTGTACTAATGTCTATACAGCATGTCCTTGTTTTTAGAGCGCTTTACAGTACATCTTCTCTTTGGATTCTCAAACCGTCCTGAGAGACAGAAAAGGCAGGTACTATTAGTGTCCACATACTTCAAGTGAGGACAGTTTAGGTGTTTTCCTCACCACCACTCATTTTCTTAAACCTACGTGTTTTCTGTTTAATTTCCTGCCTTGTGTTCTTTGCATAATAACATGATCTCATAGGGGAGCCTCTGGTCCCCAAGACAGGTCTGGTCTACTTTCTGGCAGGAGGATAATCGAAGAGACTTTAGGAGCATTAGGAAATAACTGAGCGCGTTTGAGAGCAAAGTCATATCATCTCATCCTGTTTCTGTTGAGAGAGGCAGTAAGAATCATCTGTCTTCAGCTCCTGGAAGAGCTGAGCGAAATGTTCGTACTGAGGCTGCAGCTTTGGTTCTGTAATTGTACTACAGCAACCCAGCAGAAAAAGAACATAGCTGTGTGGGGCGGGGTGGAAGGCCAAAGGTACAGGGGATGTTTCAATCTGATAAGCTGCTAAAGCAACGTTTAATCATTTTATCTCCACTGGGAACTGTTTTTCTGTGCAGGCATAAACTTGTTTTCTCAGCAGCCTCTGCTCCCAACACGCTATCAGATACCTGAGGAAAAATCCAAAGCAACACTCCCTCGGTCTGATTCTGACAGTGACATTGAATCAGATTACTCCATACAAGGGTCAGAGGCCAGGAGAGTTGGTTCCAGGGTAACTGGAGGCTCTGCCAGCTCACTTTTGTTCCGTGGAGAGACTTTCGGTGCTCAGTTCCCTCCATCTGCATTCCTTTCTCATTCCTGGGGAAGTTGGCACCTGGACAGCAGTTCAGTTATGCTCCTCTTCTGTGTCTTTGCATGCACCCCGCCACATCTCCCCAAATAGTTACCTTACCAGTGCCCTGCTGCTTCTCTGGGCCTGAGCTTGAAATCTGAGGGCAATGGAGGAACCATCTAACAAAAAAGCAGACATCTCTTAGGGGAAATGGAGACTGTCAAATCTACCTGCCTGAGATTTCATTGTATTTCTGAAAAGTTCTAGAGGTGATCAGTTTGAGCACTTGGGACTGATTTCAGTAACTGCCCCAGCTGCCTACTAGCCTTTGATGCTAAATGTGGTCCACGCACCCACACCCGCATCAGAACGAGGGCGGGATGCCTCCCCAGCCCATGGAGATTACTCACTGGTGCTCTTTCCAAGATATTAAGTCCCATCTTGCAGCTACTGAACACAGTAAACTTAGCTCTCCTTTTGTGATCTCATCTCTAGACAAAGCCCTAGTCAGGGTGGCCTCACAGCCCAACTCAGTTAACGAAGATGGGGATTTCTTAGAAGCGGGGCTGAGGTCATTGTGGCTCTTGCGTCCACGATCTTCTCAGGCCAAGCACTTGGGTGTTGACCTCTCTGTTCATCCCTTACCCTGTCTTTTGCAGAGGACGTGAAGCCGTATCAAGTGAATGGAGTCAACCCTACTTACCCAGAATCCCGTTATACCTCGGATTACTTCATTAGTAAGTTTCCCTCCCACTCTCCTTCCCTGACCTTGCTCATGACAATAGGAACTTAGGAAAGGATCCCTGTCCCAGTTGAACCCAAGCTCCTTCATGATGATTCTGCGGTAAACAGTATCTTCTTAAATGCAGACCAGTCGTCATTGATTTATTTTTTCCCACAAAGCATAACGCTTCAGCCCGTCTGTGTGCTTTATTGGCCTACAAGCCTCTGCACACCGGGATCTCGCTGATATCTTGATCACGGAAGTCCCTCCGAGAGTTGCACCTTGATTCCTGCTGGAGCTTGTGCCCTGTGGGCCCCCGTGCTCCCGTCTGGGGTCTGGGAGGGACTGGGTCATGGCCCTTGTTCTCTCCCCTTTCCTAGTGGACGTGACAGCATTTCTTCTAGAATTCTTCCTCAGGAGTGTGCCACGCAGCTTCACATTCTGTTACAGAAAAGACAGCCTTCTCCCTCCCGGTGTAGCTGTGACACCTCCCCACCCTGCAGGGGTGGCCAGAGGAAGAGCTCCTGGGCTCTTCTTATCTGATGGTGCTGCTTCCCAAGGGACTCTGAAGCAGCTTGGCGTTTGCCTTATTTTTCCACTTCATTATGATTTTTTATTCTAAGAACTACTATATAGCAAGAAATTATTTTGTGCCAGAAATGTTGGTGAGCATTTTATATATACGAGTATATTCTCATTTGATTTTTAACACAACGCCCTGAGGAAGATGATAGTCATCCCTATTTCAGAGTCAGAAAAGGGAGCGATCTTGTCAGAGGTTAGAGCAGTTAAGAAGTGGAACAAAGTTAAACACCCAGGCTCTTGTCATGGAAAATACTGTCCTTTTACTCTCTAAGGTAGTCAGCTTGTTTCACTTTGTGGGGCCGCTATAAATGGTGAAGTACTGCTGGTTTGGGGTACACGTGTCTCCCTTCTTTAATTCCCCACACTCTCCGTTTCCAGGCTACGGTATTGAGCATGCTCAGTGTGTTCCTCCCTCGGAGTTCTCAGAGCCCAGCTTCATCACAGAGTCCTACCAGACACTCCATCCCATCAGCTCAGAGGAGCTCCTCTCCCTCAAGTATGAGAACGACTACCCCTCGGTCATTCTCCGGGACCCTCTGCAGACAGACACCTTGCAGACTGACTACTTCACCATCAAACAAGAAGTTGTCACGCCAGACAACATGTGCATGGGGAGGACCAGTCGTGGTAGGTCAGATTTCTCTTCTAGAAGCTCTTGGTTGCCAAGAATTACCTAACTTTGGGAGTGGTTCAGGCCTCCTGTTTCCCCCTCACTCTTGGCCCTGTATGTTCCTGAGTTGAATGCAGCCTTTTCCATCTTAGACTGTCTAGATGTTAAGAACTTTCCATCATGGAGTTTTAGTCAGGATGCCAGGATGACCAAGACCATGGGTTCACGGTACACTTGCAATCTGTTGGGATGACCAGTCGGATTTTGTATTTGGGGAAAACATTTTTCCAAGTAATAACTCTAGCTGAATGTGGTTGTCCTTTAGGGTATGCTTTATTTTTATTTATTTATGTTTTGAGAGGACTTTGCTGAAGGAGGACACGATCGCATAAAAATGGTTCAGGTGACCCTCCTGGACAGCTCTTAGTTTCGCACATGCCCTGATGTCCCCCAGAGCATTCTGGGTCAGGCTGCAGAATCTGCCCGAGTGCCTGAATGACAGCTGCTGCTCAGCCTGGGCTCTCCAGCCTTCTGCGACTTCTTTGGTTTGGGAACATACATGATGGTTAAGCAATAGTTTATTTGGAACCGGTCACACCGATGGGGTGAAAGTGTGTGTTTAGCTGGAAGACCTAGGAAAGAGGTGGCCAGAGGCTTCCAAAAAGAGGGTACTCTTGTTGACATGCCTATGATGACAATGATAAGATATTCACTGACAGCAAATGTTTCAAAATAGAACTGGTTGACCTTGTAAAGCAACACAAGTTAAATGCATTCAGTGTCTAAGAGCCGGACATAAGCCCTGGAAAGGCAGCCCTCGTAGTAAAGTGTGCAGATAGTTTTGCTTTTGAGAGAAGTACAGTCCCTCATAAGGAGGGATTTGTCCATCCAGGAAGAGCTGGCTGGTGTCTAAAAAAGTTGAAAAGATGACCGTTCCAGTAAATAAATGGCGAAGAATTACAAACCGGAAGAGGAATGGCAGAAAGCCCGTCTCAGGGCTCAGGGGACTTTGTTCACAGGAGGCAGGTTCGGCCGGCCTGCGAGTGACTTCACCTCAGTGATCACCCCATCACTCCGAGGCACTTGGAGCGGGGTGGGCCAAGGCATCCTTACTTTGGAGAATCACCCGTCGGCATCCTGGGCCATCTACCTTGTTGTGTTCTTCCAGTGTTCCGGCTCCCACTTCCTCCCAGGAGGCCGCAGGACAAGCAGCAGGCCCTGCGTAGGGAAAGTCCCTATCAAAATCAGAACCTGTAATCTTGCTGCTTCTGGCCCTGGGGTGTTTGTGTTTCATACCGAAGGGGATGGGTGGGATCAGTTTGCCTTCCCCTTTCTGACTCTTTATTTTTGGGTGCATGTCTATTTAAATACATACACAAATGTGCATGTGTATCTTTTAAACCCTCCAGCAGACCAGAGCGCGAGAACGACTTTCTTTCTTACTGGGCTTTCTGTGTATCTATGTGATGAGGCTGAGCCTGTGGGTTTGGGGCTCAGCCATGTTGTAATTTTGGGTAGATCTGTCACATGTTTTTAGATTGCGTCTGGCTTTGCATTTGTGTAATTGTCTCCTCCTCTCTTTCTCTTGGTTCTTGGTTTTTGTCCCCCCCCACTCCTCCAACCCCAAATTAATAACTGCGGAGCAGATAACGACCCGTACAAGGGGACATGAGGTATTGCTCTCTGGCCTCATTCTCTGTCCCTCACACCAAGCTGCAGACCACACGAACTCGAGGTGCAGACTGCTCTGCATGCGGCTGCTTTCTGCCTGTTAGCAGTGCTGCGCTCAGGGCCTGTGCCAGGGGCTGACTGAATCTGGTGTGGTATGATTGGTCTAGATGGAAAGCATTCCTGTTAGCTGATTATTATTAATAGAGTAGTACTTATACACTGCATTATAGCGTACAAAGTGCTTCTCTGTCCCACTTACTTAGGCTCTGAGAACTGTTGTGCTAGTCTGTTCAGGGAGTTTCTGGGGGGCCCCCCCAGCTGCTGTTTTGAGTGCTCTGAGGTCTGCTTGGTGCAGTCGGATAGCTTTGGAAGGCCCTTGCTGAGACGTTTCTCAGAAGAGTTGGCCAATGGACGTCTTTGAGGACATGTGCTTCTCTGCAGGAGCAGAGCAACACAACCGAGTGTCTAATCTGGATGGATTCAACCCATCTTTGCAGAAAATGCCCAGAAACAATGGCTCCTAGCTCTGGGAGTGTGAGATGAAGCTAAGGTGAAAGCAATTTACTGCTGTAAACCGCAGCTCTCAACAGAGTTGCGTTTGGCTCCCGGCCGAGAGGATGCAGAGAGTGGCTAGGCCTGGGGTAGTGTCCTTCCTTGCTCTTTGGGACTCTTTGGAAACGCACCTGTCTGCTGTGGAGATTCCAGTCTCTGTGCCCATCCCCAAAGAAAAATGGCTAATAGAGACAGAATCATTCCAGAGAGCCTTACGGATAAAATACTCCCTAAACACTGGTGACTTGGTGGGGTATTCTTTAGGAAAATGTGAATTTTCCTCCTTAGGCTTTTGGTGTGTTTGTCTCGCAGAGACCTTAAATGACCTTTACGATGGATAGCTGGTGTGAGTGGGCACCTTTTCATGGGATGCCATACACCGTCCTGTTTAGTAGAGGGCATAGCATTCTGGTTGGGGGCTGTTACCTTTTAATGCGGATTTCTGGAAGGGGCAATTCCTTCCTTTTCCTTTTTAGAGAGTTGCAAATGTGACTGTGGACGGGGTAGGCAGGGCCTCTAACTCCATGAAGCTCCTCGGTTTGCCTTCTGGACAATACACTTCTCTGAATGGGTGATTGGAGGAAGCAGAGAAATAACTAACTACCTTTCTGTTTATAAGCAGTACTGGAGGGGGTAAGAGGGTTATACAAAAATTACATATTTAAATAAATGCCTTTTATTGGGATTTTAAATATATATATATTTTTTCAACTTAGTTTCTCCTCATTACATTTTGGCTTGGACACCAAAATTAAATATTTGAATTTTGTTGTTTTAGCCAAGCTCCATTATTAGGGAAAGGGAGACCACACCAGGAACACTAGGATGGGGTTGTGTGGGCCAACCGTATTCTGGGATTTAAACTTCACAGTAGCTCAGCCAGCACTGAACAGTTGAGAGCTGACTTACAGTGTTTCTCCACACGGATTGGCCACCTCCTCTGCCCTGTGGCTGGTGCCGAACTGATGTCCCACTTTAGTCGTCCAGGGTGTGATTGAGGTTGCCTCGAAAGTGTGTGAGAGTAGAACATAGAAAATACCCCTGTGAGCCTTTTCAGCTCTCTGATGCCTTTTCCTCCCAAAGTTTTGTTTGTTAGCCTCCTCTTTTAATGGCATTTTTGCCAATGGAAATTTCTCTTGGAACGATTATGCAATGATAGCAGCTGTTTATAACCTGGTTTGGGAAATTAATGAACTTGCATGATCTTGTGGTCAGTTAAGAACGCATTAAGCAACTCCCAGAGTGAAAGATTTCTGACATCGCTGCGGACCTTATTAACTTTCATCAACTTTTTTTTTTTTCATTGCCCACACTTCCCCATTGAAGTATAAATTTCAAGTACAAAATTGTACTTGGAGAGAATAAACAGTATGGATTTCTGTTTAGAAGAGTGATAGTGTTTTTTTTTTTTTAATCTCCTGGAAAAAGCATCTCATAACTTATTTCTCTATTTGAAGAGACAAGACATAGAGGCAGGACATGTATTTCATTTTAAAATAGTATTTGGAAAAAATAGCCCTGTAGTTCCAAGGTCAAGGGAGGTCAATCTGCTCTTAGTCTAATGGAATTTTTTTCTTATGACCAAAATATTTTGCCAAATGGGGCCTTTGGAAATTATCTCATTGGCTTGAGTTGGATTAGGGAGTTGAGCCTGCTGTGACTCCAATTCCTTCGCTTGTTCATTCGGTCTCACAGATCAGCCAGAAGCCCCACAATAACATACGTGATTCTCAGCTTTTCGATTTCTGGCTCTAGGATTCCTGAGGCCCCACGCACTGCTGTCTCCCTCCGACAGGCATGCGCAGCACTTGGCTTTGAGTCTCTGTCCTAGGAGCCATAGAACAAGACAGCCCAGTGCAGTGGCGCTTAAGCTGCAGCCAGCCCCACTCCTCCGCCCTGGAGCAGACCCACGAGCTTCCATTCCCCGGCCTCTCCCTTCTTCCACGCCTCCTGTGGGTCTGATTAGCAGTCTGTCCTCACAAAGAGGGTTTTTACAGTTGTCTCTTCCCAACCCCTCCTCCCCTGCTCTCTCCCCACCTCCTCCTTCCCCTCCAGGTAAACTCGGGGGCCAGGACTCTTTTGAGAGCATAGAGAGCTACGATAGTTGTGACCGCCTCACCCAGTCCTGGAGCAGCCAGTCATCTTTCAACAGCCTGCAGCGCGTCCCCTCCTATGACAGCTTCGACTCCGAGGACTATCCAGCCGCCCTGCCCAACCACAATCCCAAGGGCACCTTCAAGGACTATGTGCGTGACCGTGCTGACCTCAACAAGGACAAGCCTGTCATTCCTGCTGCTGCCCTGGCTGGCTACACAGGTAGGCGCCTGCCCCTACCTCTGAGCCTCTGTGAGCATGTGGCTGTGGGTGGGCTCCGCGGAAGGCCTGTGCACATATTCCCCGAGCCTGAGGTCTGCCTTGTTGTGGGGCGTGGGGAGAGGAAGACTCCAAGAGGTCTGGTCAGTCTCTCAAGCCACTCTGTTTATGACTCGCCATTGAGTGTTGGAAGCAAACAGTAGCATTCGATCCCAAGGGATTGTTTCCAAAAAGTGGTAGGAAAAACTGATATTTGGGGCCTTTTCCACATCTGAGGGCAGGGAGCTGTGTTCCCTTGGCATTTCTGGAAACTCTGGTGACTGAGCACCAAGGGACTTTTTCTTGTCTGCTCTCTGGAGACTTTTCTAAATACAAAACCAGCAACAGCATCTCCTGAATGGCCCACGGCCCGGACTCTTCTGCAGTATAGAGTATGCATCAGGTGGCTGTTCCAATCAGACACGTGTCCTTGTCACCCTGAACTCAGTCAGATCCCTGCCTGTCCAGGAAACCTCCCTCCTCACTTAGCTTTAGTACTGATTTTCTTCCAGGAGTGAAAGTTAACATAGTGGTGAGTGCAGAAAGGCTGTAGAGAAAGGAAGGTGTATGTTGAGAATGTGGGCTTTTGTTGAGCATCTGGCGATAGAGCACAATTTATTATCCACAGGAGTTGTAGCGCCCCTGCTGCCTAACCCTGGAAACGTGTGGAGTGTGCATATGAGAAATATCCCAGGAGCATTCTAGTCGAAACGATCAGATCCTTCCTGTAAGGTGGCAGTGCTTGCTAAAAATTGCGTTGTGAGTGCACCTCATTTCCACTGATCGCTCCTCTGTGGTCTAGGCCTCGATTCTCTTGTGAGTTACTGCGCCCTGGACAGGTTGCCATGTGGGGGACCCTTCGTGTGGATGAAGATAAACAGCCAAGGCTGTGTTTCTGTGGAGGTGTCTGATCCCATCTGAAGAGGGTGCTACATCTTTATTCCCGTGTCCGTGAAGCCTCAGTGTTTACTAGGGAAGCCGGCTGACCTTTGAGAGTAATTCCAAAGCTTACAGAAATTGCTCCTTTTTTGAAGATCGGGAGTGTGTCTTCTACGTTGCAGTCCACGTGTCTCTGAGGGCGGTTAAGAGCATGCACAGGGGCTCAGGAATTATGTCTGTGTTTTCAGGTAGGGACAAGGTCTGTAAATAGAGTCACGGGCCAGAAAGGAACTTAAAGAAAATTCCTCTCCCCTGTTCTTTCTACACTGTTGCCCATGGTCCTTGCTTGAAGGTCACGGGTGTGTGGGAACTTGCCACTTTGGAAGGGACCCCTTTTCCATCTCTGGAAAGCAGATGTTTAGAAAGTTTGCCCATTCTGTTAATGACATCTAGAATGAGGAAAAGTACCTTAAGTCTCTTTCAAGATGTACGAAAGTTCTGGCTTCTGTAGTTACGAATCGAGTTGTAAGTGTTTTAAGAACTAGACCCTGGTTGGATACCCTGATGGTGGAGAGAAATGCTGTTGAGTCCGGGAGGGGAAGGGAAGTGGCTGTGAGATGACCGCGTGGGCTCTGGCGGGGGCAGACATCTCCCCCTGGCCCCGCTCGCTTCTGTTCTTGAGGAGCAGACAAAAGTGCGCTCTGTCACTTGCCCAGCCCCAAAGGCCAAGCCTTCTACAACTTCCACCCTCACTCCCAGGACCACACCCTCCGCTTTGTTTCTCCTGGTTACGGTCTTTGTTCTCTCTGCATAATCACCACTCTAACCACCATCCACATCCACAGCCACAACCGTAAATCTTCTATGAGAGTTTTCATCATTCGCCCTTAACTGCGTCTGTGATTCTGTACCTTTGGCAAGTTAGGGAAGTTCTGTGGGTCATGAGATGAAACGAACTGACTTGAAGTCCTAAAGTTTGGGCTATGGCCAAAGAAAGCCTCACGATTTAGGTCGGCCTTCCTGGGATGCGATTCTGGTAAGGGTCCATGGTGACCCCGCCCACGGTCTAGGTGTTTCTAGAAAGGGACAGGCCTGATGTCCACCTCAAGCAGCAACTTCTCCCAAAGTGTTGCTGTTGAGTTTTCTGCATGGAAGGAGCCTGCAGAGCTAACAGTCTGCAAAAGTGACTTAAAGGGTTTCGTCTGAGATGATTTTGGTATCTTGACATGAATTATCTGAGAGTTGGGGGATCTTTCCTAGTGTCTCAGTTTTAAAGAGAGAGGGAAAGAGATGAAAGAAATTTTAAGGACTAGGAATGAGTGTGAAGTACAAATGAGGGACATGAACAGTCGAGACAGCCAACACCAAAAGCTACCCATGAGGCTTCTCTGGCAATCCACACTTGGGGGCAAACAGATAAAAGCATCAAAAGTTCTTTTAGCACAAATAAAAATATGTCCTGGAGGTCTGAGTTCTGTTTGATCCCTAATCTGGATATATTGTTTTTAATGCTCCTCCCTCCCTCTTTCCTTCCCTCTCTCCCTCTTTCCCTCCCTCCCTTCCTTCTTTCCTTCTTTCCTTCCTTCCTTTCTTCCCCATGCCCCCAATAAAACATGCAGTGAGTGGAAGGAGAGGGAAGCTGACTATTAATTACAGGCCTCAAAGACCAAAGTAGTCATTTGAATTAAGAAAAAAAAATCATTTTTAAGGATCTTAGCGTTTGGCTGTTTCCCCTTTATAATTGTACATTTACCTTTTCATGCTATCTCACATCATGGTGAGAACAATAGCCCAGAAAACAGAAGTCCTCTGTGCTCCCTCCCAACTCTAACACACTGTGTGATTTTAGGCAAATTTACCTTCTACCCTTTTCTACTTTTAGCAAAGTAGAAGTGTTCATCCTTCTCTTGGTGGTAGAAGATCTGTGAAAGTGTAATTCAACCAAATCAATTAATTAAACAAATAAGTGCTAGACTTTGTGCTAGACCGAGAGGGGCAAAAGCTCAACTGTAACAAATCAATTATTTCAGCAAACGTCTCCCAGCGCATGTGGAGTGCAGATAAGTGCTCGAAGCTTTTGAGAGAGCAGTATCTTGTCAAATTCAATGTGTTAGAATTGTGTTTAGGCTTCAGTTGAATTTTCTTCCTGCTGCGGTTTGAATGAAGCTCAGGATTTGCCAGGCACGTGGGGGGCAGCGCATGTTTAGATGGCTTTTTACCTCTGCCCAATGCCTGGTGAAAGTCTCCTGCTCACCCCACAAACCGATTCTAGGTGGCGGTTCCTTGCTCTGTGCCTTCCCTGTGGTCCCTTCACGTTTCTGATACCTGTTTAGGTACATTTCAGAGACAGCTCAGCCCTCTCCGCCGCCCGAAGAGCAGGCGTCGACTGGAACACAAATGGGTCTCTGGCTTTACGCGGTCATGTTGAGATGAGCCAAAGTTTGAAAAAGTACTTTGGAAGGTGGAAGGCATCGTATAAGTGTTGCAAAGCTTTTTATTGCTCGTAAAAGTCAGGCCTATTTTTTTATACCTCAACTCCTGCCTTCCTTTGTTGTTTTTGTTTTTTTCCTTACAATTCGGTTGCTCCAGAGTGTGGGTGGCCACACAGTGGGAGCACTCGTGTGCTGCTACCACCACTACTTGGCCTGAAGGAAAGGGCGGATGCGTAGACTCTGAGCGGGGAACAGAATCCCTTTTCCTGCTGCAATACTAGACGTCTTCACCCTTCTCACCTCCAAAGAAATACCTTTTATTTCTTCATATGATGTCCTAGTTACTGCACTGTAAGTGTGGAAATCAGTTAGAAACTGCATTTTCACATTTTCTTGCACAGTTACATTCTTCCCCTAAAGATAAGAAAATTGCATCAAACTTCTCTGGGCTCCCATGGCAACTTGTTAAATGAGGTCAAGATGTGGGGGCAGATAACGTGGCTTGAAAGCCTGCTTGTTAGCTCAGTTAAGAATACATCAAATGCAATGCTGGCTTCCGCCAAAATGTACCTTCTTACCTTACTGTGAACTGCTTATGGTTATCAGACTGATACAATCAGCTCCGTTTCTCTGTTCGAAGATGCATGATGAACCCCATCCGAGGCAAGTGGCCCCATGTTTTCTGTGTTTGACACACCTAAGCAACATGCTTTCCGGATCCCTGAAAAACACAGGCACCTCTGACTTTTTTCAGGTTCAGTAGGTATACAAGCACATACTAGATTGTCAAATAGTGTTCCCTCTGTCCCACCAGCCCCATTGTAGACATGGTGGAGGCATAAAAAACGCCTTATTCAAGGCCACCTGACTGTAATCTGCACAGGAGGTAGCTCCCGAATGCATCTTAAGTACCAGATGTCTCACCTACATGCAAGTTTTTCCTCCATATCAAGGAATGAAAATACTCATTGGTTATTATCTCAGTTATCACCTTAGAGCGATGGGGGGCCTTGTCTCCTGCCGGTCACTAATTAACACTGCACACCCGTGAGTTAGCAGGGTGGAGGAGGGGCAGGGCTGGTCTCTGGCTTCAGTCCAGGGTTATTAGTCTATAAATCGCCTTTACCCAACTGCATTCTGGATTGCCAGTCATTGCCACCGATAAGGAATCCGTCCCTCCTACGGCCACGGTTGTTATTGGGCTGACTTGGTGGGAACGCCCTTGTCAATACCCAGGTGTGTCCCCACCTTTGCGTTGCAGTTGTGAACGACGCGGGTAGGGTCTCCTCGTTATCCTGGGGCCTGAAGAAAGCTAGGCCCAAAGCCATTCTGAACTGTAATGGAATTGTGTGTTATAGCCTTGTGCAGATTTGCGACTAGACAGTCCCTCAGTCCCCTGCAGGCTACATTGGGGACATGCTGGAGTTCAGCTTCCAAATATTTTGACATGAGACAGAGAAAGGGCACCAGTCTTGTAGAAAAAGAAGGCCCACGCATGCCCTGTTAGGCCCTCTCCCGTTGCTCCCGGCCTGAAATGAATCTTCTTGCCACTTTGATGGTGGCACTGCAGCCGGCCTGAAGTCCCACAATGAGAGAGTCCCCACATGCCCAGACCCTGGGTGTCCCGTCTCATAGCTGAGTTTTAGGGGTCAGTAACCCAAAGCTACTACTAAAACATGTTCTTGAAAATAAACAACTTTACTGCAAAAGGAAGTACTTCAAAGCCGTTCAATTCAGAATGAAAGCTAAGATTTGGCAGCGGGACCTGAAATCACAGTTTTCTGCAGGAAAGCTGGATTACAAAATAATCTCAATGTACTCAGGCACGAACAACAACTGAGGGAACTCTGGGCGTGAGCCGGAGCTGCTGATAAGGGAGGGGAGAGGGCGCACCAAAGAAAATTAGTAGTGCAGTGTGAGTCTGTATAGGAGATTTAGAAACTTATAAACTAAGATGGTATTGTTATTTGGAACACCGTAGAGCTTTTGAACTTGGGGCTTGTTCCCTGAGCCAACCAGTAATACAGTCTCTCTGTGTAAGTGCTGTTGGTAGAAGACGGAGACTTGACTCCAGTCGAGAAGGACCCCCACTTGTTGAAGGGGGCAGGGAGCTCTGATGCCCGTTTTGTTCAGGGTTCCCAGCCAGGCAGAGCCAGCCGCTGGTGGGCACGTGGGAGACCATCCTAGTGTCAGTGGGGCGTCTCCTTGGGTAGCATCTGGGCAGACGGGAGGGCAAGAGCTTAGGAAGGAGAAAGGCAGCGGCACCCAGTATCTTCCTGTTTCTGGCTCAGAGGCCCCTGTCCTTAGCCCATGGCAGGAAGCCCGGCAGACCCCTCAGCTCACATGGAGCGTTGCTGCTGGCCGGCATCTCGGGAGCTGGAGGGGTTCTGATCTCTGGGCTGTGTTTGATGTGGGTTCTTAGGTGGGGTATACACTGGATTTGGGGGTCTCTCTGGAGTATTGGGTTACCATGCTGCTCAGTAACAGGATTGGTGGGGCAGCTCTGGGTCATGGGAGAGGCAAACCTCTGGAAAGATCTGGACTGGATGGGAGTAGAAGTCCCCTTCTGTTGCCTGCATAGCCGTGTCTCTGCATCTGCCTCCCCTGATTCACTTGGTGACAGTTTTTCTTAATCATCTGCCACCTGCAGAAAAAGGTCACGTGGTAGGAGGCTTTGGCCTCACTATTAATTTTTTTCTAAATGTCTTTTAGAAATGTGGAAAGCAGAGGTTCCCTGTTTCGTCTGCTGCCTTTGAAGGCCACACCGGCTCAGCCACCTCACTGCCTGGATTCAGCTGCAGTAGCACCTTGCAAGCTGCCTCTGGGGCAGGAGAGGCCCATGTATACTTCACAAAATATATCTCAAACCCCGGTGCTATTTCCAGCAACCTGAGGCCGAGTGGTGGCCTGGAGTTTGGGTGGCAGCAGGCTCACGAGTTGACCCATCTTTTCTGAGTACACCCCTCCCCACCCCTTGCCTGTTTTAGGGGAAATTTCTAAGGTTCACACTTTTTTGGTCACTGTTCCTTTAACAAACTCTAACTACAAGTGCTGGAACTGGGTGGTGACTGTTCTGGAATTCTACTCTGTCTCCAGTGTGAAGCTCCACCTTTTTGTCTTTGAAGTAAAATGTTTCTAAGGAGCAAATTCAGTCAGGCTGCAGAGTCCTTGCTGCCTTTAGCAACAGGCCCCGGGAGAGTCTCCCGTGGCCAGGCTGGGAAAGGCCATGCAGGATGTCTGCAAGGTCCTGCCTTTGCCCTTGGCACCTCCCTCTCTTCCTGGATGGCCTTCGCTGTTTTGGGGAAAGAGCACTGGTTCCTCAGTATAGAGACTCAGTTCAAGAGCAGCTGCACCTCTCTCTGTCCTCCATAAAGTGACTTCCATGTGACGCCTGCAGGTCGGAGGCTCATCCACGCCCTGTCTGCCTTCCGATTCGGGTCCAGGCTGACATGCTGGAGGGTGGCCGCTCGATGGGGTTTGACCACAGTTATGTTTTAGGGGCTGATCGTGTCAGGGTTAGGAGCAAGGACTCTGGAGCCAGACGCCTGAGCGTGTCCTGGCTTTGTCACACACTGGTTGTGTGATTTTGGACACGCTAACATCTCTGTGCCTCAGATTTCTCGTCTGCCAAATGGTAACAGCGACAGCTCCTGTCTCCCAGGATTGCTGGGAGAATGAAATGAATGAGGTTATGGGAAGTGCTGCACACAGGCCGTGTTCTCTTCTCTGGGTGCTCGTGGTTACCGCTGTTCCATGTTATTCTCCCACCTGCCGGTCTTTGCGATGTCATTCTACATTCCTGGAGGTCAGGAAACATATCTTTTACTTAGAGAACTCCAGTGATTACTGGCACTCTCTTGGGGTACAGCAGATATTTAATATCCGATGAGGTCAGCTCAGCTATTCAGCTAACTCACACATCTGTTAAACTCCTGCTGTGTGGACTGCTCTTTCATACACATTATTATAATTTGTTTACCTCTCACCCATAGCCACACGAGAAGGGTTCTGTTCTTATTGTACAAATGAGGGAATTGGAGTTCTGAGGGGGAAGGGGGACTATTCCAAAGTCACACAGCAAATGTCAAAGAAGATGCCTTTCAGAGTTTTCCACAATGTGAGGCGGGAGGAAAGCCCCTGATACTAGCAATGTGTGTGTTTGGGGGTGCTGAGAAGCAGATGTCAAGACAAGCTTAGACTGGAAATAAATTTATGGGGGGGCTTCTGTGATGGATAAAGTGGGGGAGAGTGAGGGAAGGCAGGGGAGCCTTCAGACCTTGCTGCAGGTCTGTTACCTGTAAAAGGAGAGAGGGAAGGAAGGAGATGTGGGTGGGAAGAGCCTCCCACTGCAGCTCACTTCCAGAAAGGGTTTGGCCAGGCTGGTGAGGCATCCTCTGACCCACATTGCCCAGTGGAGAGGGGCGCTGCATCTCCCAGGAATGGCCCGTGCGTCCACCATGCTCCGTCCCTGGCTGGAACAGAGCTTAGGAAGCTTGGCCTCAGTGGGGACACGGTGGATCTAGTCACGTATGCTCCCTGCAGCAAGAGACCTGAGCTGCATGTTGTCATGGCTGCCACCGGGCGTGTGGCCCACATATTATACCTGGCGAACGGATGCAGGTTGTCGAATAGACCAGCACAGCTTTTCTGTCTGGCTAGTTAGGTGTACAGCAGGATCCAAGACCGAGGTCAATCCGATACTCTTGGGGGGCCCATGGTAGGCTCCGGAGAACAGCGTATTGTTGACTGTGAGTAACCAGCTGCACTGTCTTCAGTGTGACTCACCCTGAGAGATAATGAGAGTGAAAGTCCTTCCAAGGTGAGTGAATGTGAAAGTTTAAACTCTGAAATGAGGCTGGGGCTCGCTTTGCTGGAAAGGTACGCACAGGGCACGGCTATGTGGAGGTGTGTGACCTTCAGAGCCGGGGGGGGGGGGGGGGGGGGCAGTTTCTTGTGAAGGCCTCTCAAGGCTAGCTCTCGGCCCTGCCTCCTTTAAATTTTCAGTGCATCAAATGAAGGCGGAACAGAAAAAAAAGTATTTCTTCCGCTGCCTCCATGCTGTTGCTCATATTGTGTGTTGCAGTTCAAGCCCACCTGGCTACAATGCCTGACATTTGAGGGGTGTTCAGAAATTATTTGCTGGGTAAATGCTTAAAAAAGCCAGGGCCCACATGGTCATTAGCAACTAGCTCACCTGCCAAAGAGCTGTAAGATGCCTAACCAGTTATTTCTCTCTTCCTTGGGATGCAGGCGACACTTTACTCCTTGGAGAACATCGATTCCAGAGGTTGCTTTGAGGGGCTACTGGGAAAAGGCACTGGCTTCAGATTTCTTGAGTCCTGTTTTCTAATCCTCATCAGTGAACACGGCTTTCTTTCTTCCTGTAACCTAGCTACCTAGGAAGGCATTTTCCTCGGAACTTGACATTGGTTAGAAAATGCACTTCCTTGGCATCTAACAAAATTCTCATCCTATCCCCTCAAATCCAAACCTAACCTATTTCTGGTGACTTCTTAAAAGAATCAGTACCTAGAAGACATCAGGAGGAAAAAGCTCTAAGGAAACCCACTTCCTGAGTGAGCGTCACTGGCTCGCTGTCCAAGGAAGTGTCTGAGTGGCAGGTTGAATGTGGTTACCCAGAGTTCTTGGGTTTAGAGGAAAGAGGTGTGTACATTTGAATATCGGCTGTCTCTTTAAGAGAGAAACAATCTTCTCTCTCCTGTGGCCCCCGCCCTGCTCGTGCGCCCCGCCCCCCCCACATGTGTACTTGAACACATGCAGGTGTGAGGAGGCCAAGCAAAAACAAGGGTCTTTTCTGAACACACTAAAGTGCGTAACTGTCACGTTCTCAGGCCCCAAGCTCACTCCCCAGTGAGCGTCACTTCTATCTGTCCCAAGTGGGGCAGCGTAGCCAGCCTGTGGCCAACCAGCTGGGCCCAGCCTGTCCTGGACATTAATGGCAGACAGACTGAATGTCTCACCTCTGGTTAATGCTGACAGGGTCTACTTCTAGGCCCAACTCCCGACACTTGTGGGGAATGCTGCCGAGCGCTCCAGGTCAGCCCTCTGTAACAATGAAGTAGAGCATGCTTGGGAAGGAGCATAAATGATTGGGGGGGGGGGGGAAAGCACATTGGAGGAAAGAGGATCTAAGTCTGTCTGTGGCCAAGATTTCCCCAAACCATAAATGTCTGTGATACTTTCACTTGCAAAGCAGCTTGCATCTGTTCTTTCTGTGTGCCTCCCTACTTTGAGTTACAGCAAGAACTTCACAGTTATTCCTGATGTGAATAGATCTCACCGGGTTATTCTTGTCTACGATGTTGAAAGCATTTCACATTGATATACTTTAATCATTTTTTTTTCCTTTTTTGCCTCCAACTTTCTACTTTTTCAAAGTTGCCGTAAAAAGGCCAACTTAATTCTTGGAAGAATAATTGATTTTATCTAGTGCTTTTGCTCTTTTCTTTTTCATCCCATCTTTTTTCTTGTCTTTCTTTGAAAAGTCTGCTTTGAAAAATATATTTGCTGTTGTTTCACTCTTTTCATTTAATTTCATTGTTGTATTTTATATTGTTTGCAACTGTTCTGTATTATAGTAAATATGTATATATATACATACACACATATACATGTATATATTTCCTTTATGATTGGGACTACTTAGTTTGTATCTCTATAAAGTAGGATGGAGCCAGGATTACTATGTACAGTTTAGGAATGGGAGCATTGAAGCCCAGACAGGTTAAGTTGTCTAAGATCACAAAGTGAATCAGGGGGAAATTTGGATCAAAGGCTTGGACCATTGACTCCCGATTTTGGGCTTTTACCCACAAGCATGGAAATATTGTAATTGTATAGGATACTGTCTGGTGTCGTCTCTCAGTCCTGCACTGCTGGACAGGCTTTATTACTATTTGTAATGCTTTCCCCTGTCTTTAAGTCTCATAGGCCAGCAGCATGGACTTGACTTCCAAGGGTGGTTTTCATTGATTGCAGAGCTCTCTTCTAACTTGTTTCTGTTGTTAGACGCCGGTTCGAACATCAGTATGTTCATGTGTTCTTCAGTACCTGTTAGAGTGTGTTTTTGTGGTTCTGAGTTGAATTAGTGGAACTTATCGCTGCCTTTCGTTGCTGGGCATCGATAAGGGAGCAGATGTAGAGAACATGCTGACTTCACAGTGACTCATGACACCGAGGCCTGTTGGCTTGTCATAGACTGTGCTCGACAGGGACCGTGTTGGAGATGAGCTGAGATTGGGTCAGGGATGGGGGCAAAGGGAGGGCATGACTCAGAAGAAATGGGAAAAGACACGTACAGACACAACGCCAAGCCAAACTAGCAAGCGATCCCTACCCTGTCTTGTCTTTTAAAAATCTTCCCAAACACACCAGCAGTATGAACTCTTGATTTTTCATTCTTAGGCGGAAGATCGGTGCAGCTTCAGGCTGAGTTTGGTCCACAGGGATCAAACTCTGTGGTTTGATCAGAGTCTAAGAAAAAGACTCTGCCAGGCTGTTTTCCATTTTATTTGTCATTAAGCCTCATTTAACAGGGACTCAAGGGAAATAGAGAGATTTGGATTTTGGGGTTTTTTGTCAATGATAATTTAGAAGGGGGTTGACAGAAAGGGGGTGATGCTTAGCCTCTGGGGTCACCCAATCCACTCTCCGCGTTGGGAACTCCTGCAGTAGCAGGAAAGGAGCTTATGAACATATGGGTGGGTCATTTCTGGATTTGAGTGTTCCGTTTTTGCCATCATCGTTTGGCTGTGGGTAGACACCTGGGTGGAAGGGCGGGGCCAGTGAGGCCCGTTCCTCTGTTCTAGGACCACCTGGCAGATGTGTGCTATTCGGGCCCAGTCAGCCTGTTGCAAGGGCGACCAACCATGAGAGTTTCATAGGTTAAAATAAATGTGGTGCCCTGCCCCCTCCCCCTGCAAGTGTTTGATTTGACTTTTAGAGTCAAGCTAAAGAGACTCATTTCTCAAAGTAGCAAATTAATCCCCAAAGGACAGGAGGTGTGGTAGTTTTTATTTTGGGGAACATGTTGATGAAACACAGACTGGAGTCACCCATGCTGTTTGGTCCCAAATATAGTTTAAGAGAGAGAAGCCATTTGGGTAGATTTTTTCAATCCTTACACGTCTCTTCAGAGGAGGATTGTTTTAGAATACAACTCAGTAAACGCTGACTGAGCCCTGTCACACACCAGCCGCCATACCTGGCACTGAGAAGACGGGATCAGCAAGACACCGTCCACGTGTGTAGGGGGCTGATCCCGGGGGCCATTAAGCGGTACATAGCTTTGCGATGGTGGGTGTTGGTGGATGATCACCGTTCTAAGCTCTGGGTTTCGGTGGTGAAAGCACACAGCCCCTCCCTTTGGAGCATATATCCTAGTAATGAGGGACAGACACAGAGCGCCATCGGTTGGTCTTCTAAGTGAACCAGTGGGAGGCAGCCCACAGGAGTGACTGCCCAGTGTGCAAGTCTACTCTTCTACAAGCACTTCCCACTAGGGCACAGGTGGCAGATGACAAGTCGCAGTTGAAATGAAAAGGGAAAATGGAAGCCCCTCCCTGAATTCACTACTAGTGAGTTCATCGACATGGGTAGGCAACCTCCGAGCCTAGAAAAGGAGAGGAAAGATACTGACAAATGACCAAATTGAAAGGATTATTGCTGTGAGCATCTTACTAAAATTTTGTTCTAGCCCATCACTGTATATTTATTTAAATGGCTCACTTCTTAGGCTCAGAGTGAAGAACAAAAAAGCAGGTTTTTAAAAAAAATAACCAACTCCCAGTGAGACAGATTGGCAGGCCATCCAGTTGCTTGACAAGGAGAAGAGACTTAAAAAACATGAACAAAATCAGTAGAAATTTACCTGAAGTTTTGCCCTTAGAGAGAGAGAGAGAGAGAGAGAGAGAGAGAGAGAGAGAGAGAGAGAGATTGTAGCCTTGGAGTTGAAGTGCCTTGAGGGTCCTCTCTGGAGGGAACATTCTCTTGTGATTTGTTTTGCTGGCCTGGGACCCCTCCAGGTACCTGCCTGATAGGTCTGCTTCTGAGCTTGTATCAAGTTCTTCAAATCAGGATTGTCCTGTGGTGCTAAGAACTTTCCTCCTGCCCGGAGGCTGAGAAGAACAAAGCAGTCAGAGGAAATCCCCTGCTGCAGCCGAGGAGGAGAGGAGGGAGCAGACTGCAGGGGGTGGAGGCCCAGGGAGTAGGGGGGGTGGTGTGTGAATGTGTGTGGTGCTCTACCCCCCCCATCTTTGGAGCGAGACTTCCTTCTAACAGGGACCCCTCTGTTGTTGTGGCTCCGAGCTTTGACTTGAGAAGCATAGTCTCCCAGTGATGCCACCAGATTCCTGAAGTGTGACACCCAGGGCAGCTTGGTGAAGGCTGCCGTTGACTGCCTCGAGGCCCCCAGACAGGGATGCCATTGTGAGTCACATTTAGTATGTGCGCTCCCCTTCCCATGACTGGCACTATTCTTAGTACCATTCTCTGCTCCCTGGGACAAAGGTCACTGCAACCACAGTCTGGGTGGGTGGGTGGATGGGGCTGGGCCCCGGCGTGAGAGGAGGTGCAGGAAGAAGGAGGGAGAGGCTTGACAATTTTAGGATATGTTGGAGCAAGGACAAGGGATGGAGCCTTTGGGCCCTGGGGTCCTACACTGAGCAATACAGACATATCTCCTGGGAGAGCTGTCACTAAGAGTGCTGGCCTCTTCCGGTGTTTCCACAGCTCCAGGGCATGAGAAGTTCCTGTGGGCCTGGGCTTGGATGTTGCTGGTGAGCCTGCCTAGTTAGGGTGCCTGCCAATCCCAGAGCTGCGGCCAGGCGTGGGATCCCACGTGGCCCTGAACTGCCCGCCCAGACCTGAGGTGAGGGCGACACTGTTGTGGAAAGAGGCTGCTGGGCTAGATCATCCACGACTCCAGGGAAGGAACAGGCCCCCCTGCAACCTCGTGCTTTCTGGGAGAAGATTCCACACCCTTCCCATTTCTGTCGCTCCCCACACTGAGGGGCCATCTAGGAGTCAGCACAAGGGGACTAGAAAGGACTTTGAGAGCAATTGTGGATTCCTTTTATTTGGCTCCACAGCGAGGGCTTTCTGAAGGGTGGGCAGCGCCTTGCAGGAAACCCAGGCTGAGAGCTCTGTGTGCTCCTTAGCTTTGGGTGTTTTCTTCAGGAATCAGGGGAAAGAGACTGGAGCTGATGTCACTGCTATTTTGACTTTGCTATTGTGAAGCCGGCGCAGAGACGTTCCTTCCCCTTCAGTTCCCGCACTTTCTTTAGGCATCTGCTTTTCCTATTACTGTTCCCTCCTCCCTTTGGTGTAAGTAGAAGCAGAGTTAGAGAGCACCATTCTGCACGACCTGGGCTCCCAGTTCCCGATTTCACAGTCGGATGTTCTCTGTGAACAAAGGGAAACTTACAACAAGGAAAAAGCCCTGCAGACAGGGCCTCACCCTGCCCCCCAGCCCTACACACAGGCGTGCGGGGTCCAGTGTCCATAGCAGGCTGGCACAGGACGATGCAGCCCGTGACGCGGACATTTCAGTTTGGGAAATGGCACTGGTAGGAAAACCAGCCACAGTCCCTCTGTCTGGGATCCCCTCCTCTAGGAGCTGGCTCCGGAGACAGGAACAGAAGCCCCCTTCTCTGCCTTCTGGCAGCCCCTTCTTAGGGACTGTGGATGGTGGGATGCATGCTTCCGAGCTGTCTCTCTGGGACCTGCCCGGGTGGAAGCCTGGTGTTTGCTTCCCTTTCCTTATCTCCGCGTCACTAGCCCTCTACTCCCCACGGGGAATTTAAGATAAATAGTGTGAGAGAGCTTTTGAGAGAAATACCAGGAGAGCAAAATAATGACGTGAGCAGCTACCACAAAGGGACCTCACTAATTGGGCTGGAAATGTCACCCGTGGAGGTGGACACCAAGGTCACTAGCTGTGGGAGGGTCGGGAGAACCATGGGCTGCCCCGTGTCCTGTGGCTGCCGTGATGCATGAGGAAGAGAAGATCCTGGATTAGTGTGACCAGGCAGGCAGAGTGGGGTGTCAGCCCCCAGCTTGGTCTTGTCTGGGGCGATGTAGCGTTGATTGAAGAATCTGGGGGCCAGGCTGCATGGGTTCCAGTCACAGCCACCGCTCCTCTAATGGGAGTGGCTTTGGCCAATGCCAGTGCACCCAACACGGTCCGAGTTTTCTCTGCTGTGATATGGTGAGACCTCATGCGCTAGCAGCAGCTGCCCCGTGGAGTTACTGAGAGGAGTAAGTGAGAAGCGAGAAACAGCAACAACACATGTCTGATGCACACAGTGCCCAGTAAATCGTAGCTTTGCTATGCCAGGGGCTCTTAAAGCGACTCCTCTTTCTGTCTACGTCTGCCGTCTGTGGACCCAACTCAAAAGAGGGCTGCCAACTCCAGGGCCCATTTACATAATTTTGGGTAGTGGATCTCTCTATCCCCAGGGGTCCCGTTGGGCATATAGTCATTTTGCATTTCATCAGGAAGCCTATTATGTCACAAGGGGTCTAGCTTATTTTTTTTTTACCACCAGAAATTCCATAGCATTTCTTAATAGAGATCTGTTTTCTTATGCCTTCTGCCCATCAGGGTGGCTTTTCAATGGTTTCTTATATGATGTCGCATTTAGTCCTGTGAGCCCAGACAGGGAGTCGTAGCTGGTGACTTTAAGTCAACTGACAAGAAACCTGCAAATGTGTCTAAATCTCACACCAGGTAGTTTTTCAACAAGGGGTGAAAACAGATGAGGATACTCTTCAGCCATTTGTACTCAGGGCTGTTCTTTCTAATGCTAATTGGTTTTGTAGGCCTTTGCTGAATGTATTCTAGGCTACCTGCACGATCATTTTAAAGAGCTCAAGGTGCATTTTCAGAAGGGCTAGGCAGTGATAGGTCCTTTTCCACGTAGCTGGGGGTGCGCAGAGGGGGAGCAGGGGAAGCACCACGAGGAAGCAGGTACTGAAGGAGCGTTTCCTTGCGGTCAGATCCCAGCACACGCCTGGCACTGCTTCCTCGCAGGTGTCTGTCCAGCCGGCCCCGTGCTTGTAGTCAGAAGGCCTGCACAGTAGGCCCAGGACCACCATTCTCTAACGGTGCCTGCCGCAAAGCCACGTAGATGAGCTCCTTTTTCACGCCCACAGAGTGGGAACAGTGAGACCACTGTGCTTCGTGCCCAGAGAGGAGCGGGCGGTGGGTTTTAGGAGTGAGCAGCGTGATGCGTGTGGACGTGCCTTGTCGAAGTGTAAGACGGAACAAGAGATTACCCTGATAGACTGACTATAAAGGACATTTCTTTTTTAGGTGGAGAGGGAAACCAACCTAAACCTTGTTCCGTATTGAATCTCAGTTCACTTTGGATCAGACAAATTTGAAACTCGGGTTAAGGGTTAGCACTGCAAAAAGTTCAGCTTTGCTATGTGAGTTAGAGCATCCCAGGCTTCCTTCATGGACACGGGCTGGGTGATTCCCCGTCCTGGTCCTGCTCTGTCCGGATGGCTTCTGAGGCAGTGTCCTCAGCACCGCGCAGACCCGTCCCGCACAGCACGGACAGCTGAACTGGTCTTTGTCTCCCTGGCTGCACTCAGGAGTCACACAAGACTCCCTGGCAGCCTGGTCGTTTCTGAATAGACAGTTATCCTCAGAGGAAATCCATGGAGCAGGAATCTTTCAGCATACGAGAAATGGACTGTCACAGTATTGTCAGGCCTTCCAGAACTAAGATTTGGGCAGTGTTGGTGCCTGAGACAAGAGAAGTGTGTGTGTGCATGTGTGTGTGTGTGTGTAAATTAGAATAGACTGAACCCATGAAGAATTGGAGATAGTCATCACTTAACCTCTGAGGATTTCCCGGGGGCAAGTTAATTACTCACAAAGTGACGATTCTTTCCTCTCTTTGTTTGGGTGCTTGCCTGTATGTGACCTGGGAAGACAGGATGGTGGTGGAGAGGAATATTAAGACCCAACTAACTCTGCCTTGCGTGAGCTTAGGACCGTAATCTTCTCGCTTGCTACTCAGGGGCCAAAGACTCCCCCTATAGGGGAGTGCTTATGAGGTTTGACTTCTGATGGGAACTGGCAAGGACATCCCTTAGTTAATACCTCTATTACTTCTGCAGGCAAATGACTTAGTTTTTAAAGGCACAAAAGACTATGATGCCTTAGAATATCTCGGAGGATAGAGCCCGTAGTTCTTTTTTTCTAGAGTTTGCTTAGCAGTAAAAATGGACCGACCCTTAAGCCATTCAAAGGAAGGTAATGATATATTGTCTAAGTGGATTTTCTTTGTTCTTCTGGTTGGCACGTCTTCACCTTCTCAGTCTGCGTGAGCTCTGGCACTGCCTCCCGTGTCCGTGCTGCGTGTCGCCTCCCTTTTCTCCTGGCTAGAGGGACAGAGAGGAGGGCAGAGGGAGCGCGCTGGCCTGGGGTTAGCGGCGTGAGCACTGCGCATCCGGTGTAATGATTCACGATGCCTTGTGTTTCCAGGCAGTGGACCGATCCAGCTGTGGCAGTTTCTTCTGGAATTACTCACTGATAAATCCTGTCAGTCTTTTATCAGCTGGACAGGAGATGGCTGGGAATTCAAGCTTTCTGACCCGGATGAGGTAAGCAGGGAGCGATTCCGGAGTGCCGAGTTAGAGTTAGAGGGAACTCTGGAAGGGGGTTGTGTGAGTCTGGTGACATTTTGTAGGATTCCAACCCCGGCTCTGCCACGTGCTACTTGTGTGACTTTGAGCAAGTTACCAAGCCTGTCTGTGCTTTAGTGTCACTCTTTGGGAAATAGAGAAAGTATCTACGTTGCCCATTTGTTTTCTAGGATTAACTGATAACAGGCACGTAGGATGTGGGGCCCCTAGTAGCCCTTCGTAAATGTGAGCTGCCTCCTCTTAGCACTTTTCCTGGTCCCCTGGCTCTGTGAATCTGAAAGGGAACAGGCAATTCCAGAGGCCTTGGAAGATCGGTGCGATTTGTTCATTAATTCATTCTTTGATCCAATAAGCGCCCATTGAGTGGTTGTCTCTGCCTGCCCAAGTCTGGGGATTAAAAAAACGAAGAGAGGCAACATGCTCTGTTGTGGCAGAAACAAAGGGCGAACTATGCCCAAGGGCACGAAAATGCTTCCCATGGATGAGAGGCAGCTCAGTGCTCCCCGAGTCCCCCACATGAGAGTTCACGCTTTCAAAGCAGGGACATTCTCTTAATAACGTAGGGAGAGAAGAGAGTCTACAGTGTTGCTTTCCTTTTTCACTTTAACTCCACTAGGTAGAAGTTCAGGGTCTATGTTTTCATCAACGTAGAGAATCACCTTTATTGCCATCCCTACCCAACCCTTGAAAACTGCAGCTCAGGAGAGATAGGTCAGAAAAATAGTTTCCATGTACATGAATCTCTTAACTGACTTACTGGAACATCAAAGGTCACCATGAATGGGTAAAGGCATATAAACATGTATATTTGGATCATTTGATAGATTTTTTAAATCCCCCTCCCCTTTTAAAATTTCAGGTGGCCAGGAGATGGGGAAAAAGGAAAAACAAACCGAAGATGAATTACGAGAAACTGAGCCGCGGCCTCCGCTACTATTACGACAAAAACATCATCCACAAGACGGCGGGTAAACGCTACGTGTACCGCTTCGTGTGTGACCTGCAGAGCCTCCTGGGGTACACACCCGAGGAGCTCCACGCAATGCTGGACGTCAAGCCCGACGCCGATGAGTGATGGACCCCAAAGGGACCAGGGAACCCCTGCTGAGACATTCGAAAGAACAACCACATCGGTTGGACTCTTCATTTTTAATTGTTATTCTATTTTTAATTTTCCAGAACTCATTTTTTTACATTCAGGGGTGGGAGCTAAGTGAGCTGCAGCTGTAATTATTGTGCGTGGTTGGAAAAGGAGAGCAGGACTGCTGGGGTGGGTGGGGTCGGAAGTGCTTGAGCAAATTTTCAGGGGAGAAAGGTCTTCTTAGAAGCTTGAAGAATCTGGCTTAAGGGAGGACGAGACTAATGTGTCTAAAGGTTTATAAAAATCATCCATGAAAAAAAGTCTCGAGTTACGGACTTATCAGCAAAAGAAATTGAGACATCCTGAGTCGTGAGACAGACGAAAGGCGATTAACTTGCTTCTGTTTCTGGGTCTTGGGGGAGGGGGGCAAACAAAAGGGAGGTGGGGTAGGTCATTTTGTTTGGGGGGTGCACAGAACCCAAGGACTATTTACCTTTGACTGTACTTTTAAAACAAGAGATGGACTTCAGACTTCATTGGGGAGGGCCCAAAATTGGGGTTTTTTTGTGTGTGCGTTAAAACTTATTTTATTAAATTTTGTGCCAGTATTTTTTTTTTCTTAAAAATCGTCTTAAGCTCTAAGGTGGTCTCAGTATTGTGATATCATGCAAGTTTGTTTTTATTTGCCAGCTGAAGATTCTGTCACAGTGAAAGAAAACTGTTTATATAGACCCCACTGGAAATGCAAAGTGCTGTCCCTGAGGCCGGGGATCCCAAACTTGTGTGGCCGTGAAGATGAAGGGAAAATAATGTCGATTTGGGAACAAGGGAACTGTGCGTGTGAACTTCAAATGTAATTTAAAAAACATTTTCATCACGCCCCTCTACTTACTTGTCATCAGTAGATTCGTGGGGTTTAGACTTAACGTTGAGCTAGGAAGCATTAAGTCTTGAACTGAATGTATTTTGCATCCCTGCTTTGGGACCACAGTAAATGTGGGAGCACTGTTGACGTCATGGAAAGGAAATCGAAGGAGGAACGTTGCCTCTGTTCTTTGTTGATTCTATACCTGTCACGCAGGACTTGGAATAAAAGCTGGGTGCATGGGCGTTACCCCTCAGGTCTGAGAACGAAGTCCTGGATGTGTGTCATTCCAAACTAACACTCTACACTTTCTCATTCATGTCTACTCTTCCCAGCCTCCCATACTTCTTGCTTCCCTCCCACCCCCACTCTGTTATTCAGTGCAGAGAGACGTGCAGCTTTCTGATTGGGGAGTGGAGGAGTAACAGCAGACAGGACATGAGTTGAAGAGTGTCCGAGACAGCCATTGAGACTCACTGGGTTTTCGGAGCGATGGAAATTAAGGGAGCATATACAAATCAAAGGGGGCGTGGCTGTCTTTGGGAGGAGAAGCGCCAGGCTTTCCTTTGAAGAACTTATTAAGCTGGTTGAGTCCGGTGTCCGGTGAGACTGAGTATGCAAAGTGAATAGTGCAGCTGCTGGTGGGGTCTTGCTCTTGGGCCTGTTACCATGGCACAGGGTAAGTGCAGGGAAAAACTGCAGAAGAGAGGAATGACTAGAAGGCAAGGGAAACATAAGAATAGGTGGTCCATGGGGTTTGCATATATTTTTAGTTTCCTCATAATTTAACTACAGATTTAATCAACTGAGGCAGTTGTGATGGGTAATCTAAAAATGGGGATGGGACCAGCATCTATTAATGAGGACAAGTTCCTAATTCAATCAGGATCTTCCCCCCCCCCCCCCACCCCGGCCCCCCATTAAAGAGATGCCCGACTGAAAAAGGAGACAATGGAAAGGCTTTACAGACTACAGTGAGAGAGGTGAAGCAGCGTTTCAGATGGGCTTCTCAGAACTGGCCTTTCCTGGGCTCTAGCTGAGAAACCGAAAGGACAATACTAACGACCTTCTGGCATATCTTCCAGAAAGGGCATTGCTAGCTCCCAGGTCCTCTTGCAGACCCTCATCATCAGGAACTCAGCTCTGTGATTCGAGAGTGTCCACATACTGATAAATTGGAGAGCCTCCTTGGAAAGCGAAGGCAGAATTAGCCCAGCTGTGTATTTTGATCTTCTTCCAAACGCAGGTGCCTTAATGAAGCTCTCGAACTATTTTAGGAGCTGCTCAGGGAGTGTTAGGTGGAATTGTTTTTTCTTAGATTATGTGATCTTAGTTGGGCACTGGCAAAGGTGTGCATGTGTGCGTGTGTGTGTGTGTTTGCAAAACTGCAGCTGAGATAATACCTGGATTTTCTAGGTACGTCTTTCCACATTTCAGTAACGGGCGAGAGTAGAACCAAGGCTGGGCATCAGTCGTGGCTTGCTGTTTGCAACCAGGCATAAAAACATTTTCTCAGCCCATCAACCTTTCCCATTACATTTAGGCCGAAAACTCCCCTTGTGTGAGTGCCTAACTCCTGCAATAATTCCATAGCAGCTAAGATATAAGAAAGTGCCTCCTCATGCTCCTCAGCCCGCCTGTCCACTAAGATGCCTTTCTCTCTAGGTCCACCGTTCTCAGTATTTATAGATAGTTTACTAGTTAAGACAGCTTTGTTGATCTGGCCAGATGCTTTTCCTCCTTCTGTCCAAAGGCCAGAGACCATCCCAGGAAGAGTGGTGGGTGGTTTATACACTGGAAATGCAACAGAACTGTTGCATTTATGCTTTTTAAAAACACATGTTAGCTTCAGAGGAAGGGTGGGCAAATCTGGTTCAGCTGGGAGAAACCCTTATTTTCCTGAAGATGCCTTAACCCACGTCAGTTTTGGCTTGCAGGGTTCAGAGTCCCTTTTGGGCCCTCCCCCATTCGGGGGTGGGGGACTTCCCTATGCAGAGCCCTGGTTTTGTGGCGGTGGGATTTGGAGGTGGCATTCCAAGATCAGATGTGCTTTTCCTCACTTTGGAGATGAACACTCTGGGTTTTAGAGCATTAACCTGCCTAGTCTTCATGATGAAAACAGCACCCTCTCTCTTCTAGCCATGCTGTGCATGCTGCTTTCTCTGTTGGGGTCTATATAAATGCGTTCGCTCTTACCTACATTCCAAAGAAGTGTCGAGGAACCAGAAATATATGTATACGTATACATATATAAAATATATATATTAAAATGAAATGATCTCTATCAGGAATACTGCCTCAGTTATTGAACTTTTTTTAAGAATACTTTTTTTTTTAAGCTGAGAAATATAGGGGTAAAAAGATGTTATATTGTGTTTGACTATTTTCCAACTTGTATTTTCATATAATTTATATTTTTTAAAAAGCTGAAAACTTAAAAGCAAGATGAAAAAAAAAGGAAAAGCAGGTGCTTTTTAAAAATCAGAACTGAGGTAGCTTAGAGATGTAGCGATGTAAGTGTCTATGTGTTTTTTTTTAAATGCAAAAAATTTCTTATGGGGGTGTTTTTGTTTATTTTAGTAGCTGATGCTGGCACATCATTTTGCTGGAGAGTTTTTTATATACTGTAGCTTGATTTCATATTGTATTTTAAACTGTGTGAAATTAAAAAAACAAAGAAATTCATTCATAACAACGTGGGCTTGGCTTGATTCTTTCCTGTCTGGTTCATGTGTGAAAGGGGGACAAAGGAGCCAACCAAAGGCAAGCACAGGAAGGGATGCGCCTCACTCTTGCTAAACCCACTCACTCTGGATCCTTTCAGATAAAGATGTCCCAATAAAGGGAGAACTGCAGTAGGAACATAGGCAACTATTACCCTGACTGGTGTGGCTCAGTGGATTGGGCGTTGGCCTGCGAAGTGAAAGATCACCTGTTCGATTCCCAGTCAGGGCGCACGCCTGGGTTGAGGGTTCAGTCTCCAGCTGGGGTGTGGGCAAGAGGCCCCAGCTGGAGACTGAACCCTCCAATTGATGTTGCTGTCCCTCTCTTTCTCTTTTCTCTAAACATAAATAAATAATATTTAGAAGAGAGTACAGGCAAGTATAATGTCACACCCTAATTGTTGAATACATGGTGTCATCCAGTGTGAAATATCCCTAGCCTCACCCCACCTCATTCTCTTCCCATCTGAAGGACTAAGAGCAATGCGGAGGGCATTTTTAAGGACTCAGCAGATCAACATGTGATTTCAACTAGGTAAAGTTCCTGATGCTCATGCAGGAAGTTAAACATCTTTTGATGCTCTGCACAGGAACGGTATTCTTGTTTCTTCCGATGGCAGTATTCTCTATGCCAAACTGGGCCTATCACATCCATCTCCTTGACCCCAACTCTTTTGGGGGGATGGAAAATAAAGAATGATAGTGTCCGCAGAACCCCAGCAGCTCCTGACATCAGCAAAGTCATATTTGCAAGTGTTCTGGGGAGGAGTGCTTAAGAACCCACCCTGTGTGGTGCTTTTCTCTTGCTGTTTGTTGAAACTGTAGAAGGTGGATGTTTTTAATTAACACCAACATGTGCAACACGAATCCCGACTCACAGCTGGAGAGAGCATTTTTGCTGAATTGTTCACAAAGAGAGCTCTGTTTTGGGAAAATCTGTTTCTTCAGGTCTGCAGCTTGAGGTTTGCTGAGTGCACGTTAAGCACCAACTGTGCGGTCTAGTGGTCGGCGAGCCCCGCTGGCCACGAGGAGGGCTCTGGTCCGACATCCCAGTCAGGCCACTGCCGCTCACTTAGAAACTTGGGGAAGGAAGGTGGCTTGAGGTGCTTTTATGTTTTAGTCTTCAGCTGAAAACCTGGGCAAAGCCATAACTCCTAAGCCAACCTGCGGCCACCTCTGTGCCATTCTCCCCCTAAATAAGCAGTGCAACCCTCAGTCAAGGATTTGGGCAGAGAGCTTTCCTTCACTGCTAAGTTGCTGTTATACCCCGAAGTGTCCGATTGCATGCTGACCAGGTTAAAAGATACAAGACATGCTTAAATGAAATCAGCTTAGATCTCTTATTTCTCAAACTAGGAGTTTAGCGGGGGAGCTCTCAGACAACTGGGCTTTGGCGATCGCTCTTAATGATGCGGCTGAGACCACTGTACCAAAGCAGAGGTGGTGGAAGCTGGGGGAGAATATCTTCTAAACCAACAGCAGGATTTGGGGGAAACAGAGTAGGGTTAGGATAGATGGAGATACAGGGAAAAGAGGAGACATTCAAAGAAGCTGGTGGTCAAAAACCTCTAGACTTAACAGGCTTCCAGAAGGTTGTGGGTTAAATTAATTGCCCACGCTAGTCTGGCTTGTCCCTGCAATGGCTTTGGAGCAAGATGTGGCACCTCGCCACAGCCACCCCCCCCGCAAAAAAAATTGAACAAGAAGGCTTTCCTGTATAATGAAGTGTGACTATGAGTATTTTAACCAAAAACCTGAAGGATTGTGGTTTGTGTTTTGATTAAAACGAGGCAGGTAATGGAGACCAGAGGTTGCATGCTGGCTTGCTGTGGGCTGATTCTGTGCCATTGAGATGTTTGTGTGGCCTTCCAAGGTTGGGGCCCACCTGTGCAGCTCAGGAGGACAATGTACTGCAGTAGGGTCTTGGTGGCTGGGTGGTCTTGGATCCTGGCCTTCCTTTCTAGCAAACACCCATAGACACTGAGCAGAGGCCACTCCCTCAAGATGAACTTCAATCTCCTATTTTGTCCCTGGTAGGTCAACCCTGCTCATTCACCTTCCTGCCAGTAGCTTTTGAGTTTGTGAGCCCTGTGAAGTTGTCTCCCCATATTCCATGTTTCCTTGGCATGAAGCTCACCTTATTCAGTGGAAGAGAATGAGGCCCTCAGATTCATCAGAACCCTCTGTCTTTGAAGCTCTGTTCTTTCCATTACACCATGCTGTCACCTCAGATCCTGAAAAGGTCTCCTTTGGTGATGCTGGCCAATGGTCACTGTTTGTGGGAGCCACAGCCCTGGTTAAAAAGAGATACATTCCACCTACCAAATATTGGACAAGGTCAGTTATCTTTCCATAAGGAAGCTTTTCCACTTCCATGGCGCTTTCTGACCGCTGCTCTTCCCCACTGGCTGCTCTGGGAGGCAGGTGTGTGTGTGTAGTTGTACAAAGGCCTTTCTCCAGCTCAGGCACTGGGAAGCTTGACCCTCTGGGTAGCTGGTCCAGGGACTTGGCTGGGCCATGGTATGGGCATATTGGCTCCCATACTGCTGGTTGTTCCCTGTTCTTTGGGATCTTTCTATGCTGCAAGAATCTTCACCTAAAAACAATCAATAACAGAAAAGCACCTTCCTGGCTGATAAAAGCAGGTGTTGTTCAATTGGTGAAAAATTTAAAAGGCCTGAAGTTGAGGGAGGAAAAAAAAAACATGCCTAAATCAGGGGGTAAGGTGGCTCAGGCTTCTCTGTCCCTTGGCCAGTGCCATTTCCTGCTTTACTCAATGTCCCAGGCCATTTCCCTTTTCCCATCTTCCTGGAAAATTATCTCTATCCTGGGAAAGCCGGTTTTGTTCAACTGCGTGGTGTTATCTCAGCGCGCTGACACCCCATGTAACGATAGCGATGGTCCCTGTGCCGTAGCAACGCTGGAGTGCACATTGAGCAGGTCTCAGGACCTGCTGTGAAAGCCCCAGTGCCCTCTGGGGTTTGCAGTCTCGTCTCTGATCTCTCATCCCTGCCTTTCGGGCGCTCGTGCTCTCCGAAGTGCAGCGTGCTCACAGAGCTCTGATGTCAGGTCCGCTCTGGGCACTCACTGATGCCACACGGAAGAGCAAGGGTCTTTCGGCAGCCATCTGTGGGAACTCCTGAAGGTCAGGGGGTAGCCACGGCCCATCCAACACTGTCAGTCTGAGCTGCTGGCCCTGGGCAGGAGAGCAGGCTATTTTTAACCTTCCTACAGGCAAATCTTGAAACTTCAGCTGTGACTCTTTCCCCAGATGTGCCTGGAAATAGTACATGACTTGAAGAGGTGGCAACAGTCCTCAGAAGGCTGGAAATGGATGATCACTCTTAGATTGCATTCCCTTTTTGAGTCAATATTCCCAAGGTTAGAAGGAGAGATGGGATCGAGAGCCTCGCAAAGGCTTTGGGGATTTTGTAGGGTTCGCACACACCTGTCGTTCTGACAAACGTCGGGGGACAGCAAGTTCAAAACCGTACGAGTTCTCTCTGCTAATCTATTTCTCAGGCATTCCAGTCTTTTCTCATTTGTTCTGGTTTCCCTGAGAGTGGGAAAGTTTACTAGTGCAGCCAATGTACCTTTAATCTGGGATATTGATACACGTTAGAAGGAAAGTAAGAGTGGTAGGGAGACAATGACCAGTCTTCGAAGGATAATGGGTATTTCGTTCAGGTGTCTGTTTCCTCTCTGGTCTGCTTCTCATGATGACGCCGCTGAGCTGTGCACCTGAACCCAAGGGGACTGCAAGTGTTTTCTTCCCAGACTGACCTTGGGCTGCTGGGTGAGGGGTGCAGTCGTTCCAGTGTGGCTGGCAGGTACATTAACCACTCTTGTTTAAGGGTGGTTAGGGATGTAGGTGGGCAACCTACACGATGATGAGGCATACCAGCTGCTCGGCACCCATGTGTGAAGCCTCTGTGAAATTCCAGAACACAGTCCTGACCACAGATTCCAAATAGCCTTCTCTGCAACCACAACCAACGGAAAACTGAAGCCCAGCTAACAAAGACTGGATTCAAACAAGGGTGGCCACATATCCTGGTGTACTTGGGACAGTCCCAGTGTCTACACCTTGTCCTGGAATAATTATTCACGGCAGTTCCTTCTACTTTCATTATATGGTCTCCTTATGAAACCCATTAATGGCCTAGAACAGCGGTGTTAAACTCATTGTCACTGGGGGCCACGTCAGCGTCGCAGTTGCCTTCAAAGGGCCGAATGTAATTTTAGGACTGTATACATGTAACTACTCATTAACAGTGAAGCAAGAGCTCGGTGCTGTCGCTGGGTAGAAACAAGGTGCCAGGCCGGGTAAAACAGGTGGAGGGCCGGATTCGGCCCGCGGGCCTTATATTTGCCACCTGTGGCCTAAAAGGTGTTGAGTGGGAGAGCAAACCAGAATTCTAAATTCTACACTTAAGAGTCAAAAGGGACCTTAAAGATTACTCAGTCCAACCTCTTCAATGAGGCTTGCATGAACTTGAGGCTCAGAGAGGCCAAAGGACTTGCCCAAAGTCAGAATGTGAGGCTGGCTGTCCCCATGTCCTCCCGGCCCCATCCCTCGTCCTCTGCTAGATGGAATCTCATCCAATTTCTAGGCAACACATGCTTGAAAGTTGACCTCAGATGATTCAGAATTGATTGTGACAATTCCGTGAGTTAAATGCTGATGTTCAGAGTGGGAATGGGAGACTAGGAGAAGTAGACCCCAGGGTGGGGGGAGGTCTCAGATCTCTTAGTCAGAAGTTGAAATGCAGGGTCTCTGAGATCACAGTTCATGGGACGAGAGGGTGTCATAGCTGAACAGTACCCCACAGAAAGACACTACCAAATTTGTTCTGGTAACGAACATTCATTGAATGTCTGCTATGTGGTTGGCATTGGGCTCAGTATGAGGAAAACAATAAGGGGAAAGATAAACACAGCTTTTCCTTTACTTTGCTTATAGCAAATTACGGATGATAGACAAGTAAAGGGAGAATTACTACCTAGTATAACAACGGTAGGATTTGACATCTAGGAGAAACACCGAACATGGAAAAATGTGTATCCTAAAGGTGAGTAACTTTCAGCTAGGTGGAAAGGGAGAGTGGGTCAGGTCAAGGCGTACAGGTGAGAAAGTTTATGGGCTGATAGAGAAATGGGAAGAAGTTTTGCGGAAGCAGAGCCCTGGTTGGAGTGGAGTAGCAGTAAGAGCTGAGGAGGGGGGAGAAGAGAGACGAGATGATTCTGGGCCTTGTGGGCTGTGAAGAGTGTGGTGGAGCCCTGCGGCTCTCCTCACAAGTTAAGTCACGTGCTCTGCTCTGAGCTGAGGAAAATCATTCTGGCTGTAGAAGAGAGCTGATCAGAGGCGGTGAGGATGGAAGCAGGAAGACCAGTTGGGAAATGGTGTCATTTGTTCGGAAGAGGTGCGTCTGAGTGACTCAGCAGTTAGCAGATCGGAAGGGTGTTTAAGAGAGGGAACCCTCGCGGTGGGGTGAATGGGGGGTGGGCCACCGTGCTAGGACCAGGGCTTTGGGTGCTATGCACAGATGACTTGTCTGTGGTCCCAATATCTTTTAGGTCTGGAAAGACATTAAAGCCCACCCCCTCCTTGTAGAGATAAAGGATTTAGGGTAAGAAGGTTTAGCTGACTTGTTGGAAATCCCATTGGGAACTGGTGACGGGCAAAATGAGGTCTGAAGCCTTCTAATACCAAGGCAATCCTACGTATCTGATGAGGATTGAGGCTTGTCCCTCCAAACACAGGCAAAAAGTAGTCCATTTCTTCCCTCCTTCCCTCCCTCCTTTCCTCTCTCCCTCCTTTCTTTTCTTTCTACTCTTCCTTCCTCTGGGGACAAGAGCTATGTAGCTTACAAATGGATGTGACAGGCCTCCCTGCTTGACTGACAAAGGCTGTCTCTTCTCATTAGGGTGCTAATCTCTCCCTGGAGCCCTGGGCACCTGTCTCCACCCCAGGCTATAATTGGAAGAGAAAGAAGGTGTTCATTTCTCGGTTCCAGCCGCCTGCTCCTCAGCCTCCCCAGGAGCTGCCCCAGCCCCATTTGCCGAGTGATCTCTGAGCATTATTCCCAGAATCCTGTTTGGGGTGTAGGAAACAGCAGGTGACAGACCAGCGGCTGTTACAGTTTCCATTCCCAACTGAGCATTTCCTGCCCTGGTTACATCTTGGTCTCACATTCCTCCTCCAAGACTGAGGATCTGCTGCTTAAAAAAAATTATTCTTCCTATTATTCCAGCCCTTAGTCATTCTTCTTCTCGATTTCTTATCCATTCCCTTTATTCTCTCTCTGAGTTTCCTCTCTTTGTCTCTCATGTTTTATATTCCTGGAGAGAAATACAAACGTTTAAGTGTATGGGCTCTGGAGATAAACTGCATGGTTTGAAATCCAAGCCAGGTCCCATTTGAGCTGTGTGACCTTGGGCAAGTTATTTCACCTCTCTGTGCCTCAATTTCTCAGTCCATGAAATAAGGATAATAGTACTAACCTCACAGGATGGAGACAGTGCTTGACACATAGTTAATTCGTTATATAAGTGGGAACTACTAGTAAATCTGAAACTACAGCTCAAGAAAGTCTTTTTCTCCTTTCTTTGTAACCCCCCCCCCCAGCCCTTCCCTACTGATTCGTGGGACAAGGAAAAGACTTCAGCATTCAGGCTGAGGACTCTGGAGGGCTGTCTGTAGAGACAGGGGTGTCTGTTTCCCGCCTCCAGGCCCTGGGACAGGGCTCTGGGTGCCAAGGCCTCCCGCCTGCGATCACAGCTGCTGGCGGGCAGAGCGCTGGCTCCGAGCACTGACAGGTCGATGCTGTTCCGCCAGCTGGAGGACTCAGCATTTTCCACGATTCCTTGCTCTGTTTGTTTTCCTCTCTGGGCTCCCCGCGCTGAGCGGGCACTTCTGAATGATGTCCAACAGCAACGCTGGGCTGCCCGGAGTCCTTTCCCACTGGCGAGCTGAGCCCTCCTCTCTGGGCTCCTCCTGTTGGCAGGCAGCAGGCTCCCACACAAAGTGCCATTGTATGGGGCCCGTCTCTGGGAGACAAATGAAAGGGGTTTCAAAATCAACGGCAAGTTATTTTTATCAGTGGAAGGGCTAAAATGCCTTCATTTTCCATCTTGGAAAACAAATCTTAAGGGATTCTTGTGCTGCAGAGTATGTTTTCATTTACTCTGGTATTCAAGCCTTTAGGAGGGAGGCTTCTGAAGGCCCTGGACTCAGAAAGGACGGAATCTAGAAATCGAGGTTGTTGCATCTGATGTGTGCCTCCTCCAGGGTGGGGGTCTGCGGGGGAGGCCAGAACTTGTCGCTCTTTGGCCTTCAAATCCTGGAGCTTGTCTCCTGCAAGTCCCCTGAGTGCCCACTTCGGCCTTCCAGACCCAGCAGCTTCTTCTTCTAACCTCATCGGCTGACCGCGCAGTTCTTCACTGGTGGGTTTTTCCATCCAGACCCTCAGCCTTCCGTACCCTGTATGGGAACGAGTCCAGATCAGGACTATTGGGCAGGGGTCTCCTGGGGAAACCACCAGAACTCCTATTCGTCTTTATTTTTTGTCTGAACATAGGAAATACATTTTCACTGACTAATAATGGATATGCATATTGACCTGGTGCCTTCCATCAGGCTCCCTGGGGTCATTTGCATATATTCAAAGCACTGGATGGGAAAGTTGGGTCACACAATGTCAAGGGGGTTTCTACACTGGTGCTCTTATTGCCCTCTTCACGTTTAGCATATTATGGTGTTTTAAGGTTTATATATACAACAGGAGTGGACTTACAAACCAGATTATCTAATTGTAACCAAATAACCCTCACGAGATGGACAAATGGCTTAAAATGTTATCTGTAATGCAACTGGGTCATAGACAATAGGAATAATTCAGGCAGATGAAGACAAGAAGTAAAGCCAGATGACTTCTTCTACCCCTGAAACAGATTATTTGTCACCCACATATCTAGGGAGGTGAAAACCATCATGATTTAATGAGATTTGGCCAAATAATTGTCCAAATTATCAACAGTATATGAAATATAAATTTACAACAATTGTCATCAATGACGAAAAATGCCCTGGGTATTATATTATCAGCCAGTACTAGTAGCTGTTAGAATATTATGCATCCGGTTTATAGGTGAATATGCACACACAGGAGGCGGTGCTGAAAGAAATTTACTGATAGATGTGTAGGCTCAGAAAACATTTGGGATGTCTGCTCTAAGGGCCTACTTGCTGTGAGCTGGCGAGATTTCTGCTTCGAGTGGAGAAAGCTGAACATTTGAAATCGGTTACAATCAGAGCTTCAGTTTTGACTATACCACTTAATAAATGAAGTGGCTTTGGCTATATATGTAATTTCTCTGCGTTTTCGTTTCCACCAAGTCCAAGTCACGATGATGATGGTTAGCTCGCAGGTCTACTTGAAGATCCACAAAGTAATTCATGTTAAGTGCACAGCACAGGACTTATCATCTACTAAGTGCTCAAGACATGTTTTGCCTTTCACACGTCCGCCTTGCTTCTGCTGTTAAACTGGGGAAGATGAGAGGGTTTAACAAGAAGCTCAGTCTCTACGAAATCTTACTACTGACCTTCAGAGAGCATTCCCTTGTGGTGGAGGAGGTGAGCCTGTGCTTTTCAACACACTCCTGATTGGCTGTTCTTGGCTGTAGGAGGAGAGAAGATTTGAGAGTGTATGTGCCTAAGAACCACTATGAGTGGGCCTTTTTGGTGGCTTCCTAACAAGTGTGCAATAAATGGTTGTGTGTTGGTGTTAGTCCAGTTACCTGCTGACTCATATTTTTATATCAGAGCACACCAGTGCCACAACTGGCAGGAATTAACTCCCCATGATGCAACTCAGCCAAAGGTCTCAGGAGAATGAGCCATGCGAAGGAGGAAGCACCCCCTGAGCCTGGGGCCTGGGGCCTGGGCTTTGGCAGAGGATATGGCACAGCCCAGCTGTGTTATAAAAGGCAGTGTATGTGCGTGTTTGGGGCGGGGGTAGGCAGGGTGAGTCTTAGTTCTGGTTCCTCTCCCCAGCTCGCATTTCACTCGCGGGCCTACAAGGTGAAGAACGGTGAAGCCATTCAAGTGTGAGAGCCGTACTCTTCCTCTCTACCAACTCTCCTCCATGTCTGTTGCCCTAACTAGGATTTGAATTATCTCTTGAAAGTCATATGCTAACTTTGAGAAAACATCAACCAACACATATGGAAGCTCTTTACTCATCAGAGCCTCCTCCCTCCCCGTCCACACCCTCCCCTTCACCCACCCCTCCCCCCCATTCCATAAAGAGCTTCAGGCACAAGTCAATCCCAGATTTTCCACCCCCTTGCAAATGAACCTGGGGGAATTTTTTTGGGAGTCAGAGACTCTGTTTCAAGCTTTAAGAAAAGTGATTAATGAATGTTTCATTCACAGTTCTAAGTTGGGGAATACAAGAGGAAGCAAGTGGAGTTTTAAAGCCCAGCACGCAAAGTATGTTGTAGGTATTACAAGAGATTCACATCTCAAGCAAACAGCCTCCTACAGAAGGTGGAATGAGTCGGTGTGACCTGCACACAGTTGACAAGGAAGCTGCTCTGGCCCATTGCTCTCTGGCTGACCTCTGGTGTATTCTCCCACAGTCCATTCCAGACAGGTGACCAACCTGTGAGTCAGGCTTACTTGGGCAGGAGGCAGCTGATACAGAGAATACACCCATTCCTGTAACCTGACAGCTTAGGCCGTTGGTCTCTGAGGAATTACTCCATCTGGGGACAAAGCAACCATTGTCCTTATAATGGCCCACAGGTTGAAAGGAAGGAACATATTTCTTCCTCTCCCCCCATGTGCCTTGAAGGGTCCTAGATCTCTTGGATCGTCTCTGAGCCACCCACTCATATTGTCTCAGATCAGACTTTCCTGCATTTCGGGTGAATTGCATTTAATTCAGGACTCTGCCTTCCCAAATAGTTCACTTTGCCTGTTTAATAGTGAACTCCCAGAGGCCAGTGTGACAACCCCTACATCCATGACAGCGATATATTCCCAGGATTTTTTCATCCTACCAAGCATTCTTTACTCTCTGAATTCCAAAAGTCCATCTCAGGGGTTTCATTTTCTTTTTAAGAGACAAAACATGAACTTGAGGAAAAGACAGGCCTAAGATCAAGTTGAGGGACCTGGGACATGTAACAGGTTGTTATTGTTCAACCTGTCTGAACAATAATTTCCTTTCTTTCACGAGTGGGATAATAGCTATTTCACAGAATTGTTGTTGATCAAATCAGATAATGTTATAAAGTGCCTTTTAAAGGACCTGAGGTATAGCAAATGCCCAATAAACATCAGGGTCCTTTCCTTCACCCATTCTACAAAACAGAGTTCCCCCCAAATACTTTCATTCTTTTAATATTAGTTTTATGTATTTTAAAAACAGGTTTATGTTATTAAAAATTAAATGACGCCAAGTAGTCAGAAGATAATTTTAAAAATTACCATTTATTCGACACTACTGAAATTTGGGCATAATAAATTCATTCAGAATTTATACACATAGGTGCATATTTGATACTACACATGCTTTTTTGTTGAGGTGAAATTTACGACAGTGACATTCGCAAGTCTTAATTGCTCAATTTGACAAATCTGTGTAAGCAACACTCCAGAAAGTTCCGATATCTTCCCCCCACAATCAATCACCATTTTGTTTCTATTCCAAAAGGTTATTTTTGCCAGTTCTTGAACTTCATAATTCACTGGGGCAATTGGGCAGAGAACTAAGAAAAGTTATGCATCAATCAGGAAACAAAATTAGCCCTAGACTGAATGCTGTTTTACTTCTGCCTAATAAAGATTAAAAGCGAGACTCAAAAGGGTCAAACTATTTCCAAGTAACTTAGCTCAGAAATATTTTTAGGAATACTAAAATATCCAGCAAATCCACAGTGTTTGGTATCCAATAAAAAATTACCAGGCGTGCAAAGAAGCAGAAAAATATGACCCATGATAAGGAAAAAAATCAGTTAGTTAGATATTTCCCAGAAATGATACAAATAATGGAATTAGTACACAAGGATAATAAAAGAGAGTAACACTTTCATATGTTCAAATAGCTGAAGGAAATACTGAACACGCTAAGTAGAGATATGGAGCATAGAACAAAAAATCCAAGTCAAACTTCTAGAGATGAAAACTACAACTTATGAAATAGAAAGTACATGAGGTTGATGGCAGACTTAATACTGTAGAAGAAGAGAATTAGTAGACTTGAAGTCACAGTAAACACTCAGAAAAGAAAGAGAGAAGAAAATGAGCAGAGGGTCAGGAAGCTGTGGAACAACTTTAAGCGCCTGAATGAATATGTACCTGGAGTCCCTGAAGGGGCAGGAGGTGTGCTATAAAATTTTCTGAAGAATTATTAATGGCTGAAATTGTTCCAAATTTGATTAAAACTATAGACTCACAGACCCAAGATGTAGAAGCCCAACAAATCCCATGTGCATGAAATTAAAAAAAAAATTACACCGAAGCTCCTCATAATCAAATTGCTTAAACCCAGTGATATAGAAAAACCTTTAAAGTAACTAGAGAAGAGAGACACATTCCATACAGAACACAAAAAGTAAGAATAACAGCAGATTTCTCATCAAAAACGATTCAAACAAGAAGACACTATACAACATCTTTAAAGACCAGAAGGAAAATAATCAGTCAAGATAGAATTCTATACTTAGTGAAAATACCTTTCAAAAACAAAGGCAAAAGGAGGAGTTTTTCAAATATAAAATTTGGAAAGAGTTGCCACCTGCAGAACTGCACTATGGGAAATTATAAAGTCTTAAAAGTTGTTAATCATAAGAAAAAATTGTAAGTATGTGTGGTGATGGATGTTAGCTGGACTTACTGTGGTGATCATTTTGCGATACCTAAAATAACATAAAATAATGTAAAAAGCAATTAAAGAGATATCATAAAAGATACCATTCAACCAAATGGCAAACAATACCAGCTGGAAATATGGATGTACATAATAGAATTAAGAGTCTTGGAAATGGTAATTATGTGGAAAAATATAAACTATACATATTTTTATTATTTAAATATCTTTGAGAGAACATTGACTGTTGAAAGCAGACATAAGAGCACAGCCATGTGGGGCTTGTTACACACGCAGAAAAACATACAGTAACAGTAGCATAAAGTTAAGGAGTCGGGGAATGGAAGTGTATTGTTGGAAGGTTCTTTTCATATATATGTAAAGTGGTACAATATCACTTGAACACTGACTGTGATAAGCTGAAGATGTATTTTACATACCTAAAATTAATCATGAAAATAATACAACGAAGGAGATAAAGTAGAATAATAATAATTAAAAAACCCCAGTTAATCCAAAAGAGAGATAAAGAGAGGGGAAAGGAAACAAAAAACATATGGAACAAATGGAAAACAATAGCCAGCTGGTAAATTTACCATTACCCATACACATACTCACATTAAGTAGAAGTAGTTTAAACACACACAATTAAAAGAGAGGTCAGAGTCATAAAAAGAAAGACCCAACTATATGTTACCCACAAGAATGCACTGCAAATATAAAGATACAAATGGGTTAAAAATAAAAGGTGAAATATAATATATAATGTTAATACTAGTCAAAAAAAAAACAGAGTGGCTATACTACTATCAGAAAAAGTAGATTTTAGTGACTTCTGGCCAAGATGGAGGCATAGTTGGATATACTTTGCTTCTTAGCACAACCAAAAGAAGGACAACAACAAATTTAAAAACTAAAAACAACCAGAACTGCCAGAAAATCGAACTGTGTGGAAGTCCAACAACCAAGAAGTTACAGAGGAAACATTCATCCAGACTGGTAGGAGGGCAGAGATGGCAGCTGGGGCAGAGAGGACTCGTGGCAAGGCGGTGGCTGGAGGAGTGGATGGTCCCACATTTGCATGTGAATAAACCAGTGGTCTGTCTCACTTCCCAGGAGGAACAACTGGGCAGTGAGACAGACCACACAACCCAGGGATCCAGAGCAGGGAAATAAAGCCTCAAAACCTCTGACTGAAAAATATCTGTGGGGGTTGCAGTGGCGGGAAAAACTCCCAGCCTCACAGGAGAGCTCGTAGGAGAGACCCACAGGCCCCTAGAACATACACAAGCCCACCCACCCAGGAATCAGCACCAGAAGAGCCCAATTTGATTGTGGGTAGTGGGGGGAAATGACTGAAAGCCAGCTGAGAGCCGAGCAAGCCTTATTGTTCCCTCTAGGACCCCTTCCCCACATACAGCGCCACAATGTGGTGACCTGGTTTGCTCCGCCCTGGTGAACACCTAAGGCTCCACCCCTTACTACATAACAGGTGCACCAAGACAAAAAAGAATATGGCCCAAATGAAAGAACAGATCAAAGCTCCAGAAGAAATACAACTAAGCGATGAAGAGATAGCCAACCTATCAGATGCAGAGTTTAAACACTGGTAATCAGGATGCTCACAGAAATGGTGGGGTATAGTCCAAAATAGAGGAAAAAGTGAAGGCTATGCAAAGTGAATTAAAGGAAAATGTACAGGGAACCAACAGTAGTGGGAAGGAAACCGGGACTCAAATTGGAGCAGAGGGAAGAAATAAGCATTCAACCAGAACAGAATGAAGAAACAAGAATTCAAAAAAAATGAGGAGAGGCTTAGGAACCTCAGGGACAACTTTAAACATTCCAACATCCAAATCATAGGGGTGCCAGAAGGAGAAGAGGAAGAGAAATTGAACTTATTTGAAAAAATAATGGAGGAGAACTTCCCTAATATGGCAAAGGAAATAGACTTCCAGGAAGTGCAGGAAGCTCAAAGTCCCAGACTCAGGGGGGTTTCAAGTGTGAGTCTCCAACACACTGGCTAATAAGAGTCTTGCCCCACCCTGGTGATTCCCTGAGACTCCTCTTCACCCAACTTTCGGGCCCACCCAAGCTGCTTTCAGTGGCTTTTCAATACAAAAGACCTGTCTTGGCTCATGCTATGGACTTTCCTAAAATCTCTCAAAGGTTCACAAACCCCAAAGAGGCAGTGCCTCTTCTTGGCACGGCCTGCACCTCTCGCTAAGCACCTCGAAGCCCAGCAGTAATGGAAGCTGACCTCAGTTCATAGCTTAGCTTCTTCCAGGTGCCTCCAAGCCCAGCACAAGTGGTAGCCATTTGCAGACCACTTTGTAGCTCATACCAGGTGGCTCTGGGAAGGGCACAGGCAGCAGCTGATCTTGGCCTACACCAGAGACCCTCCCAGGGGGGCCCCAGAACCAACACACCTGGTGGCCAGGTTCAGACCACACCAGAGCACCACCCACAATTAGTGCTACAAAGGACACATCCAAAAGGTTGACTAGGCAGGCACCAGAGACCCCCTAAAGCAAATCTTGCTTTATGGGGTCAGCTGCTGCACGACAGCTCCCCCACTGTAGCCACAGCCATTTCTCACGGCCAGTCAGTCTGAAGATCAGTTCCTCTCACTGATGTGCCAACAGCAATCGAAGCTCAGCCACAAGAGGCCACATACAACCCACACAAGGGGAACACAAGGGACACCAGGCCCAGGTGACAAGGGAGGTGGTGCCCTGTGGCTCCACAGGACACCTACTTCATAAGGCCACTCTAGCGAGGCCAGGAGATGAGCAGCTCTACCGAATACATTTTCATTTATATCTATAGTCCACCCGCGTTAATTTTTGTGTGTAGCTGAATATAGATCAACCAATTTTTCCACACAGATATCCAGTCACTGCACTACCACTTGTTGAAAAGGTTTCTCTGTATAATTTTAGCACATTTTTGAAAAATCCATTGAAGTCTATTTCTGAACTCTCCATTCTACTCCACTGATATATGTTTATTTTTTTCACCAATACCAAATTATCTTGGTTTTTGTAGTTTTATAGTAAACTTTGAAATCAGTAGTTAAGCTCTCCAATGCTGCGTTGTTGCTTTTAATAAAAATGCAAATCTTTTGCATTTCCATATAAACTTTAGCATTTACTTGCCAATTTCTACAAAAGAGTTCATGGGATTTTGATTGATGTTGCATTGAATCTATAAATCAGTTTGGGAACAATTACTATCTTAAAAATATTTAGTCTTCCTACTCTGTGCATGGTATATACCTTATCATTTATTTTGGTCTTCTTTAATTTCTCTTGGAAAGATTTTGTTTTTTCAGTGTGGAGTTCCTGAGATCCCTTTATTAGACTTATTAAGTATCTTATGTTCTGCAGCAACGCTATAAAGGGCACTTAAAATGTTTCTTTTCCATTGTTTGCTGCTAATGTATGTTTGTCTGGCTGTCTGTTGGCCATGTATACATAGTTAATTTCACAATTTGAGTGTAACTTTTTTGGTAACTATTTTCTGGGTAGCTTTTACATGCCATGAACAAAAATGTGAGCTCTAATATTTGATATAGGTTTTTCTTTCGGATGCTGCTGTCAATAGTTAGGAATGGGAACCTGATAAGTGCCCTGTCCATTATCCCATTTTTCTTACATGATGTTAATTTAAATAAAATCTTTGGAATTTTTGGCTATAACCTAGATAGCTAGCTCTATTTCCTCCTCATCTGTAAAAAGCAGAATAATAGCAGTTAGTTTTGTTTTGTTTTTTTTTTGAGAACTCCTGCTATATGGAAAGCAATGTGCTCAATAAATACTTTACATGCTTATCTTAAAATAATAGTACCTACCTTCTAGAATGGCTATGAAGATTGAAATAGATGTTATATATATATAATGCAAAATCCAACTCCTGGTACAAAAGCAGAGCACTAGGTAAGTATTTAAGAATTAATAATATTCATCTACTACTACTATTATGTTTTATTTTACCAAAGCGGCATTGCTACCTGTTGGAGTTGTTGACCGTTGTATCACAATTACGTGTGACGCTGTGAGATTTACCTTTATGCACATCTGGTAACTATTTCCTAGGGCCAAACTCTCAGAAGTGGGATTACTGTTTTTTTTTTTTTCAATGTAGGTACCATTGACATATAAGATTATATTAGTTTCAGGTGTACAACATGATGATTCTATATTTGTATATATTGTGAAATAATCACCACAATAAGTCTGGTTAACATCCATCACTATACAATTGAATTACTGTTGAGACTCATTTAGTCGCAAGTAATAGGAGACATCTTGAGCTCTCCTAGGGAAAATAAATATTTTATGGATTTTGAGGTGAGTGATGGGCCTTTGTGACTGCCGGGAAGGCAGCTGGAGCTGCGAAGGTTCCAGACCAGGGACTGACAAATCATCAGGACTTCCTCCCCGTCTCTTGTTTCTCTTTGCCGTACTTACTTCTGCAGCTTTCTTCCTCCACTCTGCAGGCAGGCTTCCACTGTTTGCCTTGTTCCCTATCATAGGAAACATGGCCTGGCGAAAATTCTAGAGTTTACATGGCATGCATCCAGCCAGCAAGCAAGAGACCAAATCTTTTTTTTTTTGACAATGTAAAGATCCCAGGGCAAGGCCTGTGATTCATCCAGCATTGGTCAAATGCTTCGCCCTGAGCATGTAGCTGTTGGAAAGATACCTTCCTGCCGGGAGCTTCTTCTGTGGGTGGGGCAGGCGGTGTGTCAGAAGGATACCCGGGCAGGCAACTCACTGTTCCACTCGGCTGGGTCAGCATTTACACATGTAACAATTTTAATGCGCATGACCAGGTTTTCTTCCAAAATGGTCTACATTCTCATCAATGGTGTGCATGAGCAATTGTTTCTAAATCAGAAGAACAATTCTCTAGTCCATCTCACTACATTGGAGTTTTCAAATGTAATATTCAACTTGTATAATTAACATATTGGAGAGGGAGTATCTAACACTGTGCCTTTTTCCTAGAGTGGGACATCTCTCCTGTATCTGTAGCTCAGTCCAGTTCTCCTTTGCTAGAGTCTCTTTGGGGGGTACCCTTAATTTGGGGTGGCCTCAAGGGATCTAGGCTTAGCACTGAGGGACTGCACCCCTTCAGGGAGCTTACCAACTCCCGTAATTTCAGTCAGTACTTTGGCAATATCTATATCCAATATCTACATCCGCTTTCTAATTGCTCTTCTGTTCTGTTCTCAGTACCATTATTCTTATATTTATGGCCAGAAATCAAGGTATCAATCAACCTGGACTACTACTTCCCCTCCTTTGCTATATTCAAGATCTTGCCAAGTTTGCTGGCTGTACATGCAGTCCTCTTTCTTCGCTATCTGCTCATCATCACCCTGTTTTTCAGTCCACACCAAGGCAAAGGATGGCACAGCCTCAGCAACCAGGTTCAGATTTTATAATTTAGGTCACATACAAGGGTGGGCTAACACTTTCAGCTCAAATCCCAAATGCTCTGCATGGGTCCAACTCCTATTTCCGGATGAATCGGGTATAGCCAGGGGTCAGGGTCACACAGCAGATATGAATGGTTATCAGCCCTATGGGTGGAGAGTGTTGTTCCCAGAAAACAGGGACTGGCAGGAAAATTCTGTTGGTGGCCATTACATGAGTCATTGAAATATCATAGAGAGAAGCTCCAGTGTTATCCACAGTCAAAATCTGGGACATATTCTATCTGATCAACATCCATCATGTTGAAGAATTTTAGGTTCAAATACAGATTTCCTGAGTAAATAAAGCTTGATTTTATGCTGGAAATCTTCATATAATTATTTCATGAAAAAAACCCCTCTGAAAATCAAAATAAAGGAAACATCATCCCGTATTCCTGGCTTTCATTTAAATAGAAAAATCACACCATCTGCAGCCGGCAGCCTTTTCAGTCTCATTTCTCATCATCTCGACCTGCAGTGTGTGACTCCCCTGCTGCCAAGGTTTGTGGCCTCCAGCTCCCTGTTGCCTCACTCTGCGGGGGTGACGTCAGCACTCTGGGTTTTCCCAGATGTGAGCCTGGAGGCTCTTAGCACTCTTAGTACAAGTTGTTTTTGGATTTGGAAGAATAAGCAGACAGATCGAGAAGACGCTTCCTGATAGCTTAAATTATTGTCCTTGTTGCGTTAATGATCAAAATTAAACTCCATTCTTTTGCCTGTTGGATTTTTAGGTATTTCTATTAAGTATTTCAGGATGGAGAATTACCTAAAGCCCTTGCTGCCTCGTGTCTCACAGTCTACATACAGCACATTCATGCGGGACTTTTTTCATCCAGGACTTGCTATACAATCTCATGCCTCTGGGATTACGCAGCTAGTTGCCTTTGGCTTTTCTGTGTAGTAAGAGTCTACTCATTTTCCAAAGTCCAGCTCAAATATTTCCTCTTCCGTGAAGTCTTCACCTTATTTTTTCTTCTCCTCCACGACCACTGATGAAGCTAGTTCTTCTTAAGTGAATCTGATGCACTTTGGCCCTTCATCCTTCAACAACATTTAACCCACAGGTCGAACGCCTACTTTGTGCTGAGTATAAGCATTTGACTTGTACTTACCTAGGATAAAAACATAGGATGAAAAGACACTCTTCTCGCCTACAAATCTCTTAATCTCATGGAGGGACATGAAAGGAAAATATCATCATATTGAAGAGTTATACCGTGTATGTGTGTGGGGGGAAGAGATAGGCACTTTTCTTCTCTACTCCTGGTGTTTCCTTTAATGTGGAAGGAGCTCCATTAATGTAACACTTCTGATCCTTCTCTGACCCTTCCTTTCTCCACTCCAAGGAGTAATATATTTGACTGGTGAGTTTTGAAAGAAGAAATTAGTCTTGCTCATCAGAAATTATTTTAGGCTATGCTGTCAATCTTACTCTTGTAGGCTCTCCACTAGGCAAGTCTGGCACCGTCCATCTGAGCCTGTGCTTTGGAGGATAAGTTAGCCAAATTCTGGGGGTCATTGTTGGGAATCTCCTTTGTTCAGTTGCCCATAGGTATAAGCATCTCACTGTTATGTCAATTTTATAGTAATAAAGGGTAATAGTTTGGTATCTTTTCCCATCTGCATTTTTTTTGTTTTTTTAAAAATTTATTTCAGACCTCGGGTAGGAAAAAGGGGTGCCATGTTCTCACCCCTCAAAGCCCCCATAATCACATAGAGAGGTGCAGACTGCAAGGGACTTTAACAAACAGAACCCAGAGTGGGAGTCAGAGAAGCTTTTGCAGAGGAGATAATGTGTCAGTTCTTCGGGAGAGCAGTAGGAGTGTGGTAGGTGGACAGGGCAGAGAAACTGTGCCTAATATGGAGTGCCCACGGGAGGAGCACAGTGATTTCATGGAAGACTGTGACACCTGGTTTGAAGGGCTGAGGGTGCCTAGATGTGACCAGATCACAAAGGTCACAAAAGGCTCTTTCATGTTAAGGAATTTAGTTATTTTTCTATAGTCAATGGGGGAACCTATGAAGAAATTTTGGATTGAGGAAGTTAGATGCTAAAAATAGGATTCTAGCAGCAGTAAGCTATAGACATGGTCATTAAAACCGCATGGTATTGGCTCTAAGATGGGCAATATAGACCAATGAACAAAAGAGAGAGCTCAGAAATAAAGTCATGCATATGTGGTCAACTGATCTTCAGTTAGGGTACTGAGAACGTGTGGTAGGAGGAAGATACTCTCTTTAATGAATGGTGCTGGGAAAACCCCACATCTACATGCCAGAGAGTGAAAGTGGACCCCTCTCGCACACCATGCTCAGAAATCGACTCAACATGGATTCAGGATTTAAAAGTAAGACCTGAAGCTCTAAGACACCTAGAGGAATCTGTAGGAGAGAGTGGCGCTGCATTGACTTCAGCAATGATTTCATGGACATGACACCCAAAACACAGGTAACAGAAGCAAAAATAGACACATGGGACCACATTAAACCAAAAGACTTTTACACAGCAAAGAAAATGGTCAACAGAGTGAAAAGACAACCCATGCAATGAGACAAAACATTTGCAAACCCTGTATCTCATCAGCGGCTAATTTCCAAAATGCATAAGGAACTCTTACACCTCAATAGCCAAAAACACAAATAACACGATTGAAAAGTGAGCAAAGGACTTGAGTAGACATTTCTCCAAGGAAGGCATGCAAATGACCAACAGGTATGTGAAATGGTGTGCAATGCCACTCGCCACCCTGTAGGATGACTATGATAAAAAATAATAAGTGTCGATGAGGATGTGGAGAAATTAGAATGTTTGTACGCTGTCAGTGGGGATGTGTGATGGGGCTACCACTATGGAAAACAGTATAGAGCTTCCTCAGAAACTTAAAAATAGGACACTTACATGATCCAGCAATCCACCTCCTAAGTATATATCCAAAAGAATTAGCATCAGGATCTCAAAGAGATGTGTGCACGCCCATGGTCCTTAAGGCATTATTCACAATAGCTGAGATATGGAAACAGTCCAAATGACCATTGAAAAACAAATAGGGAAAGAAAATATGGTATATACCTACAATAAAATATTAGTCTTAAAAGGGAAGAAAATCCTACCGTTTGTGACAACATGGATGGATCTAGAAGGCATGCTCAGTGGAATCAGTTGGTCACAGGAGGACACATACTGCATGATTTTATTTACATGAGGCATCTCAAATGGTCAGGCTTAAAGAAGCCCAAATAGAATGGAAGTTGCTAAGGGAGGAGGGCTGGGGAAATGGAAAATTATTATTGAGAGTATAACGTTATGCAACATGAATAAGTTTAGATTTGCTATACAACATAGTGCCTCTAGTGAATAATATGGTGTTATGCACTTAACATTTTTCTAAGAGGGAAGATGTCCTGTTTAGTGCTATTATTACAAAAAAGAAGGAAGAGGAGGAGGAGTAGAAGAAAGAGGAGGAGGAGAAAGCAAGGGACACAGGAAACTTGGGGAGGTGCTGGATGTGTTACGACCTTGATTATGGTGATGGTGTCGCAGGCGTACGCATAGGTCCAGACCCATCTGATTGTGTGCATTAAATGTCTGGGGTTTTGGTATACCAATCATGTCTCCATAAAACTGTTTAAAAAAGAGAGAGAAAGAAAGAAGGAAGAAACTGACCTGGTGGAGGTGAGGACATGTTTGGAGGTATGGAGAGGGGTCATTTTTGTGACAGGTGATGAGGCACCAGGGTGAACAATGACAACAGGAAAGGAGCTGAGGGAAAGGGGTTCAGTAGAAAATAATGAAGTAGACTGTAGGAAATGGCAATTAAATGTCAGAGATAAGGGGGTAGAAGGGTTGATGCTGGGTCATAGATTTCGGTTTAATCATCTCAAAGGGTGGAAAAGATGAGATGCCTGTGACCAATGCCTGTCTTTCCACCTAAAATATTGCATCACAATTCATTGATGATTCTACCACACTTTTTGTGACCTCCTGAAAAAGAGGGACTGTGACTTTCATTTCAGTATCCAGAGAGTCTGGTACATTGCCCGATGTATAGTAGACACAAAACATTTCTTGAATTTTTCATTAAAAACCCCCTTATATATTGCTTACTATGTGTCAGGCACTACTCTAAGTGTTTTGCAAATATTATTTCACACAGCTCTTTTAATAATCACTACAGGATAAGTGTCACGATCCTCACTTTACAAATGAGGCAACTGAGTCACAGAGAGATTCATTAACTTGTCTAATGTGGTGATGAGTGGCCAATGTGGGTTTGAAGCTCCGGCAGTCTGTCTTCAGAGATGTTGCTCTTGACCAGTGTGTTACATTGAATAAATAAATATATGACTCTCTTGAATCCTGCTAAGTTAATACTTTCAAAGTGATTTCTATTTGCCTTCAATTGAATAACATCTTTGAAATGCAGCTCAAGTGTCCACTGACATTCCGGCAATCACCTGAGCCCCAAGGGAGGGCTCAGAGCCCTTCTTGCATGTTTCTATGGTGTTCGGTGCTGACCCCTGTCCTAAGACAAACCCTACCTTCTTGGAAAGGCCCACTGATTTCTCCGTCTCCCTCACCAGCCTGTGAGCTCCTCAATGGCAAAGGGTTGTGTGTGGTCAGAGCACCTAGCATTCATTTATTTTGACTGAAAAAAAAAAAGACCTTACAAGTCGGCTATCTACATGACAAGGTGCCTGGATGAACCTGGATAGATGGAGAAGGAGTCTGTGGGGGACGAGGGTGTGGTGGTAGGGGCTGGGAGGTGAAAGGCAGATAGAGCAGGGGTTCCGATCTCAGGGACTAAGCCCTTCTAATCTCATGAAGAGAGGGGGTCGAGTTGGAGAATTCCCTGCCAGTGAATTCTCCAAACATCTGTTTCTCATCTTACTATCCATTTATGATTTTCTCTCTTCCTCCCTTTGACTCTTGGGGTTGGCTGCAGCTGGAAAGCCCATGTGGAAGTCAAGTTCTCGGTAAATCACTGAGGAGGCTCCAGGGCTTTTGGGCTCATTTTTCATGGGAAAGAGCCAAATCCAGCGGTGACTGGTGAGGGCTGGTAAGGAAAGGCTGCCTGGGGATACCTCTGGGTCATGTTTCTCCTCGGTACAAGTGGGGAGAAAGGGGGCAAAGTGTGTGCGCCCACGTGAGTCCAGGTCATGGTCAGACCCTTCACTGAAGCTCTCCTTAGGTTGGGTCAGAGAGTCAATGCCTCTCGGTTGCTGAGCCTTGATGGTCCTGCCTGCACTCACCTGGCCCATCCCGATAAGAACAAGGGTGTCCCTCCATGAGAAAGTCTCTGCAGAGGTCAGGTTTGTGCCAAGGCTGCTGCCCCACACTTGCCGCCCACACCCTTCACAGGAACGTGAACAGGAGCGGGGGGCAGGGAGTGCACGTCCAGAGGACTTGGGAGTGGCATCCAAACTGGAGCACAGCAAGGCCGAGGAGGCGGTGACACCACAACATTTACGTGACAAGAAATTCCATGTTTTGGAATCTCTGTAGGCCTGGTGGTAAAACTTACTATTAAAACTAGTACTGAGCACTAAGGGTTGCCTTTGGTTTAAGCTGCTTTCTGCTTTATTAAGCTAATTCACATTGACATTTGGTGCGAGCCGGGTTAAGGAATAAGGCTCCACAGGCTAAGAACATCATAGATGAACGTGCAGGGCCAGCCCATTCCAGTATGAGTGCTCTAATAGATGCTGAAGCTGTGTGCGGATCTGAGTCTTCAGGTGTTTGTTTCATCAGCCATTAAAATTCAAGTGATGATGTTGAATAACTAGAGTTTTCTTTGAGATCCCCAAGGGATGGTGTGAACAAGAATTATTACGAACTCCATCCTCCTTGGGGGGAGGTTTTTTCCTGGAAGGGGAAACACTGGTGGTTCTTTCTGAAGGACTTGAAATGTTCTCGAATGGGCCTGTGTGGTGCAGTGCGTGGTTGGGGCGATTGCCTGTGGTCTCCTCCACTTCTCAGCCCATCAAAGACCCAGAGACAGTAGAACTGACTCTCAGCCTAGAGTTCTTTCCATGAATGATTTGGCCCACTGTAACTGAATGAATCGGAGACTCACATGCTATAAAAAAGGACTGCTGTACCACATCCAAGTGTGAGAAAAAGCCTGAGAAATGTCATTTCCAGAAAATGTTGATGGTTTATGAGAACAACAGATGAGATTATTTGAAATTGAGACTATTTCTGACAACCTAGGACTAAAGGTTCCCATTGCAAAATTCCCTTCTCAATTTGTTTTTCAGCATTCCAAGGAATAACCTCCTGCTTTCCTCAACATTTGCTATAGACTTCCATTTAACCCTGAGCATGCTTCTGCCATGCTTCTGTTGTGAGGGAAAGCTAACAGTCTGGTGGAATTCATACTAAGAAGTAAATGACTAATATCGGAGCCTGAGGGCAATGGGGAGAGAGGTTGGATATCTGAACTGAACTGAACTGAGCTGAACAGATAACCCCGCACCCCTGCCACTATAACAAAGATGCAGATCCATTATAGGGGTCTTGGTTCTGTTTATAGGAGCACCTGGGAGTCTCTTTGCAGCTTTGTTTGGCTAAAGCCAAACCTGTACCTACTTCCAACTTTCCTTAGAGTGAGTTCTCTCCCAGACATCCCGAAGAGTTAATAAAGTAAAATATTTTGGGTAGACTCAACAATGCATTTGACAGAAATGCACAAACATGTTTGAATCCTGCATTGCACACAGCCCAGATGGACTAATACTAGTAACAAGAACATCTAATATTTGTTGAATCCTTGCTATGTGCCAGGCACTGTGCCAGTTACTCTGCATACATTACGTTATTTGGCACAATAATGCTAAGAGGAAAATACCCTTATCACCCCCTCATTTTGCACATGAGAAAACCGTGGCATGGGGAGAGAGGTGAAACAACCTGCCCAAACATCACAAGTGGTTGAGCTTATTTGTACCCAGGCAGATTGACTGCAGAGTCTAAACTCACCCCAGCTGGGTTTGCTGCTTCTCTGGAAACTGAGAGCTCTGAGATACTTCAGCATTTAGCCCACGACCTTCTCAGAGTGTCACTTAACACACCCTTGCCACCCTAACGAGCAAACATAACTGATATTTGCGGTACTAAGAGGGCAGGCCTCCAGGAGTTGGATGCTTCATATATTCCTTCTTCCATTTTCCTGGTAATAGCTATGGGAAAAAAATCTGTAGTTCTGGTACTCATGTTAACTTCTTTTCAGTGGCTAGATGTGGGTAGAAATGAGAAAGGATGAACTTGGTTATTGTTACCCTTGAAAATGTGTAAAGGAGTGTTAATATTACCGAAAATGTCAGGACGCAACTTTCTTTGAGCAAATCCAAAAGAAAAGTGAGGAGGACAGGGGATTCTATCCCTCCAACTTTCCCCTCGCATTCTGACGGAAAGAATGAGAAGACTGAGCAAGACAGAACATGGTGGTAAATGTCCCCAGATCTGGGCCAACCATGGAGAATGTCCTATGATCAGCTAGCTCAGCCACAGGGAACTGGATCCTCCCACAGTATCCTAAGGCCCAGTGCGGTACCTCTTAGGTGGCCACCCTTGTGCATGGACCTGCCTTTGTATGAGTCAGAAAGGGCCCTTCCCAGAGGTGAGGGACCTTAGCTTTGAAGGTCTTCAGAGAGTCCTCCCACCACTCTCTGCCCAAGGGCCTGGAAGCACCCCCTTACCTCACTCACCATGGATCTCCTCAAGAGGACGGGCCTAACTTTGTCCTGGTCTGAGATACAATGTTATCGAAAGTCTGATCCTATGGGAGATTGAAAAAGCCTCTCTCTTGGAGTTTGAAGGACTGGCTCTGAGTCTAGCAAGTTTTCAAGTCTCCTCCTGCCCTGTCTACAGGCAAAAGTAATGCTGGCTATCTTGTAGGCTAGCTGTTAAGGCTGAAATGTCCACATTTCCTGTCAATCTGTGATGGACTGTTCCCATGTGAAAGGTGGCCATTATTTCTACCTAAACAAGGTCGTGTGTTCTGAGTGAATGGTATATCTTCATTATGCTATCAGTTAATGATATAAGCAGTGAATGTTTTCAACAGATACTGAATTAAATATTTTTATTTCATTTAATAGAACAAATATTTATTTAGTGCCTACTGTGCACCAGGCACTGTTCTAGGAACTAACCAAGATCCTAGGCTTACCTGCTCCTTGTGTGTGTGATTACGTGTCGCAATGTATTTCATGTGTGGCCCAAGTCAACCGTTCTTCCAGTGTGGCCCAGGACGCTGAAAGGTGGGACACCCCTGGGAGACGACTTCTTCCTCAACAGGTGGCCTCTGTGCTGAGGCTGGAAGACGTGAACAGCAGCCACCCAGGTGAGGGAGGCGATGTCCCTGGTGGAGAGAAGTGCCAGGGTGCAGGTCCAGAGGCAAAGGCAGACCTGGGGACCGGAAAGTGGGCTGGAGTGGTTGGAGCAGATCCAGGAGTGCGACTGGGGCATGAGAGGAACTTTAGGGAGCAGCCAGTGGGCGTGGTCTTCGGTCCACGCTAAGAATCTCATTCCTAGAAGAAGCAACAGGAAGGTTTCCAAAGGGAAGCCACGTGATCCGATTCCTATTTTAACAAGAGCTCTGGGTGCTGGTGGGTAAGAGTGAGCATGATACCAGAATGAAAATCAGGAAAGACTTTAGGAGAAAACTACCTACCTTATTATAACGGACTATCAACTCACTGTAGCAACCAGAGGAGGGGTAATATGTTATTATCTCACTGGGGAAACTAAGGTTTTCAGGAGGCCATACTATCAGTGAGTGGTGGAACCAGGATCTGAAGGAGGTGGCCCTGCTTCCACAGTCTGCGTTCCTGAACCTTCAGAATATTATTTCTCTCATCAAAAGCCTTTCTGAGCCACTGCAAGTACTGCAGTCCGTTGTGGCTAACCAATGGCTGGAGGACGCAGGATGAGGGGGAGGGGAAGAGTCTCATCTGGGCGGGGCTGGGGTTGGTGGTGGGAGAGGCCAGGCAGCTGTTATTTGCATCACAAGCTGGATGGTCGGCCTCTGCTCCACCCTCCCATGGGTTTTCCTGTCTCAGTCACAGGGTCTCCATTCCCACCACATTGTGTCCCGGCAGTTCTGTTTGTGTTGGTACCCAGAGTACTCTCCACCGAGGCCTGTGGTCACAGAATGGCTCCCCTCCACATTCTGCTGCAGGTCGGGAGCCACAGGGTGAAGATCGGACAGCTCTGTTTTGCCACAACAGCTGTCTCCATGGCAACAGCATTGACATCACTGGAAAAGTGATTTGTAGGACTCCTGAGCTAGAAAGAAGGACACCGGGATTGGAGGGGATGGAGCGGGAGTTGGGGCGGACAGGTCCTTGCTGGTGCTTGAAGGTGTTACACGCGTAGGTCCCTTTCCAGGGCCCTGGTCATGTCAGACCTTGGTTTAGGCTCCGGGAATCCAGATGTGCTTCAATAGCTCACGCACACTGGCCCCATCACAAACTTCTCTTCATTTGTCAATCATTCTGGAGAATATTTGTAATAACCTCATTCTGTGATTCTCAGGACACCTTCGGGCTGGAGGGGGTTAATGAGAACCGACCCTTCCCTGGTAGCTTCCCTGCACCCAGAGGCTCCCCTGAGCCAGGCCACGCCTAGGTCGGCAGGACTTGCTGTGCACCAGTCCTCCCAAGACACCCCAGCAGTCTTTTCTTAGAAACAGGAAATCATCTTCAGCCAAGTGCGAGTGAACCGAAGCACCCAGACACCCGAGGACTGCTCCAGACTCTCCGACAGGGAGGGCCGGATGCCTGGCAGGGTCTCCCCTACTCGCTCGCTCATGAATGGGGTTGAGTTTAGCTGTGGCCTCAGCCATTTTTCATCACTCTCGGACCACTGTGTAAATGCTACAAAGAAATTCATTGAAATGCTTTCAGCAACGTCTTTTCCCACCCTAAAAAATATACGTGTGTGTGAATCAAGACAACATTACCTGTTTGTTATTTTTCATAACCTCATCATCTTTTCATTAAACAGGTACTGATTGCTAGCATGATTGGAAAGGTCACTGACACGCTTCCTAGGCAGGTATTTGAATAGAGGAGGATGTAATAAAAGAAAGATTGTGTTTCTTTCTAAATATAGTAGGAGTAGTAATGGGGGGGCACTGTGCAAAGGTTCATATTTGCTGTGTCTTGCAAGTCTGTCAACCCTCTTTTCAAGGGATAAATAAATATTTCTATGCTCCTTGACAATTGGGAGCATATCCCTAATTTCGCTGTGGCCTCCTAGCTTGATGCTTGGGACTTGGTAGCTAGTCAATAAATGCTGTATTTTTCAGACTATAAGATGCACCTAGGTTTTCAAGGAGGAAAATAAGAAAAAAAATTTGAAGCAAACAATGTGGTAAAATATTTAATAACATAAATAACATAATATTTCACCAATGTAAATGTAAACAGAACTCAACAGCAGCATTAACAACCATTATTACTGACTTTAAGCTTTAAGTATGGAAACTTCTCTAATCATCAGGGAACCCCAAGAACTCCCCGTCACCACTGTCCACATTTATGAAGATCTGGTCCTCAGAATCACTGGTATCACTGTCTTCACTCGGTTCATAGAGGATGGCATCTTCAGAGCCGTCTAAGGCACTGCTGGCACTGTTATGGGGGAGATCTGCTGCTGGAGGGCCACAGGTTGTGCAACACTCTCGTATGGGGACAGCAGTTTTGCACAACCTGTGTGGCTCTGCAGCTGTTGCCAAATGACAGCTCCCATCATCCCAACCTGCCCAAGCATGATGGGAGTTGTAGTTTTGCAACAGCTGCAGGGCCACATTGACAGGTGACCCTGCAGTGGAATTTGCCTACGTTAATGTTAATTGTTAATGGGGGACATAGCAGTCACGTGACGGAGGCAGTACGGGCCACAGGCTTTCTTCTCCTAACGCGCCTGCGCCGCCGGTACCCTCCCCCCCCTAGCACGATGGTATGCCCCATCGGGGACTCTGCTCTTGCCTCCCTTGCTTCACACCGCCGTGACACCCCCTCTTCCCACCCAAGGGCCCGCAGCGTCGGCCCCATTCCTGCCTCCGCCAGCTTCCTGCAGTGGAGACCCTGCTTCTGCCTCCTGTGACCCCACTCCACCACCGCCCCCCGCCCCAGCGAGCCAGGTAAGCTACATTCAGACTATAACATGCACCCCCATTTTCCTTCCAAATTTGGCGGGAGGGGGTTGCGTCTTATAGTCCGAAAAACGCAGTAGTTATTGGGTAGGTGAATGAATACATGAATGAGTAAATCAATGAAATTAGCTTTCGATTCATTGAGGTCATTATAAGCCAGTGTTGGAGTGGGGAGTATTGCCTGTCAGAGGCGGGGTGAAAGAGACTAGAAATGGCAAGAGCTGGTGTGACGGTGAAGCAGAACTTTCTCCTGGGTTGGCAGTGGGAGGTTGGGGGAAGGAACCTTAGCCCGGACATCAGAAAAGCAAGTACTGAATCCTGGCTCTGTCATGGGGGTAGTGTGTGACCTCAAAGAGACCACTCAATTTTTCTGAGCCTCAATCCCTTCACCTCTGAAACAAAACTTTTAATACATACAAGTGTGATCATACTAACCATGGGATTAAATGAGACAAAAGGTAGGAGAGAGCTTAATAGAGTAGCTAGCACATAGTAGGGCCCACTTTTGATAAGCTGGCATTTCAGCAGCCGTGGATCTGTGGCTCAGTCTCTTTTAGATGGGCTATGCAATTTATCTTCCCATCGATGTTGCTCACCACACATTTTCACAATCAGCCAGTGTCCAGTCTCTGCTTGGAGTTCTTTCCTTTGGGCTGCACAGTAAAAAAGCCTCTTCCTGTCCTGGGTGTGCTGCCTGTCTTGGGCAGGTGGCTCGGCCCTTGTGTTCCCAGCCTCCCCTTGCTGGTTACTGTAATTGTCGATGCAGTGTCTGGGTGAGCGCCTCATAAAAACCTCAGAACGCATCCTCCTGTGTTTTTAGAGCTGTGGGGTGTCAACCGCTGACGGGACTTTGTGTGTGTTGTGCGTGCATTTTATGTGTGTTGTGCGCGCTTTTCCCTAAAATCGGGCATGGGACCAGCATTCACAACTGCTGGGCACACCCTTCCTGTCTGAGCAAGGGCTCCTGCTGAGGGAAGAGCCATGCCACAGCCCAATCCCTCCCCCGGCTCTGCACTTCTCTGCCTATCTCTGCCACCACCTACACATGGGCCTCGGTGACAGCTCTTGTGGAGGCAGCGTCCTCCCCCTCCCAGGGCAGTTGGGCTTTCCGAAGAGCCTGCCAGCTGAGGGAGTGGTTTTTGTGGTACGGTCCCCACAGCTCATTTTCCATTAGGGTCACCAGGCAACCACCAGAAAGCGACAACTCGTGACGCAAACTCTCCTTTGCCCGGCGACAAGCTCAGGATCCCATTACTGAGCTTGGGCTGGCTCCAGGGCTGGATGTGCCAGAGGCATGTGGCATGGGCGGGGGACTGCCGAGTTCCAGGCTGTGCTCCCTGCAGCGCTGGTGCAGCTGGAAGGAGGGCCCAGGTGGGAGGTCGTGTTGGGCGAGTCGGGTAGGGGCAGCAAGGTCCAAAATCAGACCGTGATCCCCAAGGAAGCATTCTCTTTTGTCCCACTTTTCCTGGAGCATTTTTATGTTAGGGTGTCACCCAGGAAACAACCTGCCGTGCTTCTTAAAAAATAATGCTATCATCTCATTTTTATATGGTGATTTACAGTGCCAAAGCAGATATATTTCCACTCTTAAACTTTATCCTCCAATGAGCTGTTGGCGGTGAGGTACAGCGTTATCCCTCAGACAGGATGTACTAGGCCAGTGCCACATCAGTGAGAAGTTAATTGGCTGAGGCCAGCCTGAGGGCTTCACTCACATTCAGCTGTGGCATTCATCTAACTTTCTTTGCCAAGGATTCTGTTCTTCCTAGAAATACTAGTTAATTAATCCAGTCATCTACTTATTCATTCAATGAGAACAGTGAATAAAACATACAGCCCCCTTAACTTTTGAAAGGAGACAGATACATATGCGTGAAATTTCAGGTGGAGGAAAGAATGCTGGAGAAAGGTTGAGCAGAGTTGGAGGTTGGAGGGGGGCAGCGTGTGGGTGGATGGGGGACCAAGGGCAGCCTTCCGATAAGTTGACATTTCATCAGAGCCTGACAGGAGTGAGGGAGCGAGCCCTCGTGCATGGAGGCTCTCGAACACGTGCTGGACAATATCCCAGATGAGTCCCTGCCCCTGGCTCCCTAGGGTGGGTGCATTACCCAGTGAGAGATGGAACACCCTCAGAGAGCAGCTCGCCCAAGTCCCACCGTTACAAGTAGGGAAAGAGGGTGCCCATCAAGGTCCCTCTTCACAACTCTGTCTTAACCAGCCCCACTTTCAGGCAGAGGCATCTTGTCAGGTGGGGCGATATTCGGGGCAGTGTCCTCTCTACGCATATTCCTCAGAAACACGCAGTGTTCTCCAGTACCACCTAGGTGATTTCCACAAGACGCATACTGACAGAGTAGAAACAGTAGCCTGTTTTTATTGTTTGACTTCCTTTTTATTTCCTGTTTATATTTCACATCAGGCAAAGGACCAGAGCCTGGAGATCATGGTCAACAGCAAGTGTATTGCAACTGGAGAGGGTAGACTAATGATGATAACATTTCTTTAACTATCACTACAGGCCAGGCATTAAGTATTTTAATACACGTAGTAACCTCATTTTCACAAAAATCCTGGGATGCAGATAGTACTTTTGTCTTTATTTTACAGATGACGAAGTTGAGTTGAGAACCCGGCCAATGTTACATGACTAAGTGTCTGCTTTAGATTCAGCTCCCCTCTTACACCATACACCAGGCTCTTGAGGCCTAAGAAATGGGCAAGGGAAATCTGAAGTGGCAAGAGCTGATGGAGAAGAGGCTTAGGGCGAAAGGCAGGGGAGACTGTGGGTGTGCATTTTAGGACCATGTATTCATGTACTACACTTAGGTGGGGCAAATCAGGATTGGTACGAAGTGAAACCTTCTTTTCTCCAGAACTGCACAACAGAATTATGATGAGAAACCCATTAGTTCACTAAGAACCTGGGGGAAACTCCCAACATACTTACCGCTTGATTTTTAAATTTCCGCTTATTTCTGATTATTAAAATTTAGGCTTAATGGCAAAAAAAAAAAAATGAGGACATGCAGTGAAGGGTGAAGAAAATTAAAGCCTCTCTAATCATATCACTTAGAATGGTCACCGTGACCATTCTGATATCTTAGTGTTCTAACTTCTTGCTAGGCCTCTCCAAAATATGTAATTTACTCGCAACAGTTTTTTTTTTTTTTAACATATAATGATGCAAGATCGCCTCTTCATTGTGAATTGAGCTCAGTCCCCGCCCCCAGCTCCACACACACAGAAACAGCTCTGGCTCAGGCTGCCACGCCCCCCTTTCCTTTGCTCATCACCTTGGAGTTGCACAAGAGTTGGTGAAGCCAGGCCCCAACTGGGCCCTGTGTCTCCGGAAGGATTTTAGCTGACCCTGGGCTCTGGCACAGCCAAAGGGCGTCCGCCTCTGCTACTGAGCTATACGTTTCCCCTGACAGGAGCTCCTCGCAGTCCTCTCTAGACGGTGAACATTTGCGAGCAGACAGCAAGATTCACGGCTGTCTGGCTTCGCCCGTCCTCCCCCAGATGAGTCAAAGCCAGATGACAGAGAGCATTGCATCCAAGGAGGAGCGGCCCGAGGATCGACAGCACGCCAGGCAGAAATGAGCGCTCTCGGGTCCCAGCTCGGGCTCTGGCTTAATCGCAACCACATGAGCGAAGTCAAAGCTCCAGAGCAGAGTTGTGATTAGAGTGGAGTTTCCTTTGGGAGACAAATGGGGATCAGCTGTTACTATATGAGACAATGTACTGTTGCAGACATCATCCTTTTAACAGTAACAGTAGCTAACTTTCACTGAGTGCCTATCATTTGCCTGGCAAAGTGTTCAGTGCTGTCTGAGGATTATTACCCCATTAGCTCTTGTAACACCCCGCAAAGGTAGGAGTGGTTTCCATCCTTACTATGGAAATGAAGACACTGAGGCTCCAAGGTGGTAGGTAAGGTGCCCAAGGTCACCGAGCTACCATGTGCTGCAGGGGTGATTTGAAACAATGCCGTTTTACTGTAGATCCTAGACCTCTCCCTTGAGGTTTAACTTCATTCATTCACTCATTCATTCATTTATTGGCTAATTAAGCATACGAATTCAAGCTATTCTCTTCTCTCACCTGGACAAGACGTAATAATAACTTTCTAAATCTTGCCTCTCTCTAACACGGAGAGTTTCAACCTTGGCTGCACGTAAAAATCACCTGGGAAAATTTCACTACCACAGGTGCCTACTCTCAGAGATGCTAATTTACCTTGTCTGAGATGTGGTCCAGGCATAAAAGATGTCTATGTCTGTTCAATAGGCCCATGTCCCCATTGAATCTATATATCTGTACCTACATCTGTATATACAGGCACATACATTTATATGTGTAAATTCTGATCATGTTCCTCTCCAGGGTAAAACATTTTCTCGGAGAAAGGCCCAAATTCTTAACATGACTGCACTGCATGTCTCTGCAACAGTCAGCCCTCCCTGCTCCCCCCACCAGCTTCCTTTTGCACAGCTCACCCTCTCACTCTCAGCCCTCGGCCACTCTGGCTGACTTGACCTGGAATGTTCCATGCTTCTTCCCGCCTGAAGGCCTTTCCATGCTGACTACAATTGTCTTCCCTGTTTGCCTGGATGATTTGTGCTTATTCTTGAGGCACAGCGGATTATGAAATGGATCAGACTTCTCCCCCCTCTCCTGGATCAGCACTCTGCCATATGACTTTTCCGCCCTTTCCCTGGAGGGGCAGAGTCTCTTGTCTCACCCCTTGATCTGAGCTGGCCCTGGGACTCGTCTTAGTCAGTAGAAGGGACCTTGTTCTGAGCCTGAGCCCCAGCAGGCCACGCAGGCTTCTGCTGACTCCTTCGGAATCCACCGTCACCATGGGAACAAACTTGGTCTGCTCACCTGGAAGATCCCAGGTGAGGCCATCCCTGACCAGCCAACCCTAGATGACCTGGAGCTGACCACAAACTCATGAGGAAGCCTAGCTGCAATCTGAGCCTGGGGCACATCAACAGAACCTTTCATTTGATCCACAGCCTTGTGAGCAATAGTAAATGGTGGTTGTTTTAAGCCACTGAGTTTGAGGTTGATTTCTAATGTAGCAATAGAGAGTTGATACACTTTAATATCACCTCTTATTTGTCTTCTAGCCTAGACCTGGTTCTCCCCTTTGTCCACTCTCATAGCGCCTTGTATTTGTCAATTGTAGCGTTTGTGACAATTCTGCCAAAGCTAAAAATTGCGTAATTGATACTTTTTTTCTCTCTCTGATTAGAGTTTAAACTCCATGATATCAGAGACCACATCTGATTGGCTCCCTAAAGTATTTCCATCACCTACCATTGCTCTGCACTTTGTAAATGTCAATAAGTTTCTTATAAAACAAATGCAAGAACGAACGAATGTATTTACTCACATTAGGAAGTGCCTTCTATATGTTGGGTAACCTGTAAGATGTAATGTGTAAACAAAAATCGTAGCCCCAGTTAATAAGTGCGACTGAGAATGCTTTTATATCGAAGAGAGCTGGGTGGAGTTGACTGCATCTGGAGAAGAGATTTTTGGCAAATGCTTTGCAGAGAAAACACTTACGATGATGGTTCTGTCTCTGATGCGTGTGTCGCAATGAATATTCAAATGCCATTGCCACCCTGCCATTGGCAGCGCGGCTTCTCGGAGTGATTAACAACGCTTGCTGCGTTTACGTGCCAGACAACACGCAGTCTTCCCTTGATTTACATCGCACTTTCATTGATGGAGAACTTAAACCGGAAAAAAGTGTTTTAAAACTGTACAAAATTACGTTTTAGGTGTTTATCTGCAAATGAAATCACGTACAAAGCTCAGATAATTACGAATAGGCTTCACCCATTTGAACACGTCTAGAGGGACCCTTGAACACTGTGTGGAATGTGGGGTAGCTTTTCGTTGCACGGGAATGGCACACGTGTCGCAGGACATCCGGCCTCCCTGGCCATTGCGCACTAAATGGCAAGTAGCATCCCCTTCCAGTGTTGTGACATCCTAAAATTCACTTCAGATTTCTAAGGGTGTTTACCAGCATGTAACCATCTACCTTTAACTACCAATGGGAGAAAAATGCTTCGACTAATTAATATTAATGTTTTATGCAACGCTGTTATTTGAAAGAACTTGTTCTATTCACACAAATGTTCTAACCCTTTTGAATTACGTTGGTATTATTGTAAAAGATGACTCATCAGATTTTCTTGAAGGAGAAAGAATGGATCTAAATACTACTCCACTTCTATCTCTGGAAGCAAAAAGCCCGCAATAGCCGAGCCATTCATGAGAAGGATGTGGTCAGGAAACACAGCAAGCCCTCATTTCCATTACACTGGGGACGACCCAGCTGAAAACTCATTTTATGATTCTGTGTCAACAGCAGCACAAGAACACTTGACATTTCCTGGGGACTTCTTATGAGCAGAGAAAGTTCTCATTAATTTTTACTGATGGGAGTACTTTGGATTAGGGAAGAAACCTAGTTGTAAATTTGTAAGCATTTAAGAAATCCTTTTAAAGGGTATATATTCAATGAGCAAACGCTCGAGCACCTACTTATGTGAAATCACGGTGCTAATTGCTTTGAGAATAAAAAGAATCTTGCTAAACACTTTGCTCTTCGTGTAACTGAAAATTGAAATTTGGAGGTAGAATAGAATTGTGCAAATATTACTGCAGACACAAACTGGAGATGCCCCATGAGTGGTACAGACACTTGGGTTTAAGAAGTTCAAGGGCAATGGGGTCATTGAGAACCCCAGGGATTAGGGAAGTTTTAGAGAGGCTGGAGCAGGGCCTAAAAGATTGATATGAATCCAGTTAGGGAGGGCATTCCCAGTGGCAGCAATGTCATGGGAAAGAAAGGAGACAGGAGTATGAATGTCACTTTCTGGAGATCATGAGTAGACTCATCTGGCCAGAGTCTTACTAGGTGTCAGCTAATTATACGATGACAATGGCAGTATAGAGCCAGACAGCTAAGTATCTTTAATACCTGAGTAAGGTATCAGAAATGGTGCTCTTAGGAAAAGGGGTCATTGAAGAATTAGATCAGGAGAATAAAAAGTTAAAAGGTTTTTTAGGTGTTGGGGGAAGCCCATTCTTTCCCTCCTGGGTTAATATTTCATTGTGGATAAGCTTCTAGTATAGAAACACTACTTTTTCTGGTGGAGAGTTTGGGAGATAAACCCGGGTATGAGTTAATCAGCCCTCACCTTACTCCTCTCCTGAGATGTTCCTGCAGAGGGTAGAGGCTCTGGCGGCTTGCACCTTTACAGGTGTGGCTCCACGTGGAGAGGCACGTGCTCAGGTGTGCTTGTGACTGGGTGAGCGAGTCTGCCTAACTTAGGATGAAGTATTTTGCCCTCCTGTCTGCAAACCTCAGCTGCCTTCTCCAAAGGAGATTTTTTTTTTTTTTATCTGTAATGAAACCGACATTTTGATCTCCACTTAGATCTCCATTTAGATGTTTGGTCTAAATCCTGTGCTTCTCTCTGAATTAATTCCAACTTGGGTGGAAGGTGACTGGCGCTTCTACCACGTTGGTGATGACATATCCACTTGGGGATGGAGGAAAAGCCTCGCTAATCCAAACGCCCGAGAAGGAGTCAAAGAAAGCTTGTGCCTGATATGCTGTAGACTTCATAATTAGGTTGGCACTGGGAGAGCCAAGGACAGCAAACGGAGGAACTTCAGGATGCTTCGGTCCAGGTGTTGACAAGTGATACAGGCCACTGGGTCACAGCAGGCCTACCACCTGTTTTTGTAAACACAAGTTCATTGGAACACACCCATGCCCATTCATTTGCATACAATCTATGGCTGTATTACTATTTAGATATGCTCATTACTATTTTTATTTAGATATATTCATCAGACTTGAGTGCAGAGTTGCTACAGAGACCATATGGCTGCAAGGCCTCAACTTGTTTGTGAATCCTGAGTGGTCGTTGAGAGTCAGAGACCACTTATCCATGGCTAAATTTAGTTTGCAAAAGCATCCTTTACTAAATTGAAAGTTTAGGTAGGTTATGAAGGAAAAGGAAGGGTCTTTCTCATTATTTCCATCAGAATATTGAGCATTAAGAAATAACCTGTGAAATAAATAACCACAACTAAATATCCCTCATCGATTTATTCTGCCCATGAAGGTTATGCTGCTAGATTTTGGGATAGCCAAATCCATCTGGATTTGAACTAAAAAGACTCCTGGAAATCTCTCGTCAGTCCTGTGGCACCGCCTCACAATTGGCTAAGCACTGTCCGCTTTAAGCTCTGAATCCCACAATTACGAGTTTCTCCTCGAAATGTCAATGGTTAAACGTGTTGGGTAGAGTTCTCTGTGTGAGCCTCCGAGATTGTCCTTTGCTGAGCACAAAAAGGGCTGCAAACCTCCAAGCAATCATCAGAGGAAAGCAGAACATATGTGTGGCTAAAATTAAATTAATCATGGCTTGCATTGTTAATTTATTACATTCATTAATAAAATCCAAACAGGGGAGCACAACATTCTCTATCGAGAGACGATACATAAAACTACTTCATGAAGGTTTGACCAGTGCTTCTCCCGAGGATAAGAACATGTTACACAGAGTGAAGGCATAAATAAATCTCCAGGTTCTTTCAATGCATAAAATGTACAGTCTCGGAAACACTTCTATTAGTGACATTTTACCTGCATAAAATCATGCTTTGATTTAACAAGTCTTCCTGCGGAGCTCTGGCCCTATCACTGAGCTAATTAAGAAGTACAGAGCATACTAAGTATACTTAATCATTTCTAGTATTTGTCTTTGGATTTTTACATGAAAATACTTCTACTAAAAGGACTTTTTATTCCCTTAAAAATGTATCGAAAGTATAAGATGTTTTGTTTATTCTCTAGGAAAATATTCTGAATTCTGAGAAAATATTAGTTTTGTGTGAGCATTTATTCTCTCTAAACTAAAGAAAACATATCATTTTTTCATTTAAAATACTTAATGATCTAGTTTTGTAATACACTCCCGAGGTAGAAAAATACTTCACATTCACACCTTGAGAGGTAAAGACTCTCTCACTTATAGATACACAGAGAGCCCCTGGCTTTCATTTTATACCTTCAGCCATGGATCAAAGTAAACACAAAAACTCACCAGATTAGATCTCAAAGATTCATTGTCCTTCTCAAAGGGCATGTAATATTCATTTGAGCTCATAAGTGGCCAGAAAGACAAAAATTATTAACCAGAGTCTCTGCTGTTTTCCACCTTGAAATAGATCCCTATGAACCAGTGGTCAGATAATAACACTAGATTCACAACCATTGCTGACACCTACGGGGAATAACTCTACAGCCCTGCTCACACCAGACCCAGACTGGACTCAGCTAAGTACAGTGAACACACACACACACACAAGTAACTTAAAAGCTGGGGAAAAACACCAGAGAAAGAGTCAGTACAGGTTAAATTGTACAGCTACTTGAGACTCACTCCAGGAACCAAGAAAAGACTTACTTGGATTTAAACAACCCGAGAAATGGGCTTTTAGACAATACGGTTTAATTGGCTCAGTGGAACCTCCAAAACTGTTAAAGAATAATTTTCAACAGTTAAAAACATGACTCTGATTCAAATATAGAAGGACTACTTTTCCAACATGATTCATAATTATTCATTACTGAGGGAAAGAGTAAAATGGTACAGCTGGCTCACAGAGGACAGGTTTGAGGAACTGGGTGTTTTATAGGCACTAAAAAATAAAAAATAAATGTTAGAATAAAATCGAAGATAGATACCAAGTGGATTAATGTTCTACAGGGCAATAAAACCGTAACCTTTGGGATTATCTTCCTTATCAGACAGAAATATTCTAGTTAACCTGGAACTTGAAAATGCCTGGGCTCTAATCAGCTTGGAATGGAAAAGTCAAACATAAACAAATTTTCTAAACAAATTAAAAAACACTGGGCAGGCCTATTAAACAGTGCTTTTGTATGATTTGAAAGAAAACTCAATCCTCCCCTTTGACTTTTTTCCTAGGTTTTAGACAATTTTTCTTAATATTTTATGGCCCCAAATATTATAAAATATAATACATATATTTTGTAATATATATTATATAGTTATATAATATATATTATATAATATATACAATTATATTATAAAATTTATATTATAGTTTATAATATTTGTTTATATGACACCAACGTGCTTTCATCTTACAAACTATTCTGGTTCGTCCTGAATTCTGAACAGGCTTGATTCTCAGAGAACAAGAGTTTTAGACAAAAGTATTTAAATTTTTCTTCTAGCCTTCAGGATTACAATCGTTTCATTGATGTTTTCTCTCTCTCTATTATTCCAAGATAGTGGTATATTCTTTTAATGATAGAAGCTCTCCTTCGTTTTTTTGTTAATCGAAGCAACCTACTGTTCTCCTCCAGAAGAAGCTGCGACTCGGGCTCCGAAGTCTAAGGTCTCCTTCTAAACTTTTGTGATTTACTGAAGTTTGCGATTTTCTCTGGGAGGATTCTTCAGCCCGGTGAATAAGCTACATGAGTTCAAATGAATTCCTTTCACATGTCTGTTTTCAAAATGACATAAAGGAGGAACAAAATTGTGGATAGTTGACCTAGAACTGGTTCAAAAATTTAAAGCTAGCATCTCACATCATCATGATCTATAGCACAAAGGGAAAGTAGCTACCTTTGAAGTCTGGAGTCTAGACCTGCTTTCTGGACTGAGAGATGCAGCCGTAGCAGCCAGCAGCCGATGTGGTTCTGCACACTCCTTCCTCTGAGCTGCGCCGGCCCCTCCTACCGTGCACGAAGGGGTGTGTTAGCAGCCTCTTTTCCTTTGATCAGATCATTGCCAGAACTGGCACAGCTTACATGTGTTTACTAAGCCCCCCATTTGTCTGGCATTTTGCTAAGGTCTGTGGGTGTTAAGCAAAGCTACTCACCTGCACACAAAGCTGCCATAAACTATAGTGACTTACAAAGGTCAGAATCCCATATGGTTTACTTCTACAGCCTAAGGCCGAAATCCGCCTTCACAAGCTGCACTAGTTAAACCCAGCAACTATAAAAACCAGCCCATGGCACAAGGTCAAAACCCCACAACACCCATCCCTGGAGGCTGAAACCTGTGGCCTAAAGCCTGTCATCTAGGCCCCGTTGGGAGCTTTGGTCTACAGGGGCTCGTTTTCCAAATTCCATTTCTTTCCCATTTCTGAAAGTTTTCAGCCCAGTTAACTGGATGTTGGGGGTCACAGGGAAAATAAATAGCATCCCATTTTTTCTCGCTCCAGTTCAGATACTGAAATAGCTATAAAGTCAGGAGGCTGAAGATGAACGTGGCGTCTTTATCACCCATGAAGTGGGTGGAGAATGTGGCTTAGTCACGAGCGTCGCGTGGGCTTGCTAGAGCGTCTCTGCATTGCAGGGCCACTCCTCCTCCTCCCGCCGCCCTCACGCAGAGGCAGAGCTCCTGGCGGTCATGCTCGGCCGACGAATGTGAGCATGGAGTGTGCCCGGAGCTGGAGCTAAGGCATACGTTGATGAGTCACTCTTCAGGGAACAAAGGGGTGTCCTCTGACAGAGGCCTTTCCCCAGCAGCACGTGAAGCCCAACTGTAGGCACAGGGAGTTCGATTCATTTTTTAGGTCAGGAGCTTGGAGCAAAAAGCCTGTCAAGTCTTAGGATCTCAGAATTCCCTGTTCACTCATTAGTCGTTCCTCCAGTCATTCAAAAAGATGGATATTTTACTACATGCCCCACATTGTACTAGAACCTAAAAAAACCCAGCAATAAATAAGACTCATATGGTTCCTCATAAAATTTCCAATCTTGTGTGAAAAACTGGAGTCGAACAAATGCTTACCCACATCGTGGCTGCCAGAATGTAAGAGATCACAGGGCTCCCTTCGTGAGAGAAAATCCAAATCTCAGTGACTTAAGCCAACACACAAAATATGTGCTCAGATAATTGAAAGTTGAAGTCTTTAGGCAAAGGGGGTTCCAAAGCCGTCTGAGCTGGTCTCTCTCTCTCCGTGTCACAGCTCTGCTCCTGCTGGGTGCGCACTGTTTTCAGACAGGGCAGCTAGATCTTACACCTCCACTTTAAGCCCAGCGGAAGAGAGTGAGAATCTTTACTCTAGGATGCTCAGAGAACAGTCTTATTGAATAACAAACCCATGTGCATACCAATCACTTTGAGGTAGGTCTGAATGAGACATGGGGTCTGGGAGTGGGGAAAACGTAGTTCCCCAGAAAGCCTAGAATGGGCTGTTAGAAAGCTGAACGGATACAGGGCACAAAACCTGGTGGTTCACCATGAGGGAATTACTCGGGACAGGAGAGCAGGCTTCTCCTTGGACGCTATGGTATCTCTGATCTGAAGGATGTACAGAAGTTAGTGACCTTTAGACAAGGTGAAGAGCATTCCAGGTTGAGGGGAAAGCAGGTGAAAGATTGTCAGGGAGTGGGATGGGCAGGACACTGTATTTAAGGCAGCGTTGATCCAAAAGTGACAAAGGGGCGGAGGACAGGAGAGAGGGCAGAAAACGTAACGGGTGTCCGGTTATATCAGGTCTTGCAGATCGTGGCAATGACTTTATCCTTTTTGTTTTGATTTGGCCGTAGGGATCAACGGAAGGTAGACAATGGACCAATTTTTTTTTAAAGGAAGTTTATCTGGGTGGCTATAATATTCCACAGACAATGTTCCAATACAATCTCAAGGCCCTGGCTATTTTTCAAAATGTGCTTGAGCATCTGTGTCTAATGTTTCCCGAGATAGTGGTCTCTCTGCTGGGCATTGGAAGTCACCGCTCACCAGGCGTGTTCTATATAATGGTGCTTAGTGGGAATGGACTGCGACAACATACTGCTAAACAATGTTGCCATCAGTCTCTTTGGATTTAGACTCGCATATCTTTCAAGCAACTTTAACAAAAATCTTTTAATGGCTAGAACTGGACCAGTTCCAAGCAGTGGTTAAGCAATACTATTTTTTTTTAATTTATTTTTTATTGTTATTCAATTACAGTTGTATGCCTTTTCTCCCCTTCCCTCCCCCCACCCCAGCTGAACCCACCTCCCTCCCCCACCCCCACCATCCCCCCCGATTTTGTCCATGTGTCCTTTATAATAGTTCCTGCAATCCCCTCTTCCCACTGAAGCAATAATATTAAGAAAAAGAATAAGGTTGCAATTTCCCAGCATAGCCATACTATCACCAAATGTGAGGTGTCAGGCTGAACCATAGGGTTCATGCTTGGCTCCATTCGTGTCTCCTTGGAGATCAAGATGTCTCAGAAGACAGAAAAACCTTAGGGAACAGAAGGGAATAGACGCGTCAGCCAGAGAATTCTCTTCAAATTGCTGCCAAACATCTCACCTTACCACTCTCCTGATTATTAAGAGATCAAAAGCTGCTGTGGAGATAAGGGTTTGGGTGAAGAACTGCGGACACTGTACTGAGAAAGCCAATGACTGAAAGCTGTCTGTATCCCAACAAAACCGAGAAGAAATGAACGCCTTTTGCAGGGAAGTGGAAGAAACGGAAACAAGGGTGGTGCAAACAGTTTGAAAGGAGGTTAAATCATGGAGTGGATCCTGTTGCTAAAAAGTAAGATCAACAACAGTGATTTGACAATATTTTTCTAGATTTTCTTTACTGGAGCAATAGTAGGAAAAAATTAGGGGTGATGCAAAAATTGGCAGAATCTGCCATCCCTCAGCAAAAATGGAATTGTAGCTAAGTGAGGCAATGCATGGTGACTAAACTTATGTGGTGATTATTCTTGCAGTACATACACATAACAAATCATTATGTTGTACACCTCAAACTAATACAATGCTATGTGTCAATTATATCTCAATAAAACTGGAGTAAAAAATTAGAAAATGACAAATGACAAAATCTTGTTTATGCCACATGTGCACAGCTGCTGATTCAGAAATATAGGATGTCTTGGACTAAGAAAAGAAGGGAAGAATGTAAAATCAATGGGCAGAAGTCTCTGTTAGGAGTAGGGACATGCTGTATGGAGCCCCAGCTTCCTGAGTATTAAAAGTATCAAAAATATAAGTGGAGATCTCAGAAACAGAAACATAACCAGACACACAAGAGAGCTATCCTAGTACTGATACACCTGGAGAAAAGGTAAAGAAAGATACGTCTCATGCCTTAGCTTACTTCTGCCAAGGTCTCTGCCATGTTTCCAGCCCGGAAACCGTGGATGGCTTTAGCGTTTAGAGTTTCGTGCAGAAGTGCCCTGGTTTGGGGACAAGCACATCAAAGTGTGTGCGGTGAGTCTCTGCTTCTTGTGGTAGGGCTCCCTCCTCCAACTCATGAACGAAATAAAGGAACCATTCTACCATCAGGCCAGTTATTTCAAAGCTGGCTAGGAGAAGAGAGAGAGAAAAACATGAGGCCGGACTGAAAGGAAATTAGGCGGTGATGGTTTTGAATTTGGGTCAAATTCCAGAGCTTTGATACTAAACTACTTTGGGCAAGTTCGATCACATACATCAATCATCCTGGCCTGTGTCTGGTGTCAGAAGAGATTTGCAAGCACTCTCTGGGCTAACAGCATTGAAAAATTGCTACGAGGTTATTTCAGCCCCTCTTTCCAGGATGAGTGCTTCTTTTCATATTTCTTTCTGCGCTCCAAAATGCCATGTGAACGACCAGCCCTGGGTTCCTTCACTGTTTGGGGTCAGATAGAGTCTGGCAGGGCAGCGATGGGCTTTGGCTTTGCAAACTGATGATTGCACAACTTGAGGAATGGATAACAGTTCCCTCGGAGAGAATGGCTTTCTCAGCATATGGAGACCACAAGAATTAAGAAGATCTTGAAGCAAACTGGCTGGCATGAGCCAAGTTCCTAGGAATCATACAGTGAATCACTGGGGACTCTCTCCTCCCCACCAGCCAGGGTGCATGCCACAACTCCCAGAAGCTGATTTACAGTGTCGCTAATCTTTCTCCTGCCTCGTCTCGGTCTTGCTCCAAATCAGAAGAGTTGGTCTTTGCTTGCTGGGTCCCTGGAAAAAATACTTTCCCACCATTCTTTTTGTCTTTATCTTTAGCAGAGATTGAAGGAGGCAGACAGAATGAGGTCTGTCTGCAGTCAACACGACAGAGAACTGTTTACATCTGTGTGAGTCTATGGGAAGGCCACTGCTCACTTACTTACCAGAGTGGTTGCTCAGAAACAGCATGGGCAGATGCGGGTGAGAGGTAACAGGAGCGCCACGGGAGAGGGAGGGACTCAGGCAAAGTGAGGGAGTGAAGAGCTGCAGGCAGAGCTCAGCTTGTTTTGAGGTTGTCGGTACAGCACAAGATTGCATTTTCTGTCCTGTCCACTTCGGGGAATCTCTCTCTCTCTCCCCGCCCCCTGTTCATGTCTTGTTTAGTTAGTCAAAAATTCTCATGAACCTTCCCTAAGATCTTCTACCTTTCTTCTTTCTTTTCCCCACCGTCGCCCAAGGCAAAGCCAGGCTTGCTTAGAGGCCATTTGATAGGCGAGCTGGTCAGGATCGGGTGCTCTGGGAAGATAAGAAAATCAGGGGTGAAATGGGGACCCTAGCAGCTCTATGTCTGGTGGTCAGCATCAGCTTCCTGTTCCTTTCGTCTTCCTCCACCATAACCTTGCCAGTATGCCCTTACATCTGAGTGACTGTTCATTAGGTAACTGTAGTAGCCCTTTGTATCCATGGGGATACTTCCCAAGACCCCCAGTGGATGCCTGAAACTGTGGATAGTACCAAACCCCATACGTACTATTTTTCCCATATATAATATCTATGATAAATTAGGCACAGTAAGAGATTAATGAAAATAACTAATAATAAAGCAGAATAATTAGAACAATATACTGCAATGAAAGTTATGTGAATGTGGTCTCTTTCTCCAGTGATTTTTATATTTTTTTAGTTCAAACCTACTCCTCAGTCTGTGTAACCACCTCTTACTAGCAGCAAATGGCATAGTGTCTCGTTTCCGGGGACCCCTTGCTAAAGTTTTCATGTGGGCTCACTGTTTTCTAGGTAACTTGTCGGCATCAGTTGGAACACATGTTCTGTCCACGTCCTGCACCCACACATTTAATGCCTTTTCCTTTTTAACTAAGCACTTCCACGGTGACGGTAACTTTTGCATTTTGAGGTGAAACAGCAAAACTAGCAAAACCTTCTTTTTCCTTCTTTAGTTTCATGGATAGATTTAGTCTTACCATAGGTCTTAGTAAACCCAGCATACATTTCTCTTTCTATTACATCCATAATTTGTACCTTTTCACTGAAAGGAAGCATCACTGCTTTTGCACTTTGGGGCCATTATTAAGTAAACCAGGTAGGCACAGCGATACCATGGTAGCCGACCTGGAAACCGGGATGGCTACTACGCGACTAGCAGGCAGGGAGGGATGCTGTGGATGAAGGGAGGATTCACGTCTTGGGCAGAACAGAGTGGGGCAGCAATATATTTCATTGCGCTACACGGAATGGTGCACAGTTTAAAACTTAGGAATTGTTTATTTCTGGAACTTTCCACATAATATTTTTGTCCCACGGCTAGCTGCAACTGAAACCACAGAAAGGAAAATGGCAAATAAAGGGAGCCCACTGAATGTGTATACAAACTTGTCTCTGCAGAGGAATAAAAAGTTATTCATGTCAACCAGCTGGCTAGGGCATTTCGAAGGTGCATATTCATGGCATATATTTTTACATGTTAATATACCTAATATATCCTTATATGTTAATATATCTCTACATACATGAGATCATATGGAGCTGGGTGGATTTGAGCAGTCATCATTGTTTTCTTTTTTTTTCTTCAGAAATAGGTACCATTTCCTAGTCTTCTGGGCAAAGGCATGCTGGGAAATCAATGATTTGACCGAAGATGCTTTGCAGAAATAGTGAGTGAGGCAGCTCTTACCTCTTTCCACAAGTGTCCCTGATTCGTAAAATGTAACAGTACAGACTCCTAGAGACCAGTCCTGGCCGTGTAGCTTAGTTGGTTGTACCATCAGCCCAAGACACCAAGGTTGTGAGTCTATCTCTGGTCAGGGCACAGAGAGGACTCAACCGATGAATGCGTAAAGGAGTGGGACAACAAATCGATGTTTCTCTCTCTCTACATTCCTCTCTCTCTAAGATCAATAATAACAACAACAACAACAACAGTAATAATAAGCACAGACTCCTAGAGACCATTAATTCCAAGCCTCTTTGTTTTACAGAAAGAGAAACTGAGGACCAGAAAAGAAACCTGATTTGCACAGGGCCCCTATTTATGGTGGACTTGAGACCAGCATTTAGATCTCTGACTCCTTGGCTAGTGCTATTTTTAGTTAACAGCAAAACCCTTAGGGTCCCTCTCCCCACTCCTCAAGCCCCAGCGCTGTGAGGGGACTTTGCTCTCACTTGTTCAGTTCTCATACTCCTCAGCTTCTGCACGGGGGACTTATTTGCAGTTCCTTCTCCTGTCTCCTGGAGATTCCCAGTTCACAGTCCAAGTTAACACCAGAGAACTCCTTCCCAGGGGCATGCAGGATATGTCAGCAGTTTTCATCTCCTCTGGGACAGAAGTGGCAGGACCTCAGAACTCTTGCTTTTTAGAACTCAGCTCGATCTCTACCTGACTCAGCAGAGGTTTCTGGACTCCCCTTTCCTTGTGCCGACCAACTCTCAGACCGACATTTACCAGAAGTGGTAGACTGCCTCTCTGTTTCTGCGATGAGAAGCCCAAAAACGCTGACGATGACCACTGAGAAAGCAAATTCACTACACATAAACACAGCAGCCCCTGCTCTATAAATAACCCTAATTAAACTGAAAACACCCGCATAGTCTCATCCCCTTTTATTTTCTCTGTCGAGCATCATGGGAGGTCCTTGCAGCAGAGTCTCCGGTGCTTGCCAACAATAACCAGGCCCTGAGAAAGAGAGATTTCTATGCTTCTTCCACTTTTCTTGCTAACTGCAATCTGACTCTTTCTTGAGGTTTAATGCTGGTCCTTCTGGCTTTCCCCTCTTGTTTTTAAGGTGACTTTTAGAGCCCTATCCCTGACTATATTCACCTCCTAAAGTTTCAAGCAACAGCCAGTTGATTAATGAAACCAGTTCAGCAGAGCTTAATTCATCATGCAATTCAAATAGTGCCAGGGGGGTTTGCCTTGGAGGGAGGAGAGTGGCTATTCTAGTCTCGTTTTTTAAAAAGGGACCAGATAACCTTAGACATAGCACGGAAATCTCTTTCTCTTAGAAGCCAGTGGGAGTGGGAGAAATGGCTCAGCTGTCTGAGGGTCTGAGAAGACTCGTGGGGCCCAAAGGGAGGGCACTGGAGCGGCCTGGTGTCTGTGCGCGAAGGGTGTGGGGACGTTGCCGCGCCCGAGAAGCCTAAGAGCAAGCTGACTGCACGCACAGAGCTTGCCAAGGTCCCTGCCCTGGCCCTACCCCGTCTCCTGAAAGAGGGGCTTGAGCTTTTCACATCCTGCCTTGAAGCCTGGAGGGATTCCAGGAGGTCACACTGCCTAGCTCTAGGGCTCAGGGAAAGGTTCTGGGACCAGAGAAATCATGAAATCACCCAACTTGGAACGAGAGTTTATAAAAATTTAAACTTAGAAATACTTGTCATTCAAGTCCTAATTCTGTAAACAAGAGAAACAGATTGAGAAGGCTTACTTGCTCGAGCGGATGCAGATGATCGGTGGCAGAGCCAGGGCCACGCGTACAGGAGCAGACTCTAGGTGGTCTCTTTAAAATCACACTCTGCGTGCGCATCTCATGCCAACCTCAGATCTCCAAACACTCCCGCACTGTTAGGCCACAGCTATTTACTGAGTGTAAATATTTAGTGCCCCTCTGTGCTTCCAAGCATCCCGTGAATGACTATCATTTTTCTGATGCCATTGAACTCATCTGTTTCGAACTCAGCCTGTGCCGCTCGTTGCAGAGATTGAAACCTTCACACATTCGTCTTCATCTTGCCGGCAGCCTATGTCTGCTGAAGGCTGCTGTTCTTTTTCAGATCAAATTCTGTTCTAGGTGCCTGAGAAGATACAAAAGATATAAAGTATATTCCCTCTATTCCAGCAGCTTACAGCCTGATGGGAGGGGTAACATCTTCAAAAATCACACCCTAAATAAAATTAAAAAACTTTAACATGATTTTCAAAGTGATCCTCCCCTTGGTCCTATTATTATCTTACTTGCCCTATTCACCTGCATGTGTTTCAACTGTATGGACAGTTTTTAAGTGCCCTGAAAAGTCTCTGCATTCCCCAACTTCCGTCACTTTCCGTACGGAGTGGCCTCCTTCCTCAGACTCTGTGCTGAAATCCAGCCTAGTCTTTCGGCAGGATCCACGTCAAATGCTACTTTTTCTGGGTGACTTTCCTCCAGGGGTGCCTTTGAGAGCCCTTCAGCGTGCTCATTTTCCCTTTCTTATGACTCTTACGGCAGGGCCTTTCATACCACGGTAGCTGACTGTGTAGTGCAAGTTATACATCCGGTTCCTTCCTCAGCCTGCGTGTTCCTCGTATCTCACCAGCTTCTAATTCAGCAACTGCCAGGGCCTAGCCCAGATGGTGTGAATGCCACGCTCAGCCCACCTTTGTGGAATGGATGAATAAGTCTACCTTAGTGGACCGGAATTACTGTAGATGGGGAATTGTATCTTGCCCTTGCATCCCCACCACGTCTAGGTCTTTCTTCCAATAGCATTGGCTTAATCTGAGTTTGTGGATTGAAGGAATAACTAGGAATTACAAACAAGCCTGTCAAAATAAAGAAGTAGAGGGTGTTTCATGAAGGTACTTGCTTAGGAAGTAAAGTTAAGCGGTAGGGATACTGAACTCCCTTGAGAAGGTAGGAGAGGAGTGCAAGGATGGAGGAAATCAGAAAACGATCAATAAGGAATATTCTGAAAAGGGGTCCAGAGAAGTCAATGGCATAGGCCTTGCTCACATGTCAGGCCTTTAGAAGATGGAAAAGTGAGTGGAAAGTTATTGGTTTGGAGGTCGGAAGTCTTTGGCAAGTTGTTCCATTTACTTCTAGCTTCCATTTTCTCCCCTACAGAACAGTAATTTGTTTCAGACCCACTGGGGGACTCGAATGAAAGAAAATACAAATACACATTTAAGCCTGTTACTCTTTTGACATTTGGTGCAGTTTCTGGCATTTCTCTGCTGCGACTTCTCCTCCATTGAATTGATTTGTCTTGTTTGTTCTCGCTCTCTGTACACGGGGATTTTATTTGCTTGTGTGAAGCGAACGTGATAACCGCTGCGCTGCGGAAACTATTTCCTGGGGAAAGGAATGCGTGTAGATCAATGTGACTGTTGGTCTTCCTTCCAGAAATCTTCGGTAAATAATCGTGGATTCAGCTATGAAATTCTTCTGGACGACATTGTTCATGATCACCGGGAACCCAATACCATCAAAATATCTAGCTGTAGAGGACTAAATACGATATAAAACACCTACATAATAAAACACCTTTCAATATAAATTGCAGTCAATCTGTAAAATAAAAATGACAATTACGTTTTTGGTATCCATTTGCTTTTATTGAATTGTTTAAAGAATTGCTGACCATTGTTTTGGTTTATTGGCTCCATGCCAATAAACAATATGTTACAATACATGTAACATATATTACATATATATTACACACATATATCACATATAGTTTATATTCAATATTTATATTTATTTACATATTTCCTGTGTTTGTTTTTAGTGTGCAAAGGTCTTATAAAACGTGGAAGCCAGGTGTAGGTGGACATAGCTTTCGTCACCCAATCAAGGCCCCTTTGAGAGTGAAAACTGGCGCTAGTGATAATGGAACAGGAAAACAAGCACGCACTGATTCCCAGGCCAACGTCAGGAGCATGTGGCTACTCTCACACACTAAGGCTTCCAGCCTTCTCATTCTGTGTTCCTTATTCTTGTCAAAGTTTCAGTTAAAAAATCCACTTTTTATTTTGTAATGATTTTAGGTTGACGAAAAGCTGCAAATGTAACAGAGAGTTCCCCTCTACCTCTCACCCAGTTTCTCCTGATGCTCACCATCTCGTACAGTGGCCAAAACTGAGAAAACAGCATCGGTGTATTACTATTAAGTAAGCTCCCAACTTTGCCAGTTTTTATAATAATAACCCTTTTCTCCTCCAGGATCCAATCCAGGAAACCCTATTGCATTTAGGCATTATGTCTCCTTAGCGGCCTGTGATTTGTGATAGCTCTTTTTCCTCGTTTTTTATGATAATTATGTTTTTTTTTTTTTTAAAGAAGCAGGAACTCTCATTAATTGCTGGTGGGAATCCAAAATGGGACAGCCATTTTGGAAGACAGCTGGGCACTTTCTTTACAAAACTAATACACAACTACTATATAATCATTATCGTTTCGAGTTGTACTGACCGGGTAATTTTTTTTCTGCTGTTTTTCTCATGGTTAGAATGGGATTATGGGCTTTTGGGAGGAAGACCATAAAGGTGAAATTCCTTCCTTTTCACATTATATTAGAGGGTACATGTTGTCGAACGTGTCTTACCACTAGTGAGGTTAACCTGGATCAGTTGAGTAAGGCAGTGTTTGCTTGGTTTTTCCATTGTAAAATGATCTTACGTTTTAAGTTGAAATTTCAATCCCAGTAATAAAATAGTCAATATTGTTGGGGCTGATGATTCTCATAGATTTCCTCTGATTTGCAAAATGTCTTGTCTATAGACCCAGAGCGAAGACCAAGTCTAAATATTGCTGTAGGAACCAAACTCCTCCCCTGACATCTGTAGCCAATGGCTCCTTAAGTGTAACGCATCCTCCAAAAGGTGGTGCCATCAAAGTTGTAGAAAGCACAGGCGGCAGAGTGGCTGGTCCCGGGAATATGGGCGCGTCCAGGCCAAGGGTTCCATGATGCCACAATCCAAATATAATCCAGGCTTTATTTTCTTAAACGATACCCTCTCTCACAATTCTTAGAGTCACTCCAAGGCAGAGGTTAGGGGAGGATGAGAACATCTGTCCTGGGTGCAGGCAATAAAAGGATGCATTTTCTAGAAAGAATTTAAAATAATAATGAAACTCACCATAAGTCAATCTTCCTTTTTCCAATCACCATGCACTGGCAATTCTAAATAACGTGTGGTCAGATATTCTTCCGTACCAGGGTACAGGTCTCACACCACCCTCACCTTTGGCAAGTCACTGACCATTCCTGGCTAAGATGCTGGATGAGTGCTCCAGCTGTCTTAAGATAACTTAAAGGCTGGGTTGGCATAATGGTTAAATGCCCCGGCTGTAGTCTAGCCTCTGTCATTTCCCAGTTTTGTAATTTCAACAAGGTACTTATCCTAAACATTTCCTCATTAGTAAAGTGAGACTCATTTAATACATGATTTAATTAATGTAAAATGTTTCATATTTAAAGAAAGAGTCCTAGTTTAACCACGTGCTCCTGGCAACCGTAGTAGAATACATCAACTTTGAGACCAGAAAATGTTGGTCGGTCTAATACTTTCTGGTCTTCAAAATGCCTTTGGCTTTCGAAAACATATACCGTATTCCCAGGAAGTAACTGAATTCTGGGCAGAATTGGTCAGGAGGGTTGGTTTTCTGGGTCTTCTGGTTCAGTTTCAATATGTTTGTCTTCCTAAAAAGATTAAATTCATTGTGGATCTTCCAGAAACACTAAGACATAGGAACAGTGACCGCACAAGGAGACACGGGTTAGGAGATAACCACCCAAGAGAGACCTCTGTGTAGGGTGCATGGGGAAGCCAAGCCTGAGGTCAGAGAGCGCTCTTTGAGGGCTTGGGGAGCAGGGAGGCCAGGGGCCATATACACGCCACACTCAGGTTATTTTAGCTTCGCCATCATTACTGCTTGTGATTCTGAGCACATTCCATGGGCTGAGACACCCAAATCTTGGAGCACACAGAAATCCATATTTATTTATTTAATTTATTTTTGCAGGGTTGAAACTTTTCATTATTTATTTATCATTTTTTAAGTTTTATTTTTATTGTTGATGCTGTTACAGTTGCTCCTGCTTCTTCTCCCTTTCTCCACTTCCACCCAGCCCCACCTTCTCCCTACCCCAAGCCCATCCCATATTGTTGTCCATGGGTTGTGCATAAATGTTCTTTGGTTGATCCCTTCACCATCTTTCATCCTGTTCTGCTCCTCCTTTCTGGCAACTGTCCGTCTGTGTTTGTATCTAAGCTTCTGTTACTGTTTACTTTGTTGGTTGACTGTGTTCATGAGATTCCACATGTACGTGAGATCATGTGGTATTTTTCTTTGAGGATAAGTCACTTAACATAAATTCATGCTCTTGCAAAATGCGAGAGTTTCTACTGCATAATATTCCATTGTGTAAATGTACCACAGCTTTTTTATCCACTTATCTGCTGATGGCCACTTAGGCTGTTTCCAGATCTCGGCTATTGTAAATAGCACTGCTATAAACATAGAGGTGCATATAGTTCTTGTATTGGTGTTTCAGGATCCTATATTCCCAGAAGTGGAATCACTGACAAAAGGGAGTTCCTTTTTTAATTTTTTAAGGATACTCCATATTGTTTTCCACAATGTGGCTGTACCAGTCTGCATTTCCCACCAACAGGGTACTAGGGTTCCCTCTTCTCTACAACCTCATCAACATTTGTTGTTTGTTGATTTATTGATGGTAGCCATTCTGACAGGTGTGAGGTGGTATCTCATTGAGATTTTAATTTGCATCTCTCTGATGATTAATGATGATGAACATTTTTTCATGTGTCTAGAGATACTCTGTGTATCCTCTTTGGAAAAGTGTCTATTCAGGTCTTTTGCCCATTTCTTAATAGGGTTGTTTGTCTTCTAGCATTGAATTGTATTAGTTCTTTGAATATTTTGGAGATTAAATCCTTGTCAGATGTATCACTGGTGAAAATGTTTTCCCATACAGTGCATTCCCTATTTGTCTTGCTGATGGTTTCTTTAGCTGTACAGAAGCTTTTAAATTTGGTGTAGTCCCATTTGTTTATTTTCTGCTTTGTTTCCAGTGCCTTCGGAGATATATCATCAACATATTTCTACATTGAATATCTGAGGTCATAAATCCACCTTTAGGATGGACCAAAGGATCTATGTATCAGGTAGACAGCCAACAGCAATTCTAACAGCTAACCAAGTTCAGAAGCTAGTAGTAAACAGCCTGAAAACAGTTGACAAAAATTGTCTCGTGGAGCAAATGGCACAAACACCTACATCTTGCCATCCTCATCCTGCAGTGCATTGGAGGAGACGTGTGGATCCAGGGTCAAACGTCATGCAGGTTCAGAATGAAAAATCTCACGCAGTCACTTGCCTCTCTATCCCTCAGTGCTGTTACTATGAACCGTATCTCCGAAAAATATCTTACACTCCATCAGAGCTGTTAAAACCACCCGCCTGACTCCCGTAAGGAGGAAAAACTCTTAGACCATCTGTAATACCCTTGGGATGACCCAGTCTTTCCAGAAACTAGCAGATTTTGGAGTCTGTAGTGAATTTCCTGTGGCTTTCTCATCCCTCGTGAGGACCTTTCCTTCACAGGGTCATACCAGTCTGGGATTAATACTCCAAAGCATGACTTGGAGACCTGCCACACTGCATATCCACAGAATTTTCACCACATAAGCTGGAGGAATTCTCAAGGGAAAATACATATTGGTGTTCCCTGAGTAAATTTTTGGGTCAGCGACTATAGGTCTCCGTAGAGATTGTATTTAACCCATTATACTTTGTTCTGGTTTTGTGTATGCCACACCAAGTCTGTAAGATTAGGACACCTTACCTGGTACCCTCCACAAAAATAAAAACTTCTTGAAAAAATAAGTCGTTGTATGTCGTATCAACCCTTTTGGGTCTCGACTGAAGTCACAGTCATATATATGGCTTTTGGTCACCTGGCTTTGTGGCTTTAGTAAATTTGGCAGGCACACTTAGGGGAAAGGTCTTTCAATTCCAGTTTAAATTAAATGAATAGGAGAACAGGAGGTAAAAAATTACATCTCAACTCTCTCCCTGTAAATGATTAAGAATGTACAGTGGTTTATCTACTTTTGCTGTAACATAGGTCACTACCCTAGTTTTTTGGCCATCAGGCATCTTGGTAAATCAAGTGGAAACATCCAGCAAACAAATATTCCAATTTTTTTGTTACATGGACTGTGGGGTTTTTTTTTTTCCTTGTTGGAGGTACATAGTGAGTATAGGATCAGAGGATAGGGAGAGAATCAACACAGAACAAATAATAAGAAAAAAGTAAATTCTCATAGATGGGTGAAGAAATAAAGAAAGTGAATTTCCCTGCATAAATAGAGGGGAGAGCCTAAGAGGGATCCTGTGCATGACTTCTGTCCTGGAATCTGAAGTTCCCCTGTCATCACCGACTAATGGAGTGTCCTCTCCAGCCTGTGACAGGTGCCTCCCGGGTGCCTGTTTACTTGATGTTGGTGAACGAGTTAGAGCCTTGCTATGTCCTGGGTAAGGCATGGTTGTGAGGCTTAGTACCCGGCAGACTGAGATCCCAAACCTGTCTGTGAGCTCGCCCTCTGGGTATGCGCTCCCTGAGATATCAGTCCGCTGAGCCAGACTCTTAGCCCATATGCAGTGAACTCCTGTTATAAACTAGAAAAAAAGGACTAGAAAAAGTGGGGAAAGTGCCATTTATGAACAAGTGCAGTTCCTCCTTGGTCTTCCGAAGTGGAGGTACTCATAACCCACCAGGTGAGAAGCAGATGGATTTTTCACGAAAGGATCCCAGGTAGTGTGGGCGCTTGTCAGACCCCGTGGGAGAGCCCACCTAGTCCCTCCCAAACAAATAGATCTGTTGGGCTTTTGTTGTTCCTTGATGATTAACTTTTCCAAGAGACTTCAAGAATTAATGAGTTAGGGCAGGTGCATCTCCTTTCCTCTCAAGAAACATTCGTGGGCAGTTAACATTAGAGGTGAGAAGGCGGCAGGTGATCGTAGTGGTCAGGTGGATGGTAGCTGTCAGATGGCTGGGCTTTGGAGTTCAACAATCTGTGTTTAAGTCCTATTTCCTCCTTAAAATATGTCTGATCTTGGACAAATGGTTAATTCCAATGTCTTGTTTGTCTCATCCATAAATCAGGTGTGTGAAATTAGCACCCACACCAAAGGGTCGTTGTACGGATTAAATGAAGCCATGCAGGCCGTGCTCACAATGTATTAGCTTTCATTATCATACATGCTGCGCCCAGTCAGAGCTACTCTTGCCTCATCTTTTCCTACACCTTAGAGGTGTAGGATTGACATTCACAACTAGGACCCGCAACTTCTCACTCAGTGGAGAATTCTGGCGTGAGGCTATACTTGTGGTCCTCAGGCTGGCTGAAGACTTCGTGTAGACCGCATTGAGGGACCTCACACTGATTTTCAGGGCACATCTCATTGTGTGGTTTGGTGGCTGCTGGCTAGTGATGAAAATAGGACCTATTTCCAATTTAGATAAGTAACTTAGCAAAATACCGGGGCTTAAAAAATTAGCTGAGTGTTCCAGATGAGTCAACAGTGAACTGTGATATCAAAAATGCTAATGTAAACTCAGGTTGTGATAATGGACATCTGGGAAGTAGAACAGGGAAAGATGCCTCTGCCATGTTCTGTGCTGGTCAGACCTCCTCTGGGTTATCTTGTTAATTTCTGAGCATCGAACTTTAAAAGAAATATTGACAAATCTGAACAAGTTCAGAACTTTGGAACAAACTTAGCAAAGGGTCTTGGAACTAGGGATAGTTGAAGGAAATGGACGGCCAAAACCAAATGGAGACAGTATCTTATGTTCAAATATTTACAAGGGAGAATAATGAAGCATTTTTTTTTCCTAAGAAGAGAACTTAAATGGTTATAGTAGTTCAGTTGGGGAAGAAGTTTAACTAACATTGGGCTTAATGCAAGGAAAGTAAAGTCCTTGAGGGTAGGGACTTTTCTGGTTTGTTTACTGCTTTTCTGTAGTGTTTGAAATAGGCTTGGGCACCCAGTTGTCCCTTAATAAATATTTATTGAATAAATGAATAATGGTTTTTCAAACAGTCAGAGCTGCCTCAAAATGGACTGGTCTTCTTTATCCCTGGAATTATCCAGATATGATCTTTGGTGAGATGTGATAGAAGACATCAAACATGAAATGTGGGTTGGGCTAGGTGACCTTCAAGGTCTATACCAACCTTGAGACAGAATTGTTCTATAAACCGTTGGAAGGACTAGCACCCGTTGAACAAACACAAAGTTTAGGGCTCTTTCAAAGCAGTCTCTCAACAATTCATTTATCCCCCAGCACCCCATCCCCACTCTGAGTTTTGATTATAACAGACTTGTGGCTGGCAGGGGGGTTCGTTCGTTAACTAAATGATGGGGGTGGCTTCTCTGATCTGACAAAGACACAGCTTTCAGCTCTGATTTCCATCATCTTCTCCAAAGGGCGTCCCGGAATGGAGTCTGGCAGTCATCAAGAACAGGGAAGCATACACTGTTCGCTCCGAATGCAGGGTTGGTGAGTCCCTCCTTCCTCTGCCCATCACCTCTCACCCCTACAGCCAGTAAAACGCCTACAGTGCTCTGCAGAGCTGCTTGGCCCACTTCTGTCTACACACCCCACCCCCGCACTTTTTTTTTTTTTTTTATCAGAGCCGGAACCAAATTCCCTGAGCCCCTAACTGGTGTATAGACTTCGAGTATAAACACAATCCCTGGCATTAATCATGGGTAATAGAAACCAGAGATGAAATGTCACGTAGCTGGCGATCCTGTTGCTGAGTCAATGCAACCTTTTAAAAAAAAACACACTGAGAAATACAGGCGCAGGCTGGGAACAGAGCATGAAAGAAATTCCAAAGCATATTTTGCTTTCCCCGCTTGCTTTTCTTTTTTAATTGCACAGGAATTCAGTAACCAGAAAAACATAAAGAATTAAAAATAGAATCAGGACTTCTAAGGATCTGTACTAGAGTAGTATGTGGGGAAAAGCTTTTATTATTTAGATCCCATTCTTGTAGCAAGAGATTTAACTATTTCAACATGAAAAATATACACTGTCCCTCTGATGACTACCTCCTCACATCACTCATGGCTCTCAGCGACCCTGTTGTAGGGCATACATGGTGGTGGACGGAGAGCCAGTCTTGAAGTTAGAAGATCTGAATTAAAATGTTCTTTCTTTCCTCTAGTAGTTTTGTAACTGGGGTCAATTATTTTCCTTGCTTCTCAGTATTAGATAACTCATCTGAAAAATAAGAATAAGAATATCCACCACAAAGGATTTTAGAGATCCATCTAATTTTAACATCATCTATCCTGTCCAAACTCTGAAATAAAGGAGGCATTGACAAAGGTTAATTGAGTCTAGATCTGGACTTGGTTGGGAAACATCTCAGGAGCACGAAGCCTGGTGCTACCCAAGAACACAATAGCCATTCTTCACCCAGACCACTTCTCCTCCTCCTACTCCTCCTCTTCCTGGTCCTCTTCTTCCTCCTCCCCCCCACACATGCGCGGAACATTGTAATTACAGCTGACCATGTAAATGGTTCTCATCACCTTGGTCTGCGTAACTGGAGTCAAGTTTCTTGAAAGTAATACAGAGACTAATAGAAAATATTTAGTAAGTGCCCAGATCATGGCATTCCTTTCTTTGGGTAAAAGTGGCAATTTCTTTTACTTCCAACAATATTTTGGTTTCAAGCTTCTGAATCAAATACAGGTTTTCATAAACTAGTTACATCCTTAATTTCCTCTTTTAGGTCTTTTGTGAGAGTGTATTTGGTGTTCTTGTAATACGTCAGTACGTTTAGCTCCTTATGTGTGGTTTGAAGTGAACTGTGTAACCTGGTATTTTGATATGGTGGGAACAGCACAAGACCAGATCAACAGTATTTCATGCATTGATCCAAGTCTGCCATTAAGTTGCTCTTGACTTTGAGTGACTCACTCAAGCTTTCTAGGGCTCAATGTTTCTCATTCTGTCGGTCTGTCTCTATGTCTATCTGTGTCTATCTACACATATCTATTCATTTATATTCACCTATTAAAAAATCGCACGCACAATACAACCCAGCCAGTAATCTTGAGTAGCCTTTCCAGCTTTGAGTGTCTGCAGTGTGATGCCAAATTTTATTAAACAAGCATTTAATTTTTATCTATTTAGAAAGAGGGAAAAGGAGGGAGTCAGAGAGGGAGAGAAACATTGATTAGCTGCCTCTTGCATGTCCCCAGATGGGGGCCGATTCTGAAACCCAGGCCATGTACCCTGACTGGGAGTAGAACTGGTGACCTTTCAGTTTGCGGGATGACGCGCAACCCACTGAGTCACACCAGTCAGGGTGTGATGTTGAAATTTGTGCTCCTTCCGTGAGTATTCTGAGTTAGGTAGTAGAGTCTTGGGATATATTTAATTAATTTGATAACCTTCTGTTTAGTATAATGCACCAACACTCACTCTTAAAAAATGGTAACTGCGGGATCGCTTGCAGGATTCTTCCTTCATAAAATAAACCTAGATTTGATAACAGAACAAAACCAAAAGATTTTACCCAAAGGTGTCTGTTATATTACTATAAAAGTAGTGAAAATCACTGTTACCTAAAATAACCAACTAAGTCAGTGTTTCAGTGATTCATGGAGAATCTCAATGTTGTTATTTTTATGGCCATAAAGATTATGTTTTTGAGGAGCATGTACTTAGATGAGAAATACATTTGATGTCATAAGAAAAAGAAAACACAGGTGGAAATACAAAAAAATACATAAAATTGGCAATGTTGTTAGAAGTATTTTATGTAATGGGTAAAAACTGGAGGGAAATGCAATAAAATTCATAGTGACTGTTTTTGGATGGCTAGAACTATACGTAATTAATAGTAAAACAAGACAAAACATATCTTTATCCTCCAAATATTCTTATTAACTTAAAACAACATAAATGATAAATACTTTTCCGAGATACAAATAGAATCTATTATAAAAAATCTTCACTCCATGAGAAATCTACCTTCCCGGGACTGGAAGTATTCAGCTGTCAGGCATTTAATGTAGACATTTGATTGCTTGGGCTTCTAGTCTGATTGCCTGGAATCTGTCTGATTGGTTGGTGACTGACTATTTCTGCTGCTTTTTATTCAAGGTGACAAAGTTTTTATCCACTTGTATCTGTTGTTGAGGAAACTTCTGCCCAGAGGAGCTATGGTTAAGACCTGCATCACCAAGGCTGACCAAAATGGGAGGCAAAATGATGAAGAGCTGGGTCCTTTGATTCCTTTGCAGGGCAGGAGGGGGTCAGTATCATGCTTTATTCTGGTGACTCCATGATTATTTCTTTTCTTAAAAAAGGATTTTATTTATTTTTAGAGAGAGGGGAAGGGAAGGAGAGAGGGAGAGAAACATCAACGTGTGGTTGTCTCTCATACACCCGCTACTGGGGACCTGGACAACAACCCAGCCATGTGCCCTGACTGGGAATCGAACCATTGACCCTTTGGTTTGCAGGCCAGCACTCAATCCACTGAGCCACACCAGCCAGGGATTATTTCATTACTGACTGAGCTGTACCTAAAAATGATATTCTATTCCCACTAACGATTCTTATTTTTTTTACTTCATAACTCACTTTTAGCTTATTTTTAAAGTATATAATTTAATGGTTTTTGTTACATTTACAGAATTATGCAACGGTCATCTTAATCAATTTCAAAGCATTTTTAAAATCCCTTTCCCAAAATAACTCTGTACCCATTAGCAGTCACTTCTCTTTTCCCTCCATACTTGCCTCCCCTTAGGCTAAGCACTCAACGTCTTCCTGTCCCTATAAATAAATTTGCTTATCCTGGGCATTTCATGCAGATGGAATGATTCCCAGTCTTTTGTGACTGGCTTCTTTCACTTAGCATGTTTTCAAGGTTCATCCATGTTGCAGCAGGTATCAGTACTTTGCTTTCTATGCTTGTGTAATATTCCACGGCGTGGCTGTGCCACAGTACATGTATGCATTCATCAGTGTATATATGTTTGGGTTGTTTCTACATTTTGGTTATTATGACTGATGCTGCTACAGATGTTCTTGTACGAGGATTTTATTTTTGTGGACACATAGGATTTTATTTCTCTTGGGTATGTATGTAGGGATTGCTGGGTCATTTAGCAACAATGTTTAAACTTCTGAGGACCCATCAGACTTCTTCAAAGTAGTTGTACCATTTGCACTCTCATCAGTGATGTGTAAAAGTCTCAATATATCTACAGCCTCACCAACACTTGTATTATCTGTAGCTTTGATTCTCAGCATCCTAGTAAAATACTATCTAATTGTGGTTTTGATTTGAATTCCCCTTGAATTCCCCTGATGGTTCCTGAAACTACTATTATAGTGTTAAAAAATAAACTGTAGTTATTTACATTTTGAAGACTTTTTTGAGCAACCATAGATTAAAATCAAGCAGCACCAAACCAAAAATCATTAGGAATGCCCCACTGATAGGAGCCAGGGACAAGGCTTCATGGAGCAGACACAGAGGCAAAGCAAGAAAGTGATTTGATTGGCAGTAGCTTAAGTGATTGCCTTATTTGGGAAAGCCTCGGTGGCTCTTTGTGATTGGCTGTTCTTGAATTTTGTTTTCTTGGATATGAGTGTGTTTATAGAAGTTGGCTCTGGCTTAGGTTTTGGTTTAGGCAACCAGGACATTAGAGCCACCTCTGTCTACTGACGTCCTCGTTAAATTACTTTAGCAATGCCCGTACAATCATTTGTCCTGATTGAAGCTCAGAATTGTGGATTATTGCCAATATATCAGACATTGCCAAATGTGGGTTGGGGTGAGCAAGGGGCAATCAGGGATGTGTTAAGAGTTTTGCTTTAACCCATGGAGGAAAATCTGATGAGCTGGGTCCTTGCCTCTACTCAGTGCCAGCACTTTCCCCTGAGGAAGGTTTGAGTGAAGGTATTCCCTTTAGACTGGAGCCTTGCCCTGCCAGCTGGCTGATGTCCATCAGTGATCAGCACATTAGCAGATTGTGCCTGGTCCAACACCTCTGCGCTTGCCCCAATGGTTTGTTTGTCTAGTGGCCCGTCCCCAGCCCGAGAGGGAGAATCACATCTCCCTTTAACGTGCGTCCATCTTTCAGTCCCCAAGATGACAGCTGCTGCTCTGACCCTGGCAGGCTGTCCCACACAGCCTCTTCATATATCAAAGGAGTTGTGTTAAAACCTGGTTTGAGAACAAAAAGAGAGCAATGCTTGAAACCCGTCATTTTAAAGTAACTAACACATCAGTGAAGACGAATGATAGGACGATAGTTTCAGAGATCGTGCGTCCTCATGGGTGCAGGTTGCTTAAGCAGTTTCAATTGTTGCCCACATTGTAATTACTTGTGCAGGCTTTTTTTTTTTTCTGAAGCATTCACTCCTATATTCCAATGTCTGTTGATCTGATTCAGGGCAAAGCCTAAACAATTTGGGTTTTTTTGTTTGTTTGATTATTTGGCTTTTTAATAAGCTCCATCATTGCCCAGATTCCTGGAACTAGAAATACGGAGTATCAAAACCAGCAAATGATCCAAAATTTATCTATTTCAGGATAACGTACTATTTTTCCTATGTTAGATTTATTTTTCATGTTGTATTGCGGGTGCTAGGACGCCATTGGGATGATCTTATCTGTATATGCTGGCACACAGATGGCAAAGAATAAATTCTCTGTTGCATGCCTGTAGGATAAGATGCAGAACCCTTGTATTTATATCCAAAGCCTTCCATAGTCTGCTCCACACCTATTCTTTCAACCTCATCTTTTTCTGTTTTACCACTTGAGGATCTACACCCCAGCCACATTATGATAGTTAACATTTCTTGGAATGTATGCTTTCTTTCTTTATGGCTTTGTGTTACTGTTGCTCTTGTCTGGAAAGTTTCTTTCGCAAACTTGTCTTTCTGGTGATTCGATGTTAATTCTTTGAGATTCAGCTCAATAGCCTTCCTTGTGACCTATCTGCACACTTACTCCAAAGGTGACCACCCTCTCCGCTGTGCTATATTTATGCCTGTTATTAATTTATCAATACATTATTAATTATTAAACATAAATTATTAATTTATTATTTCCACATTTATTGAGCCCTTATTCTATGCTGGATATTTTTCTAGGCGCCAAAACAATTGTAATATGGCCCATTTCCCTCTTAGCTTTCCTGGTGTACTAGAAGGGAAAGAAAAATACACAGAAAACTGGCAATACGTAGTAAGTAAAGGGTTTGTTAGAGACATTATTTGGGATGCTCTTGGAGCAGGCGGGAGGGACACCGAACCTATCAGGAGAAGATATGACTGGTGGCTTTTGAGTACAGTGACATCTGGGCTGAACCTTGAAGGATGAGTAAGAATGAGCTGGGAAAAGGGAGCAGGAGAGCGGACTGATGGCGAAAGGAGAAAGGGCAGACACATCTGGAGGGCAAGAGCCGGGAGGGTGCATTTGCGAGGCTGCAAGTCACCCAGACGGTTGGAGGACGCAGTGTGGAAGCAACAAGGGGGGAAGAACGGAGGGCCAGGGCTGCTGAGGGGAAGAGTGGGGAAAGTCGAAGCCGCAGAGGGAGACCAAGAGTCATTCCAAAATAATTACTTGTTTATATCTCTTCTCCTGCCCTTTCTTTAGGAAAAGGGGCCTTGTCATGTTCAGTTTACATTTCAGTGATTAGTGCAATATAAATTTACAGAGGACATTTCATAAACGTTTATTGAATGAATGAATACATGAATAAATGAATGAATGAATGGCAGATGAGGTACGTGGGGCTGGGATGATAACTGTGAACAGTTCACATGGACAAAACGTGCATTTTTTCACAAACCATTTGGTTGACTTTGAGAAAGGATGTTGATATCATTCTTTTTACTCCCCATTTCATCTATTTTATTACCATATATTTCCTAAAGAGAAGGTCTGGCCAATATCAAAACAAAGCAGACTCCTCTGTTTTTAATTACCTTTTCCAAGGCTGCGCTGGCCATGCCAATGCTGCCTGGGACTGACTAGGGCAGCAAAGAGAAACATTGTGTCTGTTTTCCTTGAAAGTGCTGAATGGAGTGCATGAAGCTTCTATTGATAAGGGTTGAATTTCGGTTTTATCTTTTAATAGGGCTGATAAGATTCTAATGCCTCAACTCTCTCTGCTATCTGGATGCCGATGGTGGGAACAGTCGCCAGAGTAATGTTCTGGGCGGCGGGGGGCCCTAGGTTAACCTCAGAGAAACACAAATATGAGTGGGTGGAGTGGTTGCTGTCCATGAGAATCTCTCTCGCTCTCTTTCACAGCCTGGCCCACACGATCGGGCCTTTTGCCAGTCAGCAAAGCGTTGGATTATTTTTTCCATTGGTCATAGGAAGTTTTCTTTCTTTCTTTTTATTCTTTTTGTGAATGGAGGAAAAAAACCCTTTCATTTTAAAGGAAAATAATAGGAATTTCATTTTAGTAAAATGAAAGACTGTTCAGCTTCCCAGATCACCTTGGAAGGTGCAAAGCCCAAGGCAGCAAGGGCCCTTGAATCTTGCAGGTGTGAGTGTAAATCCCGTTCCGACTCCAGAGTGGCTGTGCAGCCTGTAAAGGTGCTCGACCTTTTTGAGACTCAGTTTTCCTGACTGTAATATGGGGAAAATTTTAGGTAGATCAAATGAAATGAATGCAAGTAAAATACTTAGAAGACACAGCTGTTTGTTAGTTTGCTTCTTTTGCTCTTGAACCAAGACAAAGGGTCACACTCACTTCCCACCAGTCTTCTGTGTACTTGGGAATAAAGTCATAAATACAAAGTGAAGAAGCCCGAGGGAAAGCTTTGCACGCCCCGTGTCCTATCCCCCCAGCTGACCTCATTCACTTCCACTCACCAAATATTTATTAAGTGTATGCTTATGCTTAAAACTGCTAGAGACTGTCGAGTTTACAGTTGGATGAAAGATGGGTACTGACTTCTGTCCTTAAAAATCCTGTTTTGTGCTACAAAGACCAAGCTTTATATGTAGGACAGGTTACTAGTAAAGGCAAAATATGTACGTGTGTGTGTGTATGTGAAATTATGCACATAAATAGTTCGGTGGTGTGAGAAATCAGCAGAGACATGAAAGGAATACCTTAATTTTTTTTTTGCCTGGGGTGGGAAAGGCTGTATAAGGAGTAAAAATGTCATCCATAAACTGTTCTTTCTCATGGGCCATGGTTTGGCCAAAGACACAAGCGTTTGGATTTCACAAATAGCCAGTTAATTTCCCTCTTAATTCTGCTCACTATGTCTTTAAACATTGGAGCCTTTATGTCTCCAGGCACCTATTTCTCTGGCTGTAATTTCCTCCTCCAGCGATAGAAATCTGACTCACTCTCTCAGTCCCAGATGAAAGCTCCTCTATTAAGCCTTCTCTTTTTTTATATATCTATCACCTAACGCAAACGTGAGACATATGTTAGGGGTGAAGGAAATCAGCCTTATAAATGGTTTTGAAAGTTAATTTCTGCCCAAAAATATTCCACTGACCGCCAATCTGGTCTGGGACCTCTAATAACTTGTGGACACCTGCCTCTCAGTTCTTATCTTCATCTTCGCCTACACCCCCCCTTACCAAGGTCGGAGAGCAAAAGCTTCCACAAAAGCACAAAGTCCCCTCTGCTATTGGCTTCCCTGGGATGGCAGCTCCACAGTCCGGAGGAGAAGCACCAGTGTTGGGCGACACATGGATCCCTGTGAAGCAGCCCGCAGGGGTCGGTGGCACAGGTGTGGCACCGACACAGAGGTTAAAGAAGGACACAAAGAACATAAAGTGTTCAAATACTGTGGGTCATGTCATTTGTCTGTTTCACGAAGATGTGACAAATGAAAATTCACTCAGTTTGTACAGCAAACTAAAAAACTAAAACCAGAAAAAACCCTGAGGAAATTACTCCGTCAGGTAATTAATCTTGCCAGTTTTCTCTTTGACACTGGTGGATGGATCGAAAGGATTTTGATAGTCTGTGGACACTGTGAAATCACCCCCAAGGAGGCGATGCTCCCCAAATATTCTGCCTCTTAGTTTGCTCCTCTCCGAATGGAAATGGTCTCTAAAATAGAAATAATGACCATTAACTAAGAGTGGCTCATGGCCTGGCAAGGCCTTAGGGCCTTAGAGAACGAGTCTTTCAAAATATCCCCCAAATCACTGAGACCCCCATGGCTTCCTAAAATTCCATCGGAAGCCCCGGGGGTCTTCCAATATTTATTGAGAATGTTCATGACATAAACTTTTGTGGGTTCCTAAGAGTGTGGCTCACATTCTTGTTCAGTTCTGAGGGAGACGAGTTCTACGCATGCCATGCCCATCTCCCCAGCCGTCCCCGGTTCACCCTGCTTATTTCTGGGAGGTACAGACAGGAAGCTGAGCGGGGCGGCCGTGTGGCAGAAGAGACACGGTGGCCGGCCTGTACTCCGCTCCACGTTCACACATGCTTTCATTGCTTTCTCGGGGATTTCAGTTCCTGTCAAGGATTGTTTTTAGCCCTTTATCAAAAAGGAGCTCCCTGGCTTCTCATACAACTTGTCAGAAAAGTGGTAATTTTTCTCTTTTCTTTCTTTTTCTCTCTCCTTTCTTCCTTCCTTTCTTTCTCTCTCTTTCTCTCCCTTCTTTCTTTCCTTCTATCCTCCCTCCCTCCTTCCTCCCTCCCTCCCTCCCTCCCTCCTTTCTTTCTTTCTTTCTTTCTTTCTTTCTTTCTTTCTTTCTTCCTTCCTTCCTTCCTTCCTTTCTTTCTTTCTTTCTTTCTTTCTTTCTTTCTTTCTTTCTTTCTTTCTTTCTTTCTTTCTTTCTTTCTTTCTTTCTTTCTTTCTTTCTTTCTTTCTTTCTTTCTTTCTTTCTTTCTTTCTTCCCTTCTCTCTCTCTGTCTCTCTCTCTTTCTGTTTGGAGGCAGCTCTAAAGAGCTTCCAAGGCATCAAACTGCTGGTTTTTACCAATTTGCTGAGTACATAGCATTTCTTTGTCTCTCTCCATCCACCGCCCCCAACCCCCCCAATTGAATGGAAACTCATTGGCAATGATATGAAACATTTATGTTTTTCCACCTCTTTTTTATCTGGAAAAACATTGGAAAAACAGATCGCATGCCCAGGCTTTTGGCTCTTGAAATTCCCTCCCTCTTCAGACCCATTATCTCAGTAGCAAGACCAGTTCAGATAACAGGAATCTAACTGCCTTTCACTTCAATTTGTCCTGGGGACAAGTAGGCTCAGCTTGCTCTCCTCTTTGGGGACAGAAACAGGGCTCTTTTAGGAATCAAACTCCATAAGAAATGGACTAGGAATTAGAGCCATACCCCCCGTCAATCATTTCCAAGTGAAATGGACTTCTTTTGGATACAAATTCAAGAGATGGGGAGTCTGCACAACCCCACTGTAGGTAACAGCACCTGTTTCAGAGGACCCTGCTCTAGCTCCTTACCTGGAACTCACACCCCTCTTCCCCCTAGGTTGCACTCAGGGTACTCATGGCCCTGGAATTCCTTGTCCAAATGGCCTCTAGCCTACTTCCTGGGTTTCCTGGGCCTCTTGCTTGGGCGTGTACCCTGGAAGGGAAATTGTGTGCACATCTTAAACCTGAAGAGTGAACAAAGGGTAGCTCTTTGAGGGGGTGCAGATGGAGACTGCGCACTAACCAAATCTTAATGATTGTTAAATGTGAGACTTCAGGCCTGGGTCCCTCTAAGTCTCATATGGGGAGAATTTTGTGGATTTTGGCCTGAGAATTGGGATGTCTTGCGGGGGGGTGCAGTATCCTGTTGGGAGGCATCCTGGGAAAAATAATAGCAATATCTGATCTTCCTTACAGCGGTAACATTGGGTGTAGGGTGGGCCAGCCAAGGGTTGGCGCATGGGAGAAAATCAGGACCAGAAGGGCTGCATTCTTCTTTTCTGAGAGGTAAGCCAACGCTTTACTTCAGCTCAGAACTGAGACAGGGTCTCTGATCTGGGATCAGGCAAGACAGATGAAAAGATCTTACAGACCTGTGACCAGGCCTCTCCACTTCCCCATGGTAGAGCACTCAGTCTCCAGATCCAGTCTTCTTTGTCATTCGCAGGCACGAGACAGCAATTTTTTTTTTTAAATTTTAAGAGACAGCAATTTTGAATCTTTCTTTTGGTGCTTACATGGCTGATTAATATATAACCCAAGGACAAAGACTGCGTCTTATATAATTCAGAATCCTTGGGATAAGGAGCCAATAATGAGCACAGCATATATTTGTCAAATAAATACATTACTAGAAAGAAGGCTGATCTTGCAGGCTCTAGTGGGGCCACATTCTTTGCCGATTTAGAAAGACAAAGTATCTTGTGTGCTCTGCCCAGTTCTTTAAACCTGTGGCTGCTCAGCCCTAATTGCCAAGCAGGGGCCCAGTGAAGACACGTCAATGACAGTGCTATTATTTGGGGCCATCTCCCCCAGGGCAGGCCCCCATGGCCCCCAGGACACTGCCAGCTTATGTTTCACATCTGCTTTTACTTCTAGCTGGGCCTTCTGGGTCACTGCCTTGTCCCAGTGATTTCCCCTTTCACCTTGGTTTTCACTCCAGGTCAAGACAAGGGACCTCCTCTTTTCTTCCCCCTCCCCACCCCCAGGGCCTCTCTTTACTCCCCAACTAGACTCTGTGGGGCCCTGAAAGTCATCCTGTGGCCACAGAGTCTGAGGCTGCCTCCCTGCACAGGACATGCAGGTGTCACCAGACTGGTCCCACTCTCATTGCTCAATAAGTGCCCGTTTGCCGCAGACGCGTACTTACTCTGGACTTTGGGTCTGGGAATGTCAACATGCACACGGAGCGAAGAATACAATTGGCAAGAAGCATTAGGTCTCCCCACAGTCAGAACTCAGAGAGGGTTCTTCATGTTGGCACGACATGCGCTGCGTGATTTCTGAACTTATCGCCCTCTTCTTCCCCCTTCATAATTTGGGTCATAGTTGAGAGGACAGGCCTAGATGCAGGGCTAAGTTGTTTGTGGTAAACTGGAGAAAGCATACCAAGTCTCCTTCCTTCTCCTCTTCCTTCTTGGCAGTGCACACTTCATCCCAAAGGGCTTGCAAACAAGACATGTTTGGTGCAAAAACGGACTGACTGGAGGGGTGAGGAAACCCATCCTGGTTACAGTAGTGGTTGTGAAGGAAACCCAGTAGGAAAAAAGATGTGGTCTATGAGTTCAAGGACTTTGTAATCTAGTTGTGAAGATAGAACTAAACAGCATGAAAGCACAGTAAGGACTGTGGAAGGGATTACTGTGTGCCTAATGGGCACTTAGTGATAAGGGATCGCTGAGGTTTTGAGGATCTGAGAAGGCTGCATGGGGGAGATTGGGGCTGAGGCTGATTTGTAATGATGGCATGTGTGTGTGTGTGTGTATTTATTATATTCTCAGAATCCAATACAGTAATTGGCAACTCGAAGATGCTCCATATACATTTTGTATAAATGAATGTGTTGGAAAGAGAAGAAAAAACAAGGACAAAATGTGAACTTGGAGATGAATATGGCATAGTTGTGACCCAACAACCAGGTGCCTAGTGGATGGAAACACGGCAGGATAGGTAGGGCGAGAGTGAGAAAAGGAAGCACTGTCAATCATCTGGGCCTCTGTTCTATTCAGTGCGAGTCCTGCCGTCTGGTGTTGCTGGCCGTGACCATCAGGGCAGAGCGGGCTGCTCTCGGATCGCTTTTCACTTTCAAAGCCGGTTTTCTCATTCCAGGGTGTTTTGGGAGAATGGTTCTGGTATCACAGAGATCAAAAACATGGGGCTGCAGATAAGGAGGGTAGGGTGACTGCAGGTGAGCAATAAGGGTCCCTGAGATAGGCCTCTATTCTGCAGCAAAGCAAACAATTCAGACTTTCCCACCCACAAGCTCAAACCCAAACAAGACTATAAAAAGGGAGGGAGGAGCCGTAGGGAGGGAAATATGTGCCTAATGTGCAGAACTGCAGCTGGGCCCGAGTGACTGGCCAGTACACAACTTAGCTTGGATGTTATTGCTTCTCTGGGAAGTATGAAAATCTGTGGAAATTTTTGCCCTGTGTATGAGGTTTGGGATATAAGCAGCAGGGTACATTTGCTGGCCTTTGAAACACTTACTGAATGTCCATTAGGTGCTAGACCTGCATACACGAGGTATCCCCATTATCTATCTATCTACATAGATTTTGATTATTGCATTTGGGCCATGGATCTTTTCCTTATGGAGATGGCACTCTGTTGGGGACAGGGACAGCAAAGAGGTAAAGAAGAAAAAGTAGAAAGGTGGGACTAGCTATTTCTTCTATCATGAGTATTCAGATGGATAAAGGATAAGGAATTTAAGAGTTCCAAAATATAGCCTAATTGATTCTACCTTCAGAGATGGGCCTTTACTTGTGCTAGAAGTAAGGTTGAAATAGAAAATCAAATGAAACCAAACTAAATAACAATAAGAGAACCAAACAGGGTATAATGGGGCTGTTCCTGGAGCTGGGGCTGCTTTCAAACAGAGTTTTTTTTTCCAGACTAAACTTGAGGACACAGGGACTAGCGTAAGTGTGCTTATGGAGAGAATGGTCCAGCGTATTTGAAAGTAAATATGCTCTAGAAAATGCATCGTGGTTGAACTGAAGGGATACAGAAATGAACGTGTGAGGACTGCAGGGAAGCTGGTCTGTAGGGTCAGAAATATCCGGGGTTCTATTCAAGCTCCTGCTTCTACCTCTCAAAGCCTCAGTTTTCTCATCTGTAAAATAAAGATGTTTATTCTTCCTGGGTGGTTAAATTAGATTTTTATGTAATATGTCTAGCACAGATCCTGGCATATAATGTGTGCACAATTGCTTGGAACTCTTTCAACCTGTCTCCCTTGAGATGCAGAGGGTGGGTAGTGGGTAGAGATGGAAAGGGTGGGGCAGCCAGGGGAACACAGAGGGAATGGGACAGAGCGTGACATTTATTTTTATTATTTTTTAGCACTCCTCCCAGTCCCCACCCCCAGAGTGACATTTAATGAGAGTTCAGAGGGAACCAAAGACACTGAGACCTGTTTGCTGGCTGAGAAGCAAGTTCAAATCCTCCCATTGTCTGGATCCTTCTCTAAGGAACATTCTGCACATAGGAGTACGGTCGCTCTTCCATGGGAGTGAAACACAGTGGTCTCTTAGGATCTCCAAAGGAATTCAACCCTGAATGCTCGGTGCTGTTCGTTAGGACTGCTGAAGGATATGTTACTGAATAGAGGTGGTTGTAAGTTCGCATATAAACACTCACCTGTGTAGCTGAATCCCAAATTTATGCAGTGTGTTCTGATGTAGAGGAAAATACTGCTTCTAATTTATTTTACTGCATGAATCACCGTCCATTTAGTAGTGGGTGCGTGGGTGTATGTATGTGTGTGTTACACTTGTCAGAAAAGAATGCATCCAAAATTCTGCTTTAAAGAGTCTTTTTTAGATAAATAGTCTCCCAGGTGAATATGATCTTTCGGGTTCCCTTTCAACCCTTTCTGCTTCTGCCTCAGAGGGTGTGTAAGAATGCTGATGTGACCTCATGGCACTGGGGAAAAGAGAGATTCAGAGCTACCTGCTGGGCTCAGCAGTTGCTATTCTGTTTAGTGAAGAGGTTGCTTTGACAGCTCAAGGTGGTCATCAAGCTGGACTGATGCCACTGAGACAGGGCTGGTTCTTTTCTGTGTCTTGGACCTTTGTTCTGGCTCCCCTTGCTAGAATGTCCTTGGTCCTGGCCATCTGGTCTGCATGTAGTCTCCACCAGTTGGGGCACAGAGAGTCCATGTTCTCCTACTTCCTCACAACTCCTCTTCTGGGACCTGTAGGGCTGCAGGCTTTATCATCTTCCATACAGACACATGGGGTGAGCCAGGAGCACAGCCTCAAAGCCCATCTTTCTAGCCAACTGCCTCTTAGTACTGTGTGCTCTTTGTATCCCAAGCCAGTTTGAAAGTGACACTGAGCTGATGGCTAGTTGTCTTCAAGAGCCGTAGTCTTGACCTTGGCTACACATTGAAATCATCTGGAAAGTTTTTTCTAATACTGATACCTGGTTCCTAGGTCCAGATATCATGTTGTAAGTGGTCGGGGCATGTAGAGAGGGTTCTGAAGTGCAGCCAAGTTTGAGAACCGTTGCCACTTGCAGCCTCCCAGGCTACGAAGTGGGCCACTAGCCCTTGTATTTTTGGATCCCTCTTCCCCATCCAGATGTCCCCATCATGCCTAAGCCACTGCTCAGTGTTCCCCACTCATGACGGAGAGTGGCAATGAGGACACAGACAGTGACTGTTCTGTCCCACCTCTTCCTTTCTTCTCTCTGAAACCAGAACTTAAAGAACTTCCACTTTGCTTTCCGATCTCTTCCAACTCCCTTTATATCACACGTATTGAGTTCTTTTCACCCTTGCCTATATCAGTTGCCCAGGCAGTGATATGTCAAAAAGAACGTAAAGAATTCAGAAAAAAAGTTCCTCTCATAACACTTTGTGTTCAAGGCTATTATCTTGTGGGAGGATTAAAAAATACTGTTCTAGAATTCAAAAACAGAATATTTTTTTCTTTTTTGTATTTCTGCAACAAAAATCTTAAACTCTACTAATGGAGATGAAAAATAAAGGGGAACATAGGAGCCAATTTTATATATGTGCTAGTTTGCTAGGGCTGCCAGACGAGGTGGCTTAAACTGCAGATATTTATTTTCTCACAGTTCTGGAGGCTGGATGTCTAAGACGGATGTGCAGCTAAGGTTGGATTCTTTTAATGGCCACAATGAATGGATCTCTTCCAGTCTCTTCTCCTTGAATTAGAGATGGCCACCTTCCCGCTGTGTCCTCACGTGGTCATCCCTCTGTGCATGAATACCCCTGGTGTGTCTTTTTGTCCAAATTTCCTCTTGTTATAAGGACACTTGTAAGATTGGATTAGGACCCATCTGACTGACCTCGTTTTAACATAATCACCACTTTAAAGGCGTTATTTCCAAATGTAATTCCATTCTGAAATACTGGAGGTGAAGACTTCAACATAGGCAATTTGGCAGGCCACAATTCACCCCTAACAATACGTGATTTACGTGTGTATTCACTTGTGAATGACACAGCAAAGTGGGATGCTTTTATGTGTTTTTAGCACAAATGCTTTTATGTATTTTTAGCACATATCACACAGCTTACAAAACATATTTATCATTATTATTTAACTCTGACAAATTCTTAAAAAGCATTACCTTTATTTTATTGGAAGATAAGACAACTGAGACACAGAAAATCTAGGTGACTTTGTTCAAAGTCATTGAGATACTAACCGGAAGCAAACTTCACTGTGTGTTTGTGTGTTTCAGTACATTTGGGTCTCATCGTGTGGGTCAAGCAATAACAGGAAAAATGATTAAATAACATTACTCCAGCCTACATTTGGGGGGGGGGTGATTGTTGAGAGCAATAACCAACACATTTGTAGGAAATTAGTAAAAGCCCTAATACAAAATGATGACTAGATCCCACAGCTCAGGTCAGACATCCCAGTGAAATATGGAAGTGGTAAGTGAGTAACACAGAGCTAGGTCTGTGAAAAGAATCTAGACTGACATGTTGCATGATGTTTTTCATTAAAGGGAACTCTTTAGTATAAAGATAAAAACCTTAATAAATAAGACTAAAAATTGGTTGCAGTCCGGATCCTTTACCCAGCTGGGGTAACCTAAATGGCGATCACAAAATGAATCGGTATCATCTTATCCACTAACTTTTATAAAGTGTTTTTGAGTGAATTTTTCTCATTGAATCTTCACAGTGATCCTTTAAGAAAGTTAATGTTATTATTATCTTCATTCTATTTTTTGAGAACATTGAAGCTTGCATAATTTGAAATGCATTGCCAAAGACCACTCAGCCAGTGTATGAATGGGACTAAAACCCAGGGGCTTTGGTTTGAAACCCCACATTCTTTATAGTGCACTCTACTGTTGTGCCTTTTCTTGCATCATCCACCAGGCAAAGATCTTAAAAGCAGGCTATAATTTCTGCATTGTTTTATACCTAGTGCATAGCCTGAAAGCTAGTACACTGTCAAGGCTAAATAAGTACTAAAAAAATAAGTGAGTCATGTAGGAGAAGCCTTCTGTTCAAACATGGAAGGGTTATCACAAATTTTGACAAATCTCTAGGAGATAGAAGGCACATGTCAGTGAGGTAACTGATGAAGTAAGGGACGGGAGCTACAACTGAATGTGTTTGTGGATGATAATGCAAGAGGATGGATGCAGTTATCAGCCCATTTGGATCACGGAGAGTTTCACGTGTTGGAAATGTGGTGGTAGAGAAAGAAACAGGGCTCAACAAAAAGAAATTAATTTATAATTAGTATAGAGAGCAGCTTCTCTTTTCCCCAAATGAATGCAGCTTGAAGAAACCAGATGATTACCTCTCTGGCAGAACAAAAAAGCAAATGGTGAGGGGCGGGGAGAAATGGCCCTACTGCAGGAGCTCCCACCTGGTGCTTTTGTGATTTGGGTGGACGATTCTTTGCTGTGCAGTGATCTTCTGTGCAGTACAGACTGTTCAGCAGCATCCCTGGCCTTACTCACTCAGTGCCGCAGCATCCTTCCCCCTTCCATTTAAAAAAAGTTATATTTTATTTTTCAATTATAGTTGACATACAATATTACATTAGTTTCTAAAGATTAGACATTACTAAGTGATCATCCTGATAAATGTCACACTTACTGTACATAGTTTTTGCAATATTATTGACTATATTTCCTATGCTGTGCTTCACATCCCCATGACTATTCTGTGCCAATTTGTACTTCACAATTCTTTCACCATTTTCACCCATGTCCCCAAATCCCTCCCCTCTGGCAACTGTCAAAATGTTCTGTGTGTATGAATCATTTTTGTTCTGCTTATTCATTTGTTTTTTTCTTTAGATTCAATTGTTGATAGATATGTATTTATTGCCATGTTATTGTATATATTTTAATTTTTCCCCTTTTCTTAAAAGAGACACTTTAACATTTCATATAATATTGGTTTGGTGGTGATGAATTCCCTTGGCTTTTTCTTGTCTTGGAAGTTCTTTACATGTCCTTTGATTTGAAATGATAGCTTTGCTGTGTAGAGTGATCTTGGTCATAGATCCTTGCTTTTCATCAATTTGAATACTTCCTACTAATCTTTTTTGGCCTCCAAAGTTTTATTGAGAAATCACCTGACCGTCTTATGGGAGCTCCCTTGTAGGAACTAACTTTTCTCTTGCTGCTTTTAATATTCTCTCTTTGTCTTTAACCTTTGGAATTTTAATTATGATGTGTCCTGGTGTTTTCCTCTTTGGGTCCAACTTGTTTGGGACTCTCTGTGCTTCCTGGACTTGTATGTCTATTTCCTTTACTAAGATAGGAAAGTTTTCTCTCATTTTTTTCAAGTAGTTTTTCAGTTCCTTACTCTCTCTCTTTTCCTCCCAGCACCCCCGTAATGCAAATGTTGGCACACTTGAAGTTGTCCCAAGGCTCCTTACACTACCCTCGTTTAAAATTTTTTTTTCTTTTTGCTGTTCTGATGGGGTGTTTTTGCATCCTTATATTTCAAATTGCTGATTTCATTCTCAACTTCATCTACTCTAGTGTTGATTTTCTTTAAATTATTTTTCATTTAACTTAGTGAATTCTTCATATCTGATTCATTCTTTTTCATGGTTTCCATGTCCTTTTCTATGATGTTGAAATTTTCACTAAGTTCATCTACTTTCCCCTAAATTTATGGAGCATCCTTAAAAGCAGTGTTTAGAAATCTAAATCTAGTAGTTTGCTTGTCTCCATTTTGTTTGGTTATTTTACTGGAGTTTTGCTCTGTTCTTCCATTTGGAACATGTTTCTTTGTCTCCTCATTTTGTCAGCTTCCCTGAGTTTGTTTCTACGTATTAGGTAGAGCTGCTATATCTCCTAGGTTTGGTAGAGTGGACTTATGTAGTAGGTGTCCTATAGGGTCCAGTGGCACAGCCTCCCTGTTTACCTGAGCTGAACACTCCAGGTGTGACCTCCCTCCCTGTCTATGCTATTTATTCCCTCACGTTGTAGTTTAGCTTTGTTTATTGTTGGCACAGAATGGGGAAGGATTTGCCTCCAGGCTGATTGCCTGCAAGGACTGGTTTTGACCACCATGGAGGATCAGCTGTGAGGGGCCCACCCCATGGAGAAGCACTTACTTCAACAAGAATCCCATGCCCACTGAGTCTGCCCCTTCAGTATGTCCCTTGTAGAGGAGGTTGGGGGGTGCTTTGGTGTGGTATGAAGCTGTCCACCAGGTGTGCTGGCTCTGGGGCTTCCCAGGAGGTGCAGGACAAGGTCAGCTGACACTTGCGTCTTGCTAGGGGCCACATGGCAAGTGATATGCAGATGGCTCCTACTTGTGTTGGATTTGGAAGTACCCAGGAGAGGCTACTAATACTGGGCCTGGGGCCACGTATTAGTGAGAGGTGTAGAATACACCAAAGCCAGATACTGCTTGTGTGAAAGATTTTAGTCAAGTTTGAACTATGAGCAAAGATAGGCCATTCTCATGGAAAAGCCACTGGAAATGGCTTGGGTGGGCCTGAAAGTTGGGTGGGGTGGGGTCTCAGGGAATCACCAGGGAAGAATAAACAGTGATAGGCAGGTTGATAGAGATTCAGACATGGTGCTCACCTGCCAGCTCTGTGGAGAAAGGGCTCAGCAAAGGAACAATGGCCTTTGCCAGAACTTCTGTCTGGGAGAAAGCTACCCCTCCAGCTCTCACCCTGTTGCCAGACAATTCAGTTCCTCCTCATATGTCCCTGATGCCTTTCAAGCTGCTTCCCCAACACTGAAACTTACTGAGAGTCTGAGTAAGTCCATGCATGGGCCCTTTAAGAGGAACTTTTTGGGACTCCAGAAGCCTTGGTCTCACTCAGCCTCGGTCCTCTTTTACAGCCAGAAGTTATGGGGACTTCTCTTCTTGGCACTGGAAGTCTGGGCTAGAAAGCCTGGTGTGGGCTGGTACCCTTTACTCTTCAGGGGGGACCTTGGAAGTTGATAATTTCTTATCTGCCATATGTGGGTGTGAGACCAGCACCTTCTGCATCCCTGCCCCTTCTACCAGTCTCCATGTGGCTTCTTCTTTATACCCTTAGTTGTAGGACCTCTGTCCAGCTAGATTTCAGGTTGCTCTCAGTGATGGTTGTTCTGTAGGTTAGTTGTATTTTGATGTGATGAGTACCGCATTGACCTGTGCCTGCCATCCTGACTGGAAAGCCCTTCCTTTAGTTTTGATGAACAAAAATTTGTCTCCAGACATTGCCGCATATCCCCTGGAAGGCAAAATCATTCATGCTTGAAAAATACAGCCCTAAAGAAATGACTTCCACATCCTTCCATCTAGGAGTCTCCCGGTATGATGTCCAGTTTGTCCTTGATTAATGGATAGCAAAGATCAACAATATTCAGAATCCAGATTTTAATTGTTTTTTCATTAAATAGGAATGAACAAACATTTGAGAGGAGAAAATTCAAAGACAGGTGCTACGATAAAGGAAAACGATTAGAAGCAGAAACTCTGATTATTGAAAATTTTTATTTTATATAAGAAGTTTTAAAAAGATTGGAAAATAAAGTCTAATCTTCAAGAGTGAGTAATAAAATGCAAAGATGTAGAAAATATGGTATAAAAGTCAGAAAAATGTCTGATATATTTAGGGAGTGAAATATCTGATTAACAGGTTTGCAGAAAGAGAGAACTATGTAAGTAAAGGGAAAATGTATAAAAGAATTAATTTAACTATCTAGAATTAAAGGAAATGCCTCTACTATGATATTTGGACATCAAGCACAATGAATGAAAAAGGGTTATACTTAGACACATCATTGTGAAATCACAGAACACCAAAAGGAAAAAAGACTCTAAAAGCTGAGGGAGAGACCTGGCTCGGTGGACTGAGCATGGGCCTGTGAACTGAAAGGTTGCCGGTTCATTTCCTTTCAGGCACATGCCTGGGTTGTGAACCAGAGCCCTGACTGGGGGCGTGTGAGAGACAACCAATCAATGCTACTCTCATACATTGATGTTTCTCTCCCTCCCTTTTTCCCTTCTTCCCCTCTTTCCAAAAATAAAAAAAAAAATTAAAAGAAGATTTTTAAAAAAAATTGAGAGAGAGAGAGAGGAGATAGAATCAGTTATCTTACAAAGAAACAAACTAGAAGACATTAGAGCAATAGCATTAATAGTGTTATATTTCTTAAGGAAAATGAGTTTTCAATCAAAGATTCTATACCTAATCAAACTATCACTATATTGTTCTAGTAAAATAAAGACAATTGTTCTCTTTTAATGAATCAGAAAGTTTACTTCACACACCCAATTCTGGAATCCTCTTGCTGAAATTGAATATGTTTTAGTGCAAGAAAAAAACCCTCCAATTTAACTGGCTTACACAGAAGAAAGACAACATCTCAAGTACCATGAAATTTAGAAGTGAATGGTTGACTCAGTTATATCACAAAAGTTCTAAATTTTCCCATTTTTCTATTCTGTCATTCTCGGTGAGCTGCACAGTCTTGGATAGCTCCCCCCTTTGTAGAGGATGATTTCTGCATAGATGTTACATACAGATATGATGATGGACAGAGAAAGAAAGGGCATTCTATGTTTTGTGGATCTTTTTCTTTTAAATTAAAGATTTCAGCAAAGATCTCCCAGCAAGTATTCTCGTGTTTTATCATCTAGAAATGATTATATTCCCACTCTTAAGCCAATCATTAGCAAGGTGAAAAGTATGAACATGATTTACTAACAAAGTACAGAATCATTAAGAGGAGGGTGGGATAGTGGAATAAAATAGGATTTTCTTAGAAAGAAGGAGAGATATATAAATGCTACAACGCAGCAACAAATCAGGGTTTAAACCAACAGGATGATGGGTTGTAGATGTGGTGGAACTGACCCAGGAAAGGAGAAAAAAGAAATCCCAGGCCACAGTACACAGGCCTGGAGAGCACAGGTCTAGCTTGGGTCAGAAGGATGGAGGGACCTAGAGAGGAAATATCTATGCAAAAGAGAATGTGATTTTTGATTTAAAATTTTAAATTATAATAAAGGCAAAACATTAAAAAATAGGCATGTGAACTTCTGGAAAAATCATCTTAAGAAAGAACTAGAATCATGAAGATGCTACTTAATTCTGGTATGTTCAACATTGGCATGGTCATAAAAACAGAGACATTGCCGGTTGACTTTCAACTTCTAAAATCAACACATCAGTGAAAGTTGGTTACAGAATAAAGGTAACTGCAATTAATTCTGACATTATAAAAGAGGGGTACCTATGAGAAACTGGGAGGTAGAAGGCGGGGGGGGGGGGGGAGAAGAGCTGAGAGCAGAAGAAATTAACACAGGGATGTTGATATCCGTATCTGACAGAGTGGTGAGATAAGCAATCAAAAGCTACTCTTTTCAGTCGGTGGAACAAGAAGTAAAAGAAGAAGAAGTAACTGTAAAAAGATAAAGACTTCAGGACATAACAATTTTGATTTACGAAGGTATTGGGTGCAGGGGAAGATAGAAGAAGGTTGTATGAGCTAGATGCTGATTGATCACAGCAGGAATCCAAGAGTTAACTTACAAAATAAATAAGAAATTGAGGCAAAACATAGTATCTAGAGATATGGCACTAACTCCTAGGAAAAAACAGCCAAAAGTGTTAAAAGTATTTGCTCTGGGGAAGAAATGAGTGGTAGGAGGGATGGGGATAGAGGCCTTTCATGTGTAAACCCCTCATTATTTCTTTTTATTTTATTTTTTAAAAATTATAGTCTTTTTATTTTATTTTATTTATTTTTAGACAGAGGTGAAGGGAAGGAGAAAGAGAGGAAGAGAAACATCAATGTGTGGTTGCCTCTCTCACGTCCCCTACTGGGGACCTGGCCTGCAACCCAGGCATGTGCCTTGACCAGGAATCGAACCGGAGACTCTTTGGTTCGCAGGCGGCACTCTATCCACTGAGCCACACCAGCCAGGGTACTTTTTTAATTTTAGTTTTAATTTATTTTATTTTTTATTATTTCTCATTCAACCTTGTGCACACATTCATTGGATAACTGACAATATATTATAAAAATGATTTATTTTTACTGTCATAATGTAGAAACATTTTATATTATATGTTTTCCACTTAGAGCCCCATCATAAACATTTCTTTGATAGTACATAGACTTTATAATCATTTAATTAATGGCTATATAATATTTTAGATTGCTTCTTCGTAAGTCCTGATCCATTACCATTTGTTCTCACGGTCCCGTGATGTCAGTAAAAAAACAAAAGAAGTGGTTGAATTTGGGGCGGGGGACAGTCTGTGACCAAAGAAGAAAGTTTTGTCTTGTTTCTCTAAAAATATCTAAATCTCGAAGTGGCCCTTATTAGCACTGTGCATATAAACCAAGTTCAAAGCCCATGCAGGGCTGTGTAGAGGTCTTTGGTCATCGCAGCACCCCTGGATGGGGTGCACACCCCGAGACACACCAGGCCAGGGAGTGCTCTGGGGCAGTCTGGACAGTGTCAACCTAAGGCTGCCCTTTGCCTGATAACTGCTCTCAAGTTCATCTGAAACGGGGCCTGGCAGAATGATGAGGCTCCATTTGCAAAACAAGGGCATGGTTTTAATTATCTTTTCGATCCATAAAAAAGCGAGGGGGGTGGGGATAGATTTATGGCTTTAAATTCTCTTCTCTGCCGTTTATAAAGCAGTATTTATCAGGTGTGAGGCACATGGCAGCTCTGGGGAGTGCCAGACAGGATCAAAAGCAAAGCATTAAAACCTTCCCCTTTCAACATACCTAATCTCCTCCTTCTATCTATAAATGGCCGCATTAACCTTACAGCAAGAAGAGAGATTCATTCTGGCACTTTGCTGTCTGAGGTATCGGGAATCAGTGAGAGGCTGGCTTCTGGGTGCCAGGCCTGTCTTGCCTTCCCTTTGAAGTTTCCCTCAGAAGAACCAAGTCATGGCCAATAACATTGGGGCGGGAGGGGGGGAGCTCTGCACGGCCGATGTGGTGGAGAGTGTCCCTTCTGAAGGGGGGCATTTAAATCCCTTCTAGGAGAGCATCAGATGGAAAATGTCTGGAAAAAAGAGCAATCAATCATTCATTCATTCATTCAGTGCTGTTTAGTTAGGTCCCATATGCACTGCACACTTCCAGGCGGTGGTAGGTTCTAATGAAACACAAGATATGAGCACCGGTTTTCATTCGGACAATTTCAGTGTTGTTTGGCAAGAAAATCCTGCACATAACAGACTCAGGTTATGAAAGCGATTTTTGCTGCTGTCCAGTTTGGGGAAAGAGTTGGTCATTTGTGAGGTGTCAGATTGAGTTGTGTTTGCCAAGAAGATGTGACATGGACTAAGCCCTGAAGATGGGGTGGGATTTAAATGAAAAGGAGACAAGGAGATGGGGCAAACCTGAACGAAAGCCTGGAGGCCCGCGTAAATGTGACGTGTGCACAGGAGGAGAGTGGGGCGTGCATGTCGGGCCCAGCAGTTTCCGTGTGTACGCCCCGTTCTCCTGAATTGTGGGTTGTTCTCTAATAGAAACCTGCAGAGGCCAGATTTGGGAAGCAGAAGTGCCTTTGCTTCCAGTAAACAAAGTAATATTTCTTTGACTCTTCTGCTTCCATAGCTCTGGAAGGCATTTTGCTTTTCCTTCTGCAAACTGGGGAAGTGCCATCCCTGAAGAGTATCACAGTGAAAAATCTTAGAAGCATCCAAACCTTGAGGTTATCTGGAAAGTCACCTCCATGAAAGTAGGAATTTAGGTTGCTTTTATTCCTGTAGTGTCTAGAACAGCGCCAGGAACATAACAAAAGCTCAGCAAGTGCTTACTGAGTAAATAAGTGAATGAAAGCCTAGCCTCCCACACAATTCACGGACATCTGGTTCCTGCACTGGGAGGCAGGAGACTCAATTTCCAGTCTTTGACTTTTAGTAGCTTGGGCTAGTATATAGATACTTTCAGTATCCCAAAGCTCTTTTGTTTTTGTTTTTTAAAGCCAACTTTCTATATGTTCATTTTATGTGTGTTTTGGTCCATTGATTTAATAACTCTGTCTCAGGATTTCAATTATAGATACTATTTTTTTTTGTTTTCTCCAGCTTTCTGCATCATTTTTGTCTGTTTGGATGTGTTTTTCATATTAAAGCATTTCCTCTCATATATGATGTTCCTTGGTGTTCTGTCCATATTTGAAAATAATGCCCTGGGAACTGGAATCTCTTTGTGCTTGAGTAGGGCATGTGAGCTGGTGGGCTTCACTGGTGGGTTATTTGGTCACTTTTTTTGAGACTTTCCATATATAAGAATCTTATCTAGTGGATTAGGTGGTTTCTGAAAAAGGAATCTCTGGTCTTTTGTAGAGGAAGACTAAATTTGATTACCTCTTTGAAAGCAAGTTGGGGGAGGAACACAGAGAGAGAGATCTTGTCATATAATATGATTTAACTTGATACTCTTATTTTCAGTATAGTACTCTCACACCCTGCTGAATCTCACGTCTCTAACTCGAGCATGTTTTTTCTTTGGCATATCCAGAGAACAACTCTATTCTCCCGGGAAGAAAGGGTGGGGTAATGCCCAGCTGGATGGAAGGGATGGAAATTCAGGAATATGCGAATCTACTCCCTTAAAAACTTTAATCAATCATTCTATTTTCACGGTTATTTCCACCACATTGTCAGAGGTACCTTGTCATCTCGGACCCCTGATCCTTCCTCAGATGGAATAAATCAGTCTTCCAGTAATTACCGCCAGAGAAGTTTCTTCTTTCTCTGTCCTGCTAAGGCAGCCGGATGTTCTGCTTGCTGCCTACTGTGCCTCTTCTGTTGATATGTCATTTATCCATCAAACTGAAAATTCTAATGGTAAATTATTCATTTCTTCCCCACCCAAACATGCTGCTATCCTTTCCTTATGTCACTAAATGGCACCACCAATCACTCAAATCATCTTAATTTTTTTTTTGACTTTTACCTTCTTACCCAGTTCTTCAGCAAACCCATTGACTCCGCCTCAAAGTGTCTGTCAGTTATGATTTCTCATTACGTCTACAGCTATTGTCCGAGACCACGTTGCCATTAGTCCTCACTACAATCACTCCTCACCGTTCATTCCTGGTTCCTCTGCCAGGGATATCCTCTCCCCAGGAGGCAGAGCAATGTTTTTAAACTATAAATGTGATCCTCTCTTCCCACTGCTCAAAGTACTCCACTGGTTTTCCTTCATCTTCAGCCCTGAATCTGAGATTCCTTCCTTAGCACGATATGCTCTGCCCGCTCCGATTATATCCCCTGGCGTGATTGCTCTCTCCTTTTGCTTTCCTGTCTTTTATTACATTTTACGTTCCGTATTATTTTGTACTCATCTCAGGGGTACAGCGCAGTGGTCATAAAATCATACACTTCACAAAACGCTCCTCTCAATATTTCCAGCACCTACCTGGCACCATACATGGTTATTAAAATATTATTGAGTGTATCCCCTATCCTGTACTTTCCATCCCCACGACTATTCTGTTAACTACCAATTTGTAGTTCTTAATCCATTCACCTCTTCCACCCATTCCTTCAACCCTCTTCCCCTCTGGCAACCGGCAGTCTGCTCTCTGTATTTATGAGTCTATTTCAGTTTTGTTTGTTCATTTACTTTGTTCTTCAGATTCCACATGTAAATGCACTCATATACTATGTGTCTTTCTCTGACTGACTTATTCGACTTAGCATAATATCCTCTAGGCCCATCCTTATCGTCACAAATGGTAAAGTTTTATTTTTTGTTTTTTTGTTTATTTTTTCTTTTGTTTTCCTTGTCTGAAGAGCTAGATCGGAAAAAATACTGCTCAGAGAAATATACTCTCTTGTACGTGTTACACTCAGCCCTACTTCCCTTCATTGTTTATCGAAGATTCTCTTGCCTCAAGACCCTTTCTTTGCTCGCTCGTCCCACTTACCTGAAATTCTCTTTCTCCAGGTACTTTGACTCAAACAAAAATTCTTTCCCTTTTCCATCTTCTCACACGTTGCATGTAAGTCGCTCAGTTCCAAAGACTACTTTGCCCGCTGCCACATCCCCAGGGCCCAGCATAAGCCTGACACATAGCAGGCACTCAATAAATGCTTACAGATGCATTATTAAAATTCCAATTTAATGAAGTTTCAGTGGAAGTGTTAACAAATGCACGCATTTAAACAGGCGTCTTTAACTGGAACACAAATATTTTTAAATACAGGAAATCAATGAAATTAATAAGGAGCTATAATTTTTGTTACTGTTTGCACACCTCTAGTCTTAAGAGTTTGCCATTACAGAGCCAGTGAATTCTACCTTTAGGGAGAACTGATGATTTTAAAGAATTGCGTTCAGCTCACGATTTCACAATAATGACAACAACGATAACAAAACCTCTGATAACCTTATTAAAGAAGCAAAGGGCTTAAGTAGATACCACATTTGGCATGTGTAATGCACAGTCACGGCTTTGGCTCAAACTTCCAGGACAAAAATCTTTTGTTTTCATTTTTAAATTCAATTATTTATTTCTCTATATTTAGATACTTATTTTTTGTATTATAAAGGATTTTAATATTTTAAAATATATTATGGTAAAATGAAATTTTATGTAAAATAATTACAAAACACAAGAAGAGATACAAGGTATTTCAGGTACTACCCATGTATAATGTGCCTCCTTATTTTTCCCTCAAAAATTTGGGCAAAAAGTGCGCATTATACATGGCAAAATATGTTATTTCTTCAAAAAAGATATATAAATGGCCAATAAGCACATGAAAAGATGTTTGACACCACTAATCATTAGGAAATTCAAGTCAACATCATCATGAAATCCACTTCATACTCCTTAGGACAGACGGCTACTGTTAAAAAGCACAGAAAATACGTGTTAGTGAGAAGTTAGAAAAATTAGACCCCTAGGGTACTGTTGATAGGGATGTAAATTGACATAGCTACTTTGAAAAACAGTATATGGTTTCTTAAAAAATTTAAATACAGAATTACATAGTGTTCTGCTGTTCTACTTCTGGGCACAAAGAACGGAACGTAGGAAGTCAAGGTGATATTTGCACACCCATATTCACAGCAGCAGTGTTCCCAGCGACCAAAAGGGGGAAGCTACTGTAGTGTCAGTTGATGGATGAATGGAGAAACAAGACGTGGTGTATAAATCCATCGGAGTATCATTCAGTCTTCAAAAGAAATGGAATTATGACATGTGCTACAGCATGAATGAGCTTAGGGACCTTACGCTAAGTGAAATAAGCCAGTCACGAAAGGACAGATACGGTGTGATTTCAATTACATGAGGTACCCTAGAGTAGTCGGATTCAAAGAGATAAAAAGTAGAATGAAGATTACCAGGGGCTGGGGGAGGAGGAGATCGGGAGTTATTGTTTAATGGGCTCAGTTTGGGGTAAAGAGAATGTTCTAGAGATCAGTGCTGGAGGACGGTGATGTGAATGTCCTCAGTGCCACTGATCTGTGCATTTAAAAATGGTTAAGATGATACCTTTTATGTTATGTATTTAACCATAATTTGAAAAAATGTTTTCAGCTCAAATAAGACAACCAGGACATTTCCCCTAAAGGGTCTTTTTCTAACTACAGGAGAAACCTCTTATAATATTCACGGAAACACTGGAGGATAGTAATCAGTGATGGAGCAAAAATTCCAGACCTTATGTTTCCAATCTAATGTCCCCATGCGAGTGCCCCTACTCTTTTCTGGTTTCCTAGTTGCCTTTCTTTCTGTCCCACACTTGGGAAATATCAGAGATCCCAGAACTGCCAGCTGACAGTGTTCAGTAGGCAGCAAGTCAGTTTCTCAGAGTATATTTCATGAAATTGCTAACGGACCTTAAGATGTCATGAGGTGTTATTAAAAAGGATGAGTTTTGTAGTCAAATGAGCCAACAGTATTACTTGTGTTATTGTCTCGGCAGGATTTTCCAGAGCATTTAGTAGGCTAATGTGCATTGTCAATTTCCAAGTGCAGGACAGAATATTCCGGCTTCTCAAACATCATTGGTCACAGCTTTCTTTTCCATTTCAACAGCTTCCCATGGAACATCAATTTGGAAATGTTCACTGGTGTAATTGTTAACTCTGTTGCATTTTCTAAGTCCCATCAATTCATGTGTTTTTAATGAGTGTATGTTCCAAGCAAAAGGATCCCTTCTGCATCTAAGCTATGGGGCTTCTCAGTGCTTGAAAATAATTTCCCTGAGTTGTCCTGTGAGAAAGTCAACCTGATGTCCTGTGCTATGATACAGAACCCCATGCTCTGCATACATAAGGGACATTGTCCCCGTAACAGACTCTTGCCTGCTGTCAGACCCAAAATCATCTCACCTGGGTGCCACGAATCATGTTTTGAATTTCTACAATTTATTATGTAGCTTGACAGTTTCTTATTCAAAGCCCAAAGTTGCTGGCTATATCTTGTAACTGGGGCTTTGTGAATTTTAGAAATATAATGTCTATACCATTACATTATTCCCCAGCAGGGTCTGGAGCTACCCCTATAAACAAATGTATCAGTATTTGCTGAATATTTAAACTCACTGGGGTAAATACAGACTATAAATAAACATATCAGTCTATATCAGCTTTTGTTGCCACATGAGTTTCAGTGACTGACTTACTAAAAGTAACTTTTTGTTACAGAGTTATTTATTTATTTGCTTATTTTGAATAGTGAATAAGGGATTACAGGCATGGTAGTGAAATTAATGCTAACAGATCTTTTTAACAACAAGCACTCATATGTCTCAATATTCTAATCTTTGGAGGGACAGTGGCTAAGTTTCCATAGAGAAAATCCATAAGAAAAATGGGTGGGTGCAATTGATCTTAAATCTACCCTCCCTGGCCTCTCTTGTTTGACTCTAATACAGTCTTAGAAAGGTGAACACGTTCATTCTAACTTGCCACTTTCAACGGAGGAAGGTGAATACCCACAAGTTATTGGAAAGCAAAACAAAAGAATGAGGATCACATTGTTATGGGACTTCAGGCCAAGCAGCACGTCTAGGATGGTAGACTGATAGTGAGACTTTCAAAAGTGAGTAGCATTTAATTTATGTAGCGGGACAATGCAGGGCCAGAAGTTAGAGATGTGACTATGTTACCTACTATGTTAGAGGGCCTTTGGCAAAACCCAAACGCTGGATGTTTCCGTTTCCCCACTTACACAATAAAGGTGAAACAATCATTTTATGGTCCACTTAGGATCTCTAATCAAAACATAAGGAATATAGTCAATAATACTGTAGTAACTATGGACGGTGTCAGATGGGTACTGAATTTATCAGGATGATGTAAGTTATACTAATGCCTACTCATTAGGTTATACACCTGAAACTAATATAATATTGTATGTCAACTGTAACCAAAAAATTTAAAAAAAATTTTTTTAAAACATTATCCACTAACAGGTTAACTGCAAGTGAACCAAACAAACAACTAACACCGGCATTGTTTTGCTCCTGAACAATATCCTTCCAGAAAAAAATACGCTACCCCAAAACCATGAATGAATATTAATCTCCTGTGTCCTTTAGGACACTCCACTCTGCTCATAGCACATTGCGCTACCTGTTACATGTCACCAATAAGGATTTCATTTAGATTTAATAGGTCAGAATTGTAAACGTTAATGAAATAGAGTGATTGACAACACATGCTTTGAAGTCTCTCAAATGGGGCAGGGTGGGAGGGGGAGAGACAGAGAGAGAGAGAGAAGGAGAGAGAGAGTTTATAAGAAAAAATTCTAGACATGAAACTTTATACTGTAGTTTATTTGTGGTAATTTTTTGAGTTGAAACCTCTCTCAAATGCTCAGTTCTGAACAAACAGAAAAACAGCAGGAGGAATAAAAAGAAAAGAAAAACAAGGCTGAATTTCAGTCACCCAGCAAGAAGTAGAAATAAACTCTTTAAATGATGTTCCATTTCCACAGCTCCCAGAGGCAGGCTTGCTAAAAAGTAATTTGAAAACAGATTCGCCCTCCTTCTCCCTCCTCCCCTTCGCACCCCCCGCCCCGACTGTGCTGATTCTGAAACTTCTTTATATCCATTAAAGGTTCCTGGTATTTTGCTCTTTATTTTTTCCCATTCTTCACTGAAGAGTCACCTAAGAACAAAACTATTAGAATAGAAGTCGTGAGGTTTTTTTTTTTGCATTATCCTAATTTCAGGAAAATAGCACAGAACGGTCACCTTGGAGTTTACCTGGTCCATGAGCCCCCTTTACTGAAGAAGAAGCCTAGAGAAAGGGAGCAGTCTTGTTGGGCGTCACAGCTAGTTTGCGAGAGAGTTTTAACTGATCCTAAGTCCAAGACTAGTACCTTCTCCTCCAACACGGCACACTGCCTGCTGTCCCCAATTAAAATAGGATAGTTTGCTTTCTAAGTCCCCATTGCAACACATACCTCTGGGGTATGGCGTAGAGTTAGCTTCATCTATGACATGAGCTCCGTGTAGTTGGGGGGGGCCTTATGCGTTCAGCACCTGAGAAAAATTAAGAGAATTGAAAATCATATCCAGCTGGGCGTTAGCATGTGTTAAACAGGGTTTTGATGTTAAAGGGTTTTAAGTGCGTGACTGGTACACCTCAGGGCAAGGCCCAGTCTTCCCAGAGAATCTGTTCTTGCTTTTCTTTCTTTTCTCGTCTAATCAGTCCCATTCAGTTTTCAATTCTCTTTCTCACTTCGCAAAGTGCCTGACAAATTACTGGTATCCTCTAGGAGCCTCTGGTTTCTTTTTGGTCTCTGAACTGATACTCCCTTGAGAATTTTTCAGGGTAAATCTTGGTCAAAACACAGTTAATCAAGTTTTAGGAACATAATTAAAGCAAATACCCTTATATAATGTCTATAGTCCTTGATCATCCATTGTCTAATTCTCTTCTGGAATGTGCATATTTTCTTAATATTTTACATTTTTTTTTTACTCCAAAATTCCTTTTACTCTTCAGCTTCCACATCGTGTCTTCGGAACTATGGACTGTCCAGAAGTGTTAAGATTAGTAATACAAGTTGCTGATATTTTGGAACAATTTATGACCTATAAAGATTGCAACCTCTTTTGGTTCAACCGAATATATTGTAAAACAATTTGGTAGATACGTACATTTTAGCAGAGAATTTTTTTTCGGAAAGTAGAGAAACCATACAATAACACAGTGATCTCTGCTGAATATTGGAATGTAGAAACTTAAATATTTTATGAAAAAACTCTGCTTAAATGATTTTGTTTGCTCGCTTATGGCACACGAGACCTTCAGTCTCAGCAGTCTGCCCACAGCAGTCTGCAGGGCCTGCCTGTTGCCCAGTATCGCATCCCATTTAGCACTTGCTCTGGATTTTCCACTTTCTAGCAAAGTATTGCAATCAACTGTTGTATTAAAATGATGGACAACTTCATTAGATTGGTTTTGGTAGACCTCTGCTTTGATTCTAAGACTTCCGCTCTGATTCCTTCTCGTGGTGCGTGGGCTGCATGTGCTAACAGAGATCCCAGCCTAACCTGTAGTTACATCGCTCTTTTTAGACACAATTAATAGATGTATTCTTTTCGAGGGAACTGCCGGGTGTTCACTGATAAAATGAAATGTGCTCACATACAAGCAATGTGGGATGATGGCTAGTTCTTTTTGGCCTTCAGTGGTGCTCCGAGAGGCGTTTGAAGTTGCTGCGCTGGTGGGCTTTCTTTTTTCTTTTTTCTTTTTTTTGCCAGTCAGTGGTGACACAGTCTTGTCATGACTCTTGACAAAGCTTCCAGTTGACAGCATCAGTCACGTACCGGACATGTGTGCCCAAGCGAGCAGCGGGGTGGGCCCCTGCAGGCCATGGAGTGACTAGTGTGAATGCTTCTGCTATGGTGATTTTGTCACCGTAGGTGAGATGGATCTGTGTGGTCAACCCAGTCTTTCGTGTGAGCCACAGAACACGGGAAGGTGATTTGAGAGACTGTCTTCTCAGTTGTGCCCGAGATGGTACGTAGGTGCGTGCCCAGTACCGTTCCGGATGTGCATTTGGTTACCTGCAACAAATGCCTCGGGGCATGACCGCTTAATTCTCTTAAAGAACCCTGGTGGAAAAAGACCCAGTCTCACGTTTCAAATTGAAACTCCAAAACAGTTTTTCCACTAGTCATAGAATCAAGTAAAGGTTTTTGTAAGTCTGTTCTTTCAAAGGTGAAATTTAGGACATTATTTTGGATACTAGGGCAAATTCAGTTAAACATTTCAATATTGAGGCAAAATTATAGGCTTTGTGTTGAATGGACAAAGGCAAAGTTTCTTGGAGCACACTTCCAATGCCAGATTTCCAAGTTTTTTTAAAAAATTCAACTTTGATGCAGGAAACAGTGGGACAAAATTTAAAATAATAATACCGCCTGAATAAAAATAAATTATTCATAAAGATATTTATAACAGTTTTAGATGCAGCTACAGCTAAGAAGCTGATTAAAGTATATAAAGATATACGAAGAATAATTACTCTTATGTTTTTAATGTTCAGAAAATTAATATAAAGGAATTTCTAAATTTCTCCTTTAATGCACACAAATATAGGATGTTTTTGTCGTTTAGATCAGTGTTTCTATAAGTGAAGAAACCTCTGAACCAGAAATGTATATGGGATTAGTGGGAGCACCTTATTCAAATTGTATTCATTGAAACAAACCATACTAGTTTACAGTCAACAGAGAAGTTATTACTGACAATATTTTCAATAATTTCTGTAAATACAGTTAAAATAATTAAACTGAATTTTGTGAAGCTGACGTTGAACATGAAAATATATACATAAAGGAGCTATATATTTTACTACCTGTTATCACTCAAATTTTCTAAATGTTTAAACCTATGTAATCAACTTACATGTTGTATAAAGTTATTCAAATTTTTAAAAATGAGTTCTCTATTTTAATTTTATTTTGTTCCAAATCATTTGGAAATCTTTAATTAAAGTTTTTAATAGTTGGCATATCACCAAACTTTAGCATTTGAAGATTTTAGAAGATTGCAAATGATAAAATCAAAATTTGCAAGCAAGAAGATCTTGAAAATCAGTACAAATACAAGAGGAAAACTGATTTAAATACCAATGTGGGGGACATCTTATATACTGAGGCCGCGAGAGCTCAAACAGTGTAGAAGCTTGACTTCAGACATTTAACAAAACCTTGAAATATTTCAAGTTTGGGGAAGATGTTTTTTGATGGAGCTTTTATTTTTAATTAGATGCACTTATGTTTTCTACTAGAATGGTATAAAATCTAGAAGACTTACAATATTGCAGCATTTACATTTTGTGAAACATTTAAAAATTTAAGTAGAGACATCTTAATTTGATGAGATTGGTCCTATAAAAATACTCACCAGAAAAAATAATTTGGATGGAAACAAAAATACAGAAATGTTAAAGATATCTGAACTGAAATATTTGTACATTTCCTTACAAGGAATTAGTAAGAATATCCCCTATTTAGTAGAATTTGTGCTGACCTCACATGAGCTCCCAGAGTTTTCTCAACAAAAAAGTAATATGCTCTAAAAGAAGAATTAGCTGACGATGCCAGTAATTTCAAATGTATTTAAAAAAATTCAATGTTGAAGCAGGAAACATTGGGACAAAATTAAAAATAATAATACTATCTGAATAAAAGTAAATTATTCAGAAAAATATTTGTGACAGTTTTAGGTGAAGCTATAGATAAGACACTCATTGAATGGTATAAAGCTACGTCAAGAATAAGTAATTACTCGCTTATATTTTAATGTTCAGAAAGTGAATGTAAAGGAATTTCTAAATTTTGCTTTAATGCACACAAATATATTTTTGTCTTTTAGAGAAGTTTTTTTTTAATCCTCTTGACTAGAACTACCTTTATGTATCTATCAATATTACAAAATCAGTTTTTTTTTTAATACCAAGAAATAACCTGTAGAATAGCATCCCTCTCCCTTCCGCTTGGCCACGCCCTGTCCTTTCAAGGCTGTCCAAGCCAGGAAAGATTTCTCTGAGCTTTTTACCCATCACGGATTGCACACCATCTCAGCTACCTTTGAGTCTCTATTGCCTGGCACTGAATTCTTTTCTCATACATTTCCTGTGGCTTTTAGGTGCTATATGTTAAGTCTCATAGCTTTTGTGTCTCCGTATAAGGGTTGGCGCTAAAAACATGTATGTAGTTGATAATGATATGGCCACCTCACATTAATAAAAAAAAAGCTAGATAATATGGGTTTTAGATGGAGAGTGGGGAGGGGTGCAAATGAAATGTAGGGGCGGTGGCAAATCAACTATTATTATAATCTTTTCCTTAGCAACAGCAGCTCTTGCAACAGTTCTGATTCTGCGGACGACAAGAAAGGCCAGGCAGCGACGGTGATGGCGATTAAGTGGGGTGTGGGTGGGGTGTGGGTGGGGCGTGGCAGACGCTTTTACTTTAGTTGATCAGAAGGGATGAAAGGTGTGGTTAGGGGTGGGATATATAGAATTATAAGAATGGAGAATAAATGTATTTTAGAATAGTCACGTTGGTAACTTGGGGGGTTTAGAAGTATGGTAGATAAAAGAAAGTGTTGGAATTAAAGAAAAGAAATAGAGACTTCATTGCAGTAGGAGAATAGGGAAGAGAAGAAATGAAAGTGGATATTGAAAGGATATATTTCTTCTATTTTACCTTAGAACACCCTAAAATGTGATGTGTTAAAATTCATTACAGACACTAATTTAAAAGAAAATTATCAATAAAGCAATAATGCAGAAAGGAAAATGGATTGGTGTAAGTAATGCTATATTAAAATGGCTTTTGACCTAGCTGGTGTGGCTCAGTGGACTGAGCACCCACCTGAGAACCAAAGGGTTGCCAGTTCGATTCCCAGTCAGGACACATGCCTGGGTTGCGGGCCAGGTCCCCAGTACGGGATGCATTACAGGCAACCACACATTGATGTTCCCTTCTCTTTCTCCCTCCCTTCCTCTCTCTATAAAAGTAAATAAATAAAATCTTTTAAAAAATGGCTTTTGAGAGGTTTTATGTGTATACCACCTCCAGCATCAGCTTTCCACAAGAACAAGAACAATAAGAGAAAAGGCTGTAGTGATTTTAAAACCAGGGTATTGATACAAATGTGTGCTGGAAATTAAGGCACATTAGCATTCAAAGATTTACTATTAGGTTAAGAGTATTTTGAATCAACCATATTTTCTGTGTATATAAGGTAATATCTGAGAGGGAATGGAATCTTTTCCCATTTCCTGCTTGTGGAGCATGTTCATTAGAGATACTGGTTTTCTGACATCTTCCTACCCCAACCATTGACAGAGGAATAAAAAATAAATTAGAAAGAAGGAGTTTTAACCTTCTTCTAGGCATGAAAGACATAGGAAGAATGACAGGTTTCTAGATGACAATTTCAGATTATAAAGATGAGCGAGAAAGGAAAGAAAGTTAACTTTGGCAAATAAATATGTTTAGAGTATGCCAATTTTTTGTCTTCTCTGATTTTTAAAATAATTATTAAGAGGAAATTAAGAGACCTCAATATGTTGTAGAGGAGATTTTCGGAATTGGATTAAGGAGAACTGAGTCTTTTTCTTCTGGACAAGATCGTACTGATTGTGCACAAAATAATTCGCCCTTGAGTCTCAGTTTCTTCACTTCCCCAAAAGGGATTTTGCTAGATGGCAGTTGAGATACTTTCTCATACATGATTGTAAAGCCTGTGTTGTGATAATATGACCCATTTATCCAAGTGGAAAGATTCAAGGGGTAGAATAGATGAGAGCAAAGGAACTGTCCAGGGTACTTAGAGATACTTAGATCCTTGTATTCACTGGAGTTATGAAGCCACAATACGATTCCATGTATCGTTCATGTGTCGTTTCTACTACATTAAAAATATAGTGAGCTATTCTGTCAGTATCAAGTGGATATAATTCAATGTGAGATCAATTTCCTTTTGCTTGGGGAATATTTATAATCATCTCTGTTCTGTGTCCAACTAGTTACTGGTCTTTCGACAAGTCATTTCATCTATTTGTTATTCAGAGCAGGATATCACAATAGTTTTTATGGCACACTTGCAACATCGATGTCCCAAGAGTCACCTCAGGGGATGTGAGGCCACACACACTGTTAGCAAGTAAGAGGGAGACTTTGAAAAACACACGTTTGACCATAGTACAAAAATAAAGATAAGGGAAAGAGGAAGAGGAAAACACGTAAGACAGGTAAGGGAGTTAATTGTCGTGAAATAATTCTCAGTTGCTGGGCCAGGCCACACTGAATGGGAGACTGTTGGCATGTGCGCGTGTGGGTTATAGTGGTTTGTCTCGCATGACATTATACTCCATCTAGTAGCAGCTGCCACAGCTACATGTTGATGACCTACTTTGGTGGTGGTGGTGGAGGGGAAGGTGGAATGAGAATCTGATTCTGGTGAATTTCAGGAAGAGACAGGCCTACTGGGTGAAAAAGGGGTAGGGGGTAGGTGAGAACTTCTTGAAGCGGAGCTACCAGGGCTAAGTCTGTATCTTGAAACTTTACTCTTGTGCCTACTATTTCTGCCTGGATTGTCTTTCATCTCATGTCACCCTGACCTTTCCTTCCTTTCTGGTTCTATGATGCTGAACTTGAAACCAGTGTTTCTAACCAGTGAACGTTTGTGATAGCAAATGCCTTCTTTCCCTATCAATGGTCCTCAGGAGTCCAAGCCCGAGATGTCCTTTCACTTTTGAATGCGCAAAACAGCAGCCAGGGGACCAGTTTGGGAATCATCACAGCACCAGAAACCTTTAACTAACGTCTGCATCTCACCCTATAACCGGCACGCATTTTCCACGGTGCCTACACGCAGGATTTCATGAGTTGCTTGGCTTCGGCAGATATACAGCTTTTGTTTCAATGGACCAAGGCGTTATATATTGACTCATCTTCTCCCTCTATCCCTTCCTTCGCTGAGATGTGTTTTCTCCCGAGATGCTCATCACATCCTCATGCAAGGGAACTTTGGGTGGGTACGATCACACACTAGTTTCCCAGATATGTCCCCACACATACGTGAATCCCAGCAGTTGGTATCAATTAAGTTTGGGTCCCAGATGCTGCCTACATGTAGGACACTTTCCCTTCTAGGACAGAGGAAATGGCATGTAAGCACCAGTCTTTCAAGTTGCTGAACTTGCTGGTGTCAATAGCTAGGCTAAGGGCTGGGTGCCTGAAGTCTCAGGCTCATGGTGACAGTGAAGGTCTTCAGGTAAGTGTGATGTTCACCATGACATGGAGGAATTGCTGAGGTGGCACTGCTGTGGCACAGGGGACCCCCAAGGAAGGTTTGGCAGGAACTGGACGGTGTCGGGGCCCCTGCTCAGCTCAGCAGGACTTCAGTCTGAGCAGAGGGCTTGCAGAATGCATAATAAGATGCCCAACACAGAGGCCGAGACACATGGACTTGTCAAACAGGCAGGGTCAGTGGGAGTGAGCCCCACAGACACATGGGTGCCAGGGCTCCTAAGGTGCACTAGGCACCAGGCTACACTAGGGGCTGGGGAGAGGTAAAAGCAATGAATGGCTCAGAAGTTCTGAGAGTGACTGACTAACATATCTGTGAGTGTGTTTACTTAGGCTGAGCACAAATGAGAGGAAATGTTTTGGAAGAAAGATGTTTAACTCTTTTTAAAAAATTATATTGAGCATGAGGTTTTTATAACATAGTCTGAGGTGGCTGTGTAGTAGGTGGTCAAAAATGTGAATTTGGATTTTGCTTAAGAAGACAGCTTCCGGATGTTACTTAACATCTTGCATACTGAGTTTGATTTTACCATACTATGATGTCTCCTGGATGCTTTTCCGTATTTAAATAATTTCTTATATATTTATCCAGTATTTCTTGTGGCTTTGTAGTGAGAAGCTTTCAGATTCTCAGTGTGCCATATTGTTGGAAGCATGTTACTGGGCACTTAATAAATACTATGAGATAAAATAAATGACCTGACACTGTGGATAACGAGTACACTTGTTGGGAAAATTAAGGTAAAGCCCTCAATAATAAAAAAGTCACAATAAGTGGCAGGGAATCCAGTAGTGGGCTGGGCTGGGTGACGGAAGGCAAGGAGGAGGCTGGAGGATGGGGGCGTTCATAGAGGCTGAGTAGTAAGAGGTCTGAGATGGGGGTAGGGGTGGCATTTGGAGACTGTTAGGTCACGTTTAAGAAACCAATTTCTGCGGGTGAGGAGAGAAGAACCTAAATTTTGAGAGTTTGGGGAATTCGTGGGAGGGCAACAAAAAATGTGACTGTGAAGAGAAGGTGAGAGGAAAAATGGTAGTTTGAGTGGGAAGCAACTTTAAGATAAAGACCATAAATTTGAAGTTTTAGTCACACCTCCACTGGGTGTTATCTAGAGTTTCAAAATAAATCAAACTTTATTAACTGATTCTTCTGATGAATACTGAAACTTAAACAACTATTAAAAGTTTAGAGTGAGATATATAAAAAAATTACACATTAGGTCATAAATAGGGATAGTGGTCTAAACCTGTGAAGCTTTATACAATGAAGAATATTATTATTATTTTCTATCCTCTTTGTTATAATTTACAGATAATCATAATAAAGTCAGAGGCTCTGCTAAATTGAGCTATATACATTTGAACAATCATACTTTTAATGTTTAGATGCATCACAACGGAAAAGCACCAACTAAATGTCTGTAAATGAGAGGGTTTGCAGAATCTCTATGTCCTCCCCTAGCATCACGTAAGGGGTGCTGAATATGCACGCAAGGAGCTGTCATACCAATTTTCTCCAGGAGCGTTCAGTCCTGTTCACCCAGTTCATTAAACTCAGCTGTTGTTCTCAAAGAACCAGCTGAAGGAAGTGGCAGAAGTGGTGACAAAGAGGCAGAAATAGAAGAGGAGAGGAGGTGAGAAAGCAAGGGCAGAAGTGGGGATCACAGTTTCACACTGTCTCTGTCCTCCGTTTACCCCTGCGTTCTCGGAGTAAGCGATTTCTTCAGTAAGGTCCTGGGTAATCACACCGCCGACTCTTTGCTAAAAACAGGAGCGGGCTGGCTTGAACTTCCTGTACATCTCCTAAAAACTAGCCTTGGGCACCCCTGCTGTCCTTGGACAGTGCGAGGTTCGGGACTTCTTCACTCTGCCCATTCCCTTTAAGCTCGTTGGCCGCAGTGCCTGTGTGCTAACTGATACCCCCTTCCCATCATCTTCCGGGCACAGTTCAAGGATGCACCGGCTCTGTGGGCTGGTGACAAACAAGGAAAGTGCCACAGGTACTCACCGTCATTCTATGTGGTCGCCAAGTGGGAGGCACAGAGCAGCTTGTGGCAGCCTGCTGTTGGCCAGGGTGAGATTAATTAGGGAACAGGGTAAACGTGCAATGTTGCTTTTGGATAAGTGCAGGGCAGCCCGCCTCCCAGAAATCACTCACCCCGAGGACTCGGGTTCACACAAATGCTCACACAGGCTCATGAAAACGTCCCTTCAGCCCCAAGCTGAGCCAGTGGAGAATACTGGAGGCACAGACCAAGCAAAGATTCCTTCCCTCAAATACTCAAACTCTATTACGCCCATCTAAGTACATAGACCTTATTATACATAACCTCTGCTTACAAGTTGGATGGCAGTAAGTTGAATGGGCAAATGCATTTCTTCTGAGGATGCTGACTGGAGAAAATACGTAACTAATTTTTCTCATGAAAAAATAGAGGCCTGTTTCAATGAATGTTTTGCTAATGTTTTGGGGGGATATGGAAATTTTTGTGAGTCTGCTGAAAACTACAGACAGTTTCCCTAGAAAACGCATGCATGAGAGAGAGAGAGAGAGACAGAGAGAGACAGAGAGAGACAGAGAGAGAACTTAGAGAGATAATGCATTGTGGATGCTATTTCAGAAGAAACACTCTTCCTCTGAAGCTCATTTGTGGACACACGTATGGGTTCAGGATGCGAGGTCCCATCACAGTGTATCATGGGAAGTATGTGAGTTAGTAAAATCTGAAATTTTAGTGAGGGTTCCCTATGTACCAATAACTTCATTAGGCAATCGATGGCTATTATTTCTAATTTTCAAAACAACCTTGCAGAGTAGCTACCACTACCTCTCTTTTATGGATGAAAAATTGAGACTGCGAGATAAACTAACTTGGCAGGAAAACAGTATTTCCCAGGGGTCCACACCCTAGACTCTGATGTCAGATTACTTGGGTTCAAATGCTGTTTTTTTCCTACTTATTAGTTAAAAAATTCTGGGCAAGTCTCTTAACGCTTTGAGTCTCAGTTTCCTCAGCTGTCAGAGGGGACAATGATGGAATTAAGTTACTTCACAATATCTTACGAAGATTAAATAAAGCACACCATGCCAAGTGCCTGGAACATTGGCTGGCACCTGGTTCGCACTGTATAAATATTTGCTGTAACGGCTGTTATGGGTAAAGGTCACCGACTAGTAAGTAGAGAAATTAAACTAAGTTCTATCTGGTTGGAGCTTCTGTCTGCCACACCGTGCAAGGTTCCAAACTTGTTCTACGTTTGTTCTTTGGCGAATCACACAGCGTTGCCCACATTTAGTTTCTGCATCCGTACCTTATAGACAGTGATAGTAACAACAAACAAAGCACCTCCCTGTTTTGTTGAAGGTTCAGTACATCCTGATGAATTGTCAGGTGCTGTGCCAACGTCCATTGCTGTTGTTACCAGCGACAAAAGAAGCAATCCGACTCAAAGCAAAGGGCCTGGTGGTGTCACTTGCACACTTATTGTCCTGGCCTTTAATTTCTATCATGTGCCTTTGCCTCTGAATCTGGCTTGGATGTCAAGTCGTTGGGGGATGGTCCCAGTTCTGAAGCAAGAATTCCACAGTCTTGATGAATCAAACTCAGATATAAGGTAGAGTTTAACCACCCCACTGGAACTTCAGAAATATTGGTCTAAATTGGGAAGAAAAAAAAAAAGTAAAATTTTTCTTGTATGAAAACAAATGTTTGGGAATCACATTTCTGTTTATCCAAAAACTGAGAGAACATAGTAGTAGCCAAAAGTTCATTATGTTGGCACAGAAACTTCTATTTTTTTTTTAAATATCAAGTTCAGTGTCCTCAGCTGGAATGCATGATTTCAGTTACTTTCCAAAAGGTCAGTTTATTTCTGGGAGGAATATTTCTGCAATGCAAAGAACCAGAGGTGAAAATAGGAGTGAGGACATGGCCTGTGGAATAGATTATGTCCCTTCCTGGGATCCCGTAGGGACACTCAGAAACTGGAGCGTAGCTGCCCTAAAGGGGAGACTTCCACTCCAGAATGAAATTATGATGTTGCAAGAGACCCAGTTAATCAAATTTAGTTCCATTTGTTCATAGAGTCGAATTCCCTAGACATCTGTTTAGGTCTCATTTCTGCTAATTCATGTCTGTCAACTTCTTCAAAATGTAATTCACAGTGTATCATAAATTGCCCAGGCATCTATTGAGTGCCTAATAGTTACTAGATGTGTACAGTAATCCAAGACAAAAGACCTGGCTTCTTTTCCTAAGTTGCCCAGCCTAGGGACAGAGACAGTTCTGCCAGAACTCATTCCAGAAACTGCCATGTGTTAGGGGCCCAGTAAATGTCATTTGAAAGAAGGACTTCATGTGAGGGAAATTATCAATTGCTGTTGGAGAACTATTGTGAGAAAATAAGGTGTTTTGGGGGTAGGTCGTGGTCAGGGAAGAGTTCCAGAGGGAAGTGACATTTGTGCAATTCTGGTGGAAGCGTAGGCATTCGCTGTGTGGGAAACAAGGGAGCGTTTTGCGGAAGAACACGAAGGTACGAAACCGCAGGGTGGGCGATGGGTCCCTTCAGTGGCACTGCTGTGCTGAGATTTCATGTATGAGTGAGAAAGGAAGAGGCAGCCAGCAAGATACACAGGGGACACAGTGTCACTGCTTTCAAATTCTAAATAAAAGGAAGTCCGTGTTTACTCTGTACTTCTGAGGAATCCCAGGAAGTTTCACATAACTAATCTCTTTCTCTCATTTGTCCTCTCAGCACTTTGCACTCACAGAAAATTGCTGACATTTTGCCCATGTGAGCAGAGAGTTTGGTATTGACTCTAAGAGTTGAGCACTAGAGCCAGCCCCGCCCCACTCCAAGGGTCCAGCTCACCCCCCATACCTCACTACTTACAGGTCCTTCATGGCCGTGCTGCCTCCTTCCATGGATGGGAGGCAAAAGGGCTGAGGCCGGGGCTGGTCGAGGGCATGGTAGAGGGTTCTGCCAGTACTCACCTGAATTGTGGGAAGGCGGCTGCTGGAACTGACATCTGAAAGAAATGCCAGGTGAGAAGCACAGTGACTAGTCTGCAGCCAGGATCCGTGAACATGGGATGGATCTGAGACACAAGGTTGAGCGATCAGGACTGAAAGGAGGTTGGGATTAGATGTAAGGAGAGGATGGTAAGTCGGGAGAACTTTCCTGGGCTGGTTTCAGATACCTGTGATGCTTTTGAAGAAAGCATCTGTGGCACGCTACGGAGCTGGGTTGAGATCAGTACAGGAGTTCATTGTGGACTGATGGTTAGAACCACTTCTGTGAGCTTCCACGCCATTGCATCCTGTGCATGCCTATCACGTTGCAATTATTGTTTAATGCCTGTGTTCCGCACCAGGTTGTAAATCCACAGCAGCAGGAACTGTGGCGGCTGCCCGTCTTGTGCTGCCTGCGTGCCTAGCTCAGTGGGTGTGCAGTAAGTGTTGAAGGAATCATTGTGTGGCTGTACGGTTGGCCTTTCTCTCCTTTCTGGCTCTGCAGGGTGCGCAGTTAGCGGTTTTGTTGAGATGAAAGGGGTGGGTGAAATCTTGACTAAAACTTGCATCCATCACAGCTCTTTCCCTAAAGGAAGGAGTGTGACAGCCTCTTCTCTCTCGAAGGGAGCTGCTGCCTTTTGAAGTGGTACCTGAGGGACCCGAAGAGAATCTTATCCACTCTTCTACCAGAGAACACAATCCTCCCATGAGCTTCTTTTCTTCCACAGGCCAGGACTGGGTGTTTTGGGGGGTAGCAGACATTCAGGAAATGCCTGTTGAATTGACTTTGTAATGTGCCATGCAAGAAAACAAAAGGCAAGGCATTTGAGATTTCTCTGAAATGAAGAAAACAGCTTGGATAAAGTTTATAAGAAGAAAGAGGGCTTTTTTTCACAAGTACAAATTTAGATTTGGAAGTCAGCCCTACCCTCATTTGATACACAGGGACCCTGAGGACCAGGGGGTGAAACGCTTTGCTCATCCGTGCAAATACCTAATGTTTACGTGTCTGTGCAATACATAAACCTTGGTGCATGGGTTGGAGCACTCGCAAATCCAGCACTGGAACCGAAACGAACTCTTTGACCTCCTCTCCTGACTCAGCCTTTCCCCTTTTTTTCAAAAGCAAGAAGGTAAGCGTGCCTGGTCTAGCCTAGGAAAACAGAGGCTGAAGGTGGTGAAGGCAGCTGAATAAAAAGCCCAGAGTGTGCACCTGATTAGCCTTGATTTCCTCTTAACTTTGAAGTTCCTTCCAAGGCTTTGAGAGTTTTCTTTTATTCACACACACGCAGCTCTGTACCTCCCGACAGCTCTCCAGCTACACACACGTACACATGTATAATTTCTATGGACAGCTTTGATGGATATTCGTGAGACCACATGTTCCTCCATTCATGCTTTTTCTTCCTCTTAAATATTTATAAAGGTTCACAAGCAGAAATAAAAGTCCCTCAGATTCAGAGCCAACTAAAAATAACACTTCTATTTCTTGCCAGGCAATCTGGCATCAATCAAGGCCATTGGGAAGACGCTAGGGAGGAAAGAAGAGGAGCTGATTGATAACCTCCTTATCCAGTTTTTTAGTCACCCCTCTCTGTTATTAATAAGTTAGCAAGATTGACAGCACGGGATGGAACGCAGATGCTTTGGGGTTTCTGCTGCTGAAGATAGCTCCTTCTTCATGGCTCCTTCTTTGATAAAATGTGTCCTTGAGGAGAGAGGGTTCTGAACTAGCTAATTGCCAGGGAACTCAAGTTGTTGAGCAAAGGGAAGAATGGGTGGAATCTTCGGAATTGGGTGGGGACTTTATGAGCTCTCTAGATAAGTACCATTTCTGTTCAAGGGGATTAAGCTTTACGTTGGGCCTCCTGTATGGGGCTGTCGTTGACTAACACACTCAGTAGTGGTTACCTTATAGCGTTGGTGTCTATATGGGTTTCTATTTCAGTCTCGCAGCCCCCATGGCTATATAACATTGGGAAGCTTGGCAGTCATGCCTTCCTTTTGGGATCCCCCATCCACTGCCTGTAGCAGAATGATTTAAGTTTACCTGGGGATTTTGGTCACTTCATCTCTCCCTGGTGCTTTTGCAAAAGGTGGGCGTTCTTCTCAGAGAACTGCAAGTATTGAAATTCTAGTCACATTTCTCTGATTCTCTTCTTCCTACTTGTGGTCAGACTTTATCTTCTCTGGGTTTGGAAAAATGTTTTTAGATCATAGTGCATTCTTTTCTGTTTCTTGTCCTTGCCTCCCAAAACTTTGGCTTATGTGTTTGAAAACTTTGATTTCCAATACCTTTATCACAGATGTGGGTTTTAAGGGCAAATTTTCAAATGTAATGGTTTGAATTTGACTCAGTTTTTTAGTTGAATCAGCTGCTTTCCACAGGATAGGACAGATAAAGTTATTGTTACTGGCACAGTGGTAATGAAGATGGTGGAAAATGGAAAGTAGAATGGGTACGAGAGAGCAACAGGAAACACCCCTAGGTAATGGCCCAAAGTGTTATCCTGTATACAAGCCGCCGCTTTTTATTGTCATCTATTTATTCCTACGAACCTGGAAATTGTCATCAGGAAAGGGAAAGGGAAAAGATGCTTCTTCACAAATGGATTTGCAGTGAGAAAAAGAAGTTTAAAATGAAATTAATCTGAACCAGGAAAGTGACATTAATAATCTATATCCTCCATATTGGTTTTTCCCTCAAAGTGACTGGGTGGCAGTCTCAATTTTCAGTTCAATGGAATCAACGTTGTGTCTCCGGGTGGACTCAATAGGCAATGAAGGGAATTTCAATGTTGGCTGGGGAGACTGATTCTATCAAGGGAAAATCGGACTGCTAATCTATAGTGGGGGTAAGAGAGAGTACATCTGAGATGCAAGAGATTCCTTAGTGCTTCATGCTCTGTGATGGAGGTCAATGGAAAAGTTTAGGGAGTGTTACAGAAGAGATCGGGGGGAGGAATGATATACTATTACCAAATGGACCCACCCTTGTGCTCCGGGGGTCCCCCACCCTGTACTAGGTTTGCCTTGCCCGCTGCCAGGGAAAGATGTCTCTCAATGCCAGAGATTGGTGAAAAAGAAAGGGATTATTTATTTAAAGAGTTATACAAACTTAAGAGTAATGACTTAATGTCTCCATTGAGATCCCAAAGTCCTTTAGAATACCCACAAACCCACAAAGGGGGAAGTCCTTCCTTCCCCCTTTGCCCAGTCTGGGTTACCATATCTCAAAAAACGAAATAGGAGTCCAAGGTTCTTCTCTGCCCAGGCCCAGTGGTCCCCCAAAAATGCTGAATGGCTGCCATGCCTGGGTTTAAATCCCAGCGCTAATCTTCCTCTGCCCCACCATTTCCAACTCCTCCCACAATTGGCCCCAGCTGCCAGCATCCCCGTAGTTTTCCAGCTTTACTGGGCTGCCATAGTAAGTCTGGGCAGGTGTGGCCTTGTGGTGTGGAGCCAATCATCTCAAGCTCTTATGCAGACTCTGAACCAGGGGCTATTGCCTCCCAGTTCCATCATGGGTTGAAGTCACTCCCATCCCCCTGGCTCAAAGCATGGCCACAGCTGTTTAACATATCTATGAAACCAGCTAAAGATTACAGATATGTTAAAGGACTGTTCTAGAGGTTATCTGCAAAGCTTGCTATTCAAAACAACTCTCAATGGCTCTGCTCCAAGCGTCCCATCCCCCAGCTCAAACTTGTGGGGGTGAGGACATCCTATACATATATTTTTTTCTAATATTTTCTGGACACTGAATTCTGGACTCCATTACAAATCCTTATTTGGGCCCCCACCTTGGATGCACCCTGTTAGAGAAGGACTACTAATCACCGGGACTATTCAGGATTAAAGGTTTGGGTCACTCCACCAGGTATGGAATCAGAATAAGCTGAGGTGCTTGCTAAAGGAAAAGGGAATACAGAATGAGTAGTGAAAGGAGGTCGTTATAAATACTAGCTGTGAGCATAAGACCAGAAATGAGTACTGTAATTGCAATGAGTATTTCTTCCTTATTTTGTTATGAGTATATTTGTCTGTATATATACATACATACTATGTGAATACTTTGGGTTTTTTTTTCTGTCCTATTCCCTTATTTTGTAATATAAGATTTATTGACTTTATATTAGTATTTAAGTGTTAATTTTACATCATAGGTATGGGATATCAGGACAAAAGTAAACACCACTCACGAACTTTACCTCCTCTTCCAGGAAAGGGATTAGTGTGTTTTGAGTTGTACAGAGAATAGCTGACTTCTCAGCCTCCATAATTTGTGAGCCAATTCCTATAATAAATCTCTTCTCATACATATCTATACATATCCTATTTGTTCTTTTTCTCTGATGAACTCTGACTAATACATACATTGAATACTAAGTGGAATTGCAAAGAAGCTGCTGGATAATCTATTGGGGGAAAATTGGGAACATTTCATGGGAGAGGTAACGTTGGAGACTACATCAGAGCCTACTTTTTGTAGGTGGTGTTGGTGCCAGAGGTGGTTCCAGGCTAAGGAACAGAGTAATATCTGAATGCATATGGTAACATTGAGATATGAAGAGTGTCTTTCCTGCGGTCAGCCAGCTAGTAAATCCAGGGCGTGACATAAGTAGGTTAACAGTTGTTCATATAGAAAATAATACACAGGCTTTCTGTTGTTTTTGCTCTGGCAACCTGGGGTCTTGTGTGGTGATGCAGACGCGTAGTGGAAAAGTAGTCTGGGGCCTGATCTACCTCGTGGGAGAGAGTTGCCCGGAGAGCTACTGGATCTGCAGTAGACTTTGCATCGTGATAAAGAAAACTCGTTGTTGCGCTGAGATGTTTGAGGGTTAACTTCTTCCTACAGTATAGCTTAGTCATCCTGATTAATACAGCTAGGAAACGTCCGGCTTTGAGCATTGAACTCTCAAAAAGTAACTGGCTACCGTCACTTTGCTAAAGAAGAGTTTTTCAGGATAGGATTTGTAGGATGCATTTTAGAAAGAATACCAACCATCACCGGTAGGATATTTCTTTCTGCGGGACTCTACAAGGGGTTACTAATACTGGCACCCTTGTATTATTCTCGTTCTGAATGCACTTCTTCCCCAGATTTCACCTCTCCACATTCCCCATCCGGAGGGGACTAAGTGAGGTATGTATTCAGAATTGCTGTTGAAGGATAGAGGTCGATTGAATTGCTTGAAGCGACTGGAACTGAGGTTTTCAATTTGGAATCATCGATTCTCCTCTGAACTGTGGGAAGAGCCTGGACTTTGCAGCCAGACAACTCTGTGTCTGCATTTCATTCTAGTCACTTACGACCTCTGTGACCTTGTGCGTATTACTTAACTGAAATTCATTTATTTTCTCATTTGTCAAATGATGATACTTACTTTGCAGGGTTATTATAAGCATTAAAAAAAGATGTATGCTAAGAAAGTAGCACCGTGGCTACTTGATACATATAGAAAGTAAATGATTGATGCTCTTCCTTATTTATGGCCTGTGGGAATTCAGTTAAGTTTGTGGCTTACAATATTTGAGTCTCAAGTCTCTTGACTTCTTGTTTGGTTATGTTGGTGGGGCCTCATGCTCATACAGATTGGAGGGGGTTTTGTAAAAATCAAAATAGATATTTTTGTTTGAAGAGTATTCTCTAAAATAATGTTCAATAGACATGTGGAGTATTGCTTTGGTAAGGTTGTTTGAAATAGTGGATCAGAAATTAGTCAGAAGATGGGTTATTGGCCCCATCTGTCATCCTTTTTAGATCTGCAATCATTGGTAACCAAGTTACTCTCACCAGTTCTTATATCCTCATTATTAAAGTGGAAATAGGCATGCCTGACTTGCCTACACTCACAGGGTTATTGTGAGGTTAAAAAAAAGTACAAATGAAAGGCTGTGGATATTTATTAGTTGGGTAAAGCTATTCCAGTTATTTCCATATTTAGCAGTGTCTTGCAGTTGACTAAATGTTGCTGAATGAAGATGGAAGAATAAATAAAAACCAAATCAAAGGAAGTAGAAAAGACACTTGGGTTACAGTCAGTTTTCCCTGAGGACAGAGAAGCCAACACTGATGTCTACTAGCTTAGACTCCTGGGGATGTATTAACAAGGCCAGACACAGTAAGTTAAAGCTACAAAAGTTCCGCAGTAGGGAGGATTTTGAATGTCAATGAATACAATCGTCTCCATCCTTTAGGAAAGTGAGCACAGATGGTAGTAATGGCTCATGGATAGCAGCAGAGTTGGGGTCCCAATCTTTGTCTTCAAAAATGAAGATGAGTGCTGCATGCATTCGACCAGGCAGCATCCTTTCTGGCTTCGTGGTGTCTCCTTCAGCCCTGAGATTGTGCACATTCCAGCGGAATGAATGCGGCCTTGTTAGCACCCACGTGGAGGAGATCCGATCCATGTGTTTCATTTTAAATCCACAAACGATGCACCCATTAACGTGTACCCACTCTTCTCTCAAAGAACCCCTGAGAGTATTTATAGTTGTGGTCTGCGAATGCAAGAGTGACAGGTGGATTCTTCATCCTCTCAGGCTCTGCCCGTACTTCCAAGGTCTGGAGAATCTTTGTCAATTGAATATAATAAAGGCCTTTGCCTGTGGTCTGTTCCAGGTGGTCTGGCGTTTCCAGGCATTTGTGGAGGTTTGTTAGGCACATGGGTGATGTCACATTCTGCCACAGCTCTGTCATAAATGCACTTTCCCTGGAGGATCTTAAGACAACAGCAAAGTTTGCTTTGCGTTAGCCCAACCCTTGACCTGTAAGATGAAAACTTCTGAGCTAAGAAAGACTGCTGAATTTCTGAAAGCATCGTTCTTGTTGGCAGGTTGACTGCCAAGTTCCAGCTCCTGACTCACTGTTCTCTATTAGAGAGGTAGTGTGTGAGAGTACGTGTGGGTGTGGACATGTGATTATTTGTGCAATGACTGGAAGTGTAATATGAATCGAGCGATGCTCTTTCGGGCTATCAGTGGTTTCTTACCACAAACTGGAAGCAATCCAACGTTGGATTTCGGCATAGCTCTGAGGTATTTACTATGCAGGAAGCACAAATTATGCTGCGCATGTTCGCTATATCCTTTGGCCCTGAAGAACAATGAGGAAATTCACATTCCTCTTTACCTTGGGTAGGACTGTTGGTTGCTAGCTCAGGGGAGATTCCAGACACTTGTTAACAGGGCCCTTCTCATCAAAATGTGACCCGAACCTGGGTCTTCAGTGAAAATGCAAGCTGAAAAAGCTTCGGATATCCTCATGGAAAAACAAATTCAGTTGCATTTACCGATAGGCATGGGTATTTTTACTAGTAGTTTTGACCTAGTTTGTGTGTGTGTGTGTGTGTGTGTGTGTTGGGCAAACTTAAAACTGATTATGGGCCCATTACTTGACAAAACTGATTAGATATGAATAACAGGGAATGCGGGCAAGGTATTCAGGATGACTTCATGTTTCTGGTTTGTGATGTTCCACACACTTGGTGGAGGGGGGGTGGTGGGTTTGCAGAGCTATGAACACAAGGGTTAGTGTGTTGGGTAACAGCATCACAGACTGGAGGGAGATTTATGAAGCCACCCTCTTTCTCATTCCCATCTGAACTTCATGAAAACACAAAAATCCCAACTCTCCTTTTACTTTTTGACTTAGGTTTAAACATTCTCCACATTACTATTTCTAACCCATTACTCTAGTGACTTCCTGGGGCTGGAGACAGTGAGGGAATGGTCTTTGGAGTTCTCATAGTCTGTGCTTTTAGGATATGGTAGCTGTGAAGTTCCCTTCCTTCTGTAGCTCCTCCATTGCTGGGTGATCTTAGTCAAGGCTTTTGATCTCACTCGGGGCCTAAAAAAGAAGACTGAAGAAACTATCCTATAACTGAGTGTTTGGTCCAGGCAAAAGCAAATGTCAATGTTTCCCTTGGCAGATAAGAGAGATGAGGCCATTTAATCATATACTTTGTAGAAAAATGTAAAGGCAATAAGAGAAAGAGGTAAAAGGTGAAGTGAAATAGTGCATTAAATCCTTTTTGTAATTATACATTTTCAAAAGTTTGATTTGAGAACTAGGTGAGGGTGCAAGTCAATGCCTTTGACAGGGACTGGCAGGGGATAAAAAGAACCAGTGTGCGGTGAGTATCTTTCGATGAGAAAAAACAAATTCAGGTATCTGTGGTAACACTGTTTGTCTCCTTGTTTATCTCCTCAACCATCCCTTCATCTACACAGAACCGCTACAGAAAAACCACTGCGTAGTCATCACATTGCCCCAAATACCTCTTAGAGGGCCGACCTGAAAATAGGATGGAAATTCCGTGACTGGAGCACTGCACCGCTCAGCCTTTGGCCCAGGTTGAGTACTGACCACTCTCATGGACCCACAACCTTCCTACTTAATTATTTTTGATGTGGGGGAACCTGGCCACAGCCTTTAAAGTCCAACCTCTTTAGTCGGTAATCAAGGCCAAGCAATTCTTAGAAACAATTGCTGATAGCAGGGATTTTTAAAAACATCAAATACATCACCTAATAATTACTCTTCAGTTTAGAATATCAAAAATTCTCTTTCAAGGAGCCCCACATGGCATGGCTCAGTTGTTTGGAGTGTTGTCCCATGCATGAAAAAGTTATAGGTTTGATTCTGGTCAAGGGACATTTTTAGGTTGTGGGTTTGATCCCCAGTCCGAGCACATATGGGAGGCAACCAATGGATGCTTCTCTCTCACATCAAGGTTTCTCTCTCCCTTCTTCTCTCCCTTCCTTTCTCTCTAAAAAAACCAGTGAGAAAATGTCCTTGGGTGAAGATAAAAAAAAAAATTAAAATTCTCCTGCATGGAGTATAAAGAGATGTTTCTTATTTTTCAAAGGTTGGATTTATTTATTTTTAAAGAGAGGGGAAGGGAAAAAGAGAAGGAGAGAAAAACATCAATGTGTGGTTGTCTCTTGCAAGCCCCCTACTGGGGACCTGGCCAGCAACCCAGGCATGTGCCCTGACTGGGACTCAAACCAGCAACCCTTTGGTTCTGAGGCCCGCACTCAATCCACTGAGCTATACCATCCAGAGCTGAGGGGATGTTTCTTTGCAGGGTTGAAGCTGGGCATTCTGTCCCCATTTCCTAGATGGGACGCGGAGCACATATTCACCATGTTGAAAGGCTGACATTTTAGAGCTGAAAATTGCCAAGGACTTAGAGGAGAAATCCAGACACATTCAGTTTGATATTTAGTTTTGTGGAGCCTGGAAGCTCCCATAACTCTGAATTTTGAAACCATTAGTATAAGCAGATTCTACGGTCTAAATAGATGTTCCCAATACCCTTTCTGAAAAAAAGAAATCACAGCTTCACTTATCTACTAGTACATTGTACAGGGCAGAATCTAAAGTTTTTGCAACTGTGCAAACAGATTATTTTTCTAATTAGCCCTTGGTGTAAAGTTTTATTTCTTTCACAAATATCTATTTTATGCCTATTCTGTACCAAACTGTGGTCTAAGGCATTGAATAGTCATCAGGGAAATTTGACACCTTCAGGGAGCTTACTGCCTACATTGTTTTCCTTTCTGTAATAATAAAAAAAAAATCTGCTGCAATTTCTATACCTTTTTTCATGTCAATTCATCTTCGTCTCCCACTGTAACTGACATCATTATGTGGATGATGCTTAAACCCCTGTCAGGACATTTAAAATCTCTCCTACGCTGTGGTCTAAGATTTTCAACTTTGTACTTTACATATATCTCAAGCTCAAATTCTCTTAGGCTATGCACACAAACTTCTCCTCTTCTCCACCAATCAGGTTCTCCTCACAACTTCCTCTTTCTCTTTGTGGCACAGTATTCCTCCAGCCCCCTGGCTGGGTGCCATTCTCCTCAGTGGGCTCCTACATGTAGCCTGTCACAGATGTCCCCGCCGGTTCTTTTCTCCATTCCCACTGCCATTTCATTCTGGTTTAACCATTATCTCTTGCCTGCTCTGTGGCAGTCTCCCACGGGGTCCCCCATTTCTTCTCTCTCTTCCCTCTTGATCATCACGCACATTGCAGTTGACTCTTTCCAAAACACATCTTCCTCCATTGTTCTTTTGCTCAGATGCCTTCTTTGATTTCCCTCTGTCTACAGATAAACCCTATATGAAGCAATATTTATTTTCTAGCTATAACCTCTTGGCTTTGTCCTTCTCATCCACGGTTCCATAGACACGCGTCGTCCTCACCAATCTACAAAGTGTCTCTCCGCAGACACGTAGTCTGCTGTGTTCTGCTTGAACCCGTTCCTGTCGTAAATGTTGCCCACATTGGCTTTCTCTCAGACTCTGGTTTAAGGTTTGGACTTCCTCACAAAGTTTATGACAGACCTCCTATGGCAGCCACTGCGTCCAAGGTAAACCTCGCCTGTCCTCACGGTCTTCTTATTTGGGATTCGCACTCTGTGTGCCTGCAGGCTGAAGGGCCTTGAGGGCATAGTTCGGATGGTTTTGAGTCCATGTTCATTCCTCACACAGTGTCCAGCCGAACATGTTGTCATATCGGATATTTCAGGACATGTGATAAATTAAAAGGATAAGTTAATTCATGGGGGGTAGGAAGTGAAGTGGGAATGCGAGGGCTCTGAGGTCAGGGGGCTCGGTTCGCAGGCAGGCTTCACCTCATACTACCCGTGTGACCCACAGCATGTTACTTAATCTCTCCACACCTCGGGGCCAGTGTCAAGGAAGGAGGGTGGCATTAGCACCTAGCTCCTGAGGTGGTTGTAAGGAGTCATCTTGTGAAAGGTGTAGAAGAATGCCTGGCACACAGTGGACACTCAGTGAGCGAGAGCGATCACTGCCACTATCGTAGGACAGATGTTAACATTCAGAGAAAATGAAGTTCTGTGTAAACTGGAGTAGCTGAAAGAAGCTTCCTGAAGAAGGCGGGGCAGGAACTTGGGTCGGGAATGATGGACAAGAGATGAGGACATGTTGCATTTTGTTTTTCTTGGAATCCTCTCAGAGCCAGTCATCAAAATGGTGTTATTTATCCTCTGCCATAAAGATGGTACTTCTTTTCACTAAGATCTTTTATTAATGAAAACAATAATGACTGTTTAGGATCCTTTGCTACAGGACGTTTTTATCTCCCCTGCACCTGGCCCACATTATTAGTGAAGGCCATTAAGACTCAGAGTTCAGGGCTGCCTCCCGTGGCTTCCTGCTGCCAAAGCGTCTGCTCTCAGCCTTGCTCAGGCTCAGCTCAGGAAACATCTGCAAGGGCGGCTTCGCAGTGACACAGTCTCAGCCTCAGAATGCCTGGCCCAGAGCAGCCTGCTGGGCTCACCTCTGACAGAATGCAAAGGGGAGGCCCAGGAAGGAGAGCTGGGGGCTGGGCTGGTCACCTGGGCAGGAGGGCTCAGATGACGTGATCCTATTGTCTGAGGACACCCGGCTGTTGTTTTGTGTTTGTTAGTAAAATAAATAAAGCCTTCGTTTCTATGGTAATGGCTGAGCCACCTGCTGAAAGGTGACTTGATGGTCCCGCTTGGCCTCATTGCCTGGGCTCTCAGCCTGGGAGGGCTAAGGAGCAAGTGCGAGACTAATGACTTGCCCAGCTCCAGCCTAATGAATAGTTTTGGTTAGGAAACTTCCTGGAGTTGGCCAGGATAACTCCATCCATGCAGCTTGATTGCAAAGGCTGTTTGAAGTTCATTTGTGTGACTCTCAGCGGGAAAGGCCCGCTGATGGAAGTAGATTTTCCTCAGAGGCCAAGCATGGTTCACTTACATCACACTGCAAGACGCAGTAGCAGTTCCCGTCACTGTGTGTCCCCAAAGGAGCCACGTCTGCCAGAGGGTGGCGGAGCCGTCCTCTCAGTAGCTTGGTCCCTTGCACCTACACGTTCCCTGCTTCTCTTCCAACTCTTGTCCTTCCTTCTGTGAAGGGGTTCAGCTCATGGTGGAGGTTAAGAAAAGATTTCAGAAGATTCCTGTGTTCAGAACACACCTTTCTCTCCAGCTCACCTTCCTGCGCACCAGAACGGCAGAAGGAAGGCTTTTTGCTCTGGTGGCCTTGGAAGCCACTGGTGTTCCTATGAGGCCTGAAAAGTAGAACAAAACTATGTTTCTGAGATGTTTGACCTTAGCTATGCCCAAGGAGTCCTGAAAGGTATTTCTTAAAGGGGGCGAATGAAAGTCTGAGGAGAGGGTGGCTTGGTGGGTTGGGCAATAGATGGTTTATCATTGGGGGATAGAGAAAGGAGGAGGCATGAGCTGTTCAAACTTCAGGTTTTCTAAATGCATGCCGAGGAGCCCAACTTCACTTTCTTCTCAGTTTAGACCTCTGCAGTCAGCGTGTTTCCCTTTGATGTGAAAATGTGCACGGGGATCCAGACGCTGGAAGACCTGCCAGCCTGGGCCCCTACCGCTCTGGGAGGAAGTCTCAGGCTGAAAGCGGGAGAGCAGAATTCATCGGGTCTGATTCTACTTCCTCCTCACTTCCGTCGGAAGCTTTGTTTCTCTTCTGGTGCGCTCTTCCCCATCTCCCATTCTTGTCAGCGCTTAGGAAAATTCCTTTCCATTTTCAAAAGCAAAATAAACGAAATCACTGTGCAGGCTTTGCCCTGCTGCTAAAATACATGAGGAAATAAAATGTATAAACCTTAAAATTAAACTGAACATTGGGAGATGGATGTTCTGTGCCCTGCCCATGAATAATTCAGATAGGGAGGTTCTGTCTGTGTTCTAAGTGGCTTTTAGATGGATTGAAAGAACACACTGGACAGGGTTTCAGGCCGCGGAGCCAAGGCCAGGGGAACAACCGAGACACTCACCAGGGACTTGCTGCTGCATTTCCTCAGAACATGAGGAATTTTGAGGCTTTTAAATCATGAAGCTAAAGGTTGTTTTTCAAAGAACAGTATTCATTTTTTGAAGACTATGTACTTATTCCAACTGTGGATACTAAAAGTTTCCAGGACCCATCCTTGGAAAAATCTAGAGACAAAGCGTTGTAACGGTTAGCAGATTTTTCAAGGCCCTTAGACAGTATTTGAGACTGGAAAAAAACTGGCTGGTCTCCAAATTCAAAAATAAAGCAATAAATAAAAAATAAATAAATGTGTTAATTATGATACCAGTCTACACCAATACAATCTACATATATTTTAGTCATATTTACGTGAGGCACAGGTATGCTATCATATGTTTGATGCACTATGATGTAGGGCTCCAGCAGGTCGCGTGATTAAATCGTCCTAAGGTTACACAAGGGGCCTGTTGCAGGTGTAGCTTATGAAGCATCATTTGAGACGGCGGCATTGCCAGAGAACCGAGCAGCATTATGGTGAAGCACTCAGGTTCCAGATTCAGACCTACTTTTAATTCAGGATCTTTATATGACCTGGGGCAAGTTCTTTATCTCTGTGAGATTCTTCTTCTCCTTAATAAAATAGGAACAAAAGTAATGGTATTCATAGAGTGTTTTTAAAGGAGAAAAGTCAATTGCATGATACCTGGAACATAGAAAGGACTCAGCAAAGTTCTTGCAATTATTTTCCTTTGGTTGACCTAAAATTGTTTGTCCTGTGTTATTGCTGTTAATTCATCATGCTGAGCTCTGAGATTTAAGGCTGTCTCTGGATATCGAATTCATACCTAAAAGAAAAAAGATGACCCACTAATAAGGATATTTGGAACAATATGTTTAGGCTTTGAAGGCGATTCTAAATGATAAGCTGTCCAACTATCCTGTGCGATGTGGACACAACTTGGAGACACGCAAAATGCGTCTTTGCCCAGAACATGCTCACTTGGCTGGTTTATTCAGGCACTTTTGGTTTAAAGAACAAAACTCCGTATAAGGAATAACCATATTTTGCCATGTACAATGCACACTCACATTTTTGGCTCAAACTTTCAGGAAAAAATCTTTTGTTTGAACTTTTAATTCAAATTTTATTTATTTCTATTTAGAAACAAAACTGATGATCATATTCCAGGGTATTATTTTGCATAGGGATATTGTTATTGCTTTCTAGAGTTACACTTTTAATGCATAAGCATAAATAAAATATTTAAACACATTTATATAGATACAGAATTAGCACTACACATGTATAATACACATCCTTAATTTTCCCTCAAAATTTGGGCAAAAAAGTGTGCATTCTACATGGCAAAATACTGTAGCTACACTTCTATGTGGAAGTATCATTTGGAATGACAGCTCCCTCCATAAAATCTAAATGTCTTCCTAACGTTTTTCCCAGCTCCATCATGCTGTCTCGTACCTGTTTCTTTACATGCATATCATAGCCTTCCCACCTTTTTCTTAGACCAACTGCTCTTTTTCTTTGTCTGACATACTCCTCTCCATTCTCAACCCTTCCCAGATGTAGCTCCAAAGAAGCCTTCCCTAAAGCTGCCAATTTGCATTAGGCTCATTGCTTTTAAACTTCCTGGAGTAAGATCTACTTTTGATTATATCATCACATCTGAGGTTAGTGTCAAATCAAAATTAACAAATGTTTAATTAAATATCTACAAAGTGTTGTATTATTTAAACCTGGTCTACTACAACTTCATTCATATAGCTTTCCACGAGGTCAGTCCAGAAAGTATCCAGTCATATACTATGAAAAATAGAGACATTTATTGAAGAAGATACAAGAGACAAGAAACATTGTACACAGGACAATGATGCCTCAGTCCCCTTCAAAGTAGGCACCTTGGGACCTCACACAATTCTCCCAATCACCATCAGCTACCCCGTCATATTTTTTTGAATGTCGTTGACGGTCTGAAATCTCTTCCCTTTCAAAGGTGATTTTAGTTTTGGGAAAAGCTGGAAGTTGCAGGGTCCCAAATCTAGGCTGTAGGGGGACTGAGTCACCTGGGTGATTAATGTTTTGCCAAAAAACTCTGCACAAGATGTGACACATGAGCGGGTGTGTTGTCATGATGAAGCTGCCAATCACCAGTTGCCCATAGCTGTGGCCTTCTGAATCATCCAACTAGTTTCTCTGGAAGAATGTTCAAACTTAACGCAAAATGTGATGCAGATTCATTTCTCTACTTGCTCAGTCATTTTAAATGCAACAGCCACACAGTACACATGCACACTCAGTCATTTTGAATGCGATGACCACATAGTACACGTGCTCACTGAACAGTGTCTACTGTCCCCCTGACCAGTACAGTGAAGTCATCATTGTTCGCACATGAGTATTCCAGTCCACTCTCCTTGGCTGCCAGGGTACACTGATGTCATGTAAACCATTCTCATTATATTAACCATGGCTGGACTTTTTTTTGCCAGACCTTGGTATATGTCATCTTCAATGTATGACTTAAGGATATTTTAATATGAAACAAAAGAGAAGATCTACAAAATAAAAGTGCCTAAGGCCTGTGAGGGTCTTAAAAGACAAAGATGTTTAATGATAAAGCACTTAAAAGTTCTTACTGGGGAATAGAGTAGAATAGTGAATATCTCCGTGAACCTAAGGATTAAGCTGTCTGGGGCTGAATCGATTTTCTCCTGGATACTAATTGTGTGCATTGGGCAACTCATTTGATTCCCCCAAGCCTTCCTCTCCCCATCAGGAAAACCGAGAACAATAACAGTGACAAAGAAGGCCCCCCTGAGGTTGAGTGCCGTGTTACATGTACTGCCATGTGCTGCTGATGTGACACACGGCAGGTCTCAGGAAACAGCGCTGTCAGGAAGACCCAGTCCGCAAGGTGCGCCGCGGCGTCCACAGTGCCAGGAACAGGGCCTGGAAACTCGTCACTTCTCGCTCACATTTGTTGACAAAAATGCTGATTGGACTGTGTCAAGCGGTATGTTCTGTTTCTGATACCGGTCAGGGAGTCACCACATGGGAGCAGTGTCCATTGGCCCAGACTGTCCCATAGCCGCCTTGGTGCCTGCCTCACCTCTTCAATTCACTGTTCACCTGAGAACCAGAGCACTTCTTTAGCACAAACACAGTTTCTCCACTCCCTTTATCCAATTATTCGATGCTTCTTCGGCAGCTTGAGGATCAGGCTCAGGCTCTGGCATGACATTCAAGGCCTGTTGGGGCCTGGGCTGTGCCTGTAAAGCTACGCTCCTCTCCTGCCCCTCTTATACGGCACTCATGGCTGTCTGAGCAGCCCGAGCCCCTCTGCGCCCTGTCCCTGGACAGTCTGTGTCCTTGGTTCTCAGCCTACATCCCCAACACCCCCAGAGTTTGTCATCATTGTAAACTCAGCTCTGACATTATCTCCTCTGTGAAGATATTTTGGATGTTCTCATCAATCCCAAGCAATTTTAGGCTCTTTGTTCACATCTGTATTTTATTCACATATACATATGTGTGTGTGGGCACGTGCATGACCACACACACACACACACACACACAATATTTCACATCAGGGTCTGTTGTTTTTGATGTGTCTATTACCCACTCCCACATATTATTCCTCAAAGGAATTACCCTGCCGTCTAGTACAGTGTCTGCCATAAAGTATGTTGTACACATTGATGGGTTTCAGACAGGTTATTTGGTGATGCTCCTGATGTATTTTCTTCTTCTAGTATTTATTGCTACGGCTTGCTAACTTTAGGTTTGCATGGAGTAGGTCAGAGTGAAGGGTACAGAGGAAACTGGCCCCAGGGCTAGCAACCAGCATCTACCCTGCCTCTTTCTATCTGCAAGTAAGAATGCGTAGCTGGGGTGGAGAGCTCATTCCTGGCATTTCATTCTTTTTATTCTTCAAAGCTGATCTCAGAGATAGAGATATGTTCATATCTGCAGCTCAGACTTTCCATCTCCCTGTCCTACACCGAGGCTGTTTTCCTGGACTTGGCGGCACAATACAGTAAACAGACCGACCACTGGGGTGGACAGGAGAGTTGGGTGCACATTCCAGCAGGTCTCTCGAGCCCTCCGGGCTCCTTTTCCTCCTCAGGTAAAGGTGGGTTTGTGGGTGCTTCCTCTAGCTTTGACATTCTTGTGCTATCTGGTGACTATGGTGCCGATAAGGATGATCACAGAGTGGCAGTAGCCTTAGGAGAGGTCAGCGATGAGTTCAAGTCCTCCAGGCCAGCTCTTGCCTCCTGTGGCATAAAATCAAAGAGGGCATGTTTTGCTAATGTGCTTTATCTTGCCCATCAGCTCTGGGAACTAATTCCACCGGGTGATCATGGTTAGCAGCCTCCTCGTCTGAGGAGATCAATCCCAGGGGCAGCTGCCCTCTGACCTGCTGGCTGGCCTGTGCATCACTCACCCTGTCACCAGTCCTGGGACTGGCCCCCTGCCTGCCAGGAGCTCTGCAGTCTGGAGCAGCTGAGCTAGGAATGAAACAGGATGCCTGCTGGGAGAGGGGGCGGCCAGGCGGATGATGCAGCCCAGGCCAAACACACATACAGGCTCAGCTCGAGTGCCTGAAGACATGGGGATGCATCATAATCAGGGACAAAGAGAGGGGCTAGACGGGCTCCTGGGAGGGAAGAGTCTGGCTGTTGGGTACCCAGACACTAGGGGAAGATCACGGCTCTGCCAAAGCAAACAATCAAGGCAAGAAGCGCCGCCATGGCTGATGCGTTGGTGGCTCCAGTCCCCTCTGCCTGTGTTTCCCATTCATCGCAGGGCTCTGACTGCAAAAACAAACAACAAGGAGCAGCCAAGATCTCAGTTCCTGACAGGTTCCATAGTGGGAGAGATCAAACATCCCAGTAAGCCAGTCTGGGCTAGAGTGTGATTTCACAAGGAGCTCATCCCAGTGGATGGAGCCTTGAGAGTTCTTCTGGAACAGCTGTGGGGCTGGAGGGCTTGACAATAAATTCCTCTAAAAGGAGTTCATGCATGTTTGTAGACAGCCCCTCAGGCATGCTGTAATGCTCCCCGAGAGTAAATGGTGAAGGTAGATGGGGAGATGGTAGAAACTAAAGCAGTGAGGGAAGAAAGGACTTGGGCAAGATCAAGAATGAATGAATGACCAAAGCTGTAAATGATAGTGATTTTCAGGGGGAACTGGGCTTTGCAACTGACTTGTGACCTTGAGCAAGACCCTAATCATGCTAATTGAGATTTAGTCCTCTTGTCTGTGAGGTGAATGAAAGGAACTCCCTGTCGAATTCCGTTTGAAAACAGATAACAAACTAAAGAGTTTGTAATATTACAAACACAGATGCACACCAATTTTAGTCTTTCCTTTTACCAACCGATTAGGCGAGGGGGGACCCCCCAAAACCAGAATTTGTCTAAAAAAATTGTGCACTTATTCTCACGTGTTTAAACTTCAGTTGCCTTCAGAGTGGTCTCCATTTGAGGCGGTACCCTTATCGAGATGTTTTTTCCACTGCTCAGAACAGGTTTTGAACTAATCGATTTTGATGCCTTTTAGTGCTTCTGCTGTTTTTTGTTTTGCTTCTTCCACATTGGCAAAACTTTGGGGACATTTTTTATCTGGGGTAACAAACAGAAAATGTCACTCAGGGTGAGATCAGGTGAACAGAGAGGGTGGGACATGGGGATCATGTCATTTTTGGTCAAAAACTGGACACTCAGTGTGATGTGGGCAGATGTGCTGGTAAATCACCCATCATGGAATGAGCAAATGCTTTGAAACTAGTCTTCAAAAAATTCATGGAAGCCAAATGCAGCCTCTCACAACAACACCAGCTGGTACCCTGATGCAGATGGGTTCCTAGAACACTCACCTAGTTGGGGGGGGCTGTACTACATGGGGCCTGCCCTGAAGACAATAATTCCATTTTTTGTTGCCCCTTGCACAATTTAATGTGTTCATCCTGCAATAGGGAGAATTCTTCTATGGGGAGCAAGGCAGGGATGAGGGGGAGAAGGAAAAAGAAATCCTAGAAATTCTAACAGTGCCATATTTCTATAATGCACACATTCACCTCCCCTGACGCTCACCCATAAGGGCGGGCAGGGCTCCCTGTCTGAGTCTATGAGAGTCCTGGTGGTAGCTACCCTCAGGCTCCAAACTCCAGAGAACCCAAAGGTAAAATGGGATTGCAATGGTCCTCAGCTCCACGGACGACAAAGCACAGGGAAACAGGCTCTGTGTGCATCTCTCCAAGTTCAGCATCTTCAATTCTGACTCAGGACACAGTAGCTCATTCTAGACACTGAAACATCTTTTTAGGTTCCAGCCCATTGTTCCCAAAGCTCTTCACTCTTTGGGCTGTGTTCTTGCCGGTAAACTGGAGCATGATTGCAGCCCAGGCGGGGGTAGCTCGGCGCCGGTGGACTCTGTTTGAGGCGTGGCCTCAGGGAGGCTTGTAGGGCACAGTAAACAGGACGTGGAGGAAGTTGGGAGCTGGACTCGGGCGCTAACAAGGCCCCCCACACCCCATTGTCAGGAAACACGGGGAGCTGAGGGCCACTGAGCACACAATGATGCAGCAGGAAGTGGCCTTTATAAATACCCAGGGGTCAGGGCCAGGCCCAGCAAACAATAGGGAAAATGATGATGGAGGGGAGTGGGTGAGGGGGCGGGGAGGGAAGCCAGGATGATTCCATCAATGACAATAGCTGAGCGGGCAGTTGGTGTGGGGGAGGGGGTGCAGAGGGAGGCCTAGGGATTGTGAACCAAACAATACAGTTCGCCAGGGGATTCAGTAGCCACAACACAGGGCAGGAGATCCTGTAAATAGCCCCCCGAATGGCAGTGGGTCCCATTGTTCTTTCAAGAACTTTTCCCCGGCCCCTACGTGTCAAAGATCTCGGTTTTGCTTCATTTACCGGAGGCTACTCTGGCTTTCAGAAGATGCTATTTCTCACTAGTGGTGAGAGTGGGCTATTTGACCACATATTCTTCCTTGTATTCATCTTATTAAGCCAATCAACACCAAAGAAAGCTTGACAAAAACCTGATGTGGAGGGAGAGAGGGCAACAAGTGATACTCTTAGATCTGCACTTTGCTTTCATGTCCCTGGATCCAGTTGGTGTGGTGGATGGGGGTAGATGGGGGGTGGATGTGGTAGATGGAGGGAGATGCATCTAGAGAGAATAGAATTTTGCAAAGGGCTATGGGAAAGGCCATCAACCAATCAATATAGGATTCTTTGTCACTTGTTCAGCATGAATTGTTACGTGTTGGTCAAACAGGTGAGTGACTATTTGTAACTCTGCCTAAAGGATCTAGATTCTTTCTTTCTTTTTTTTTTTCTTAGATTATATTTATATATTTTTAGAGAGAGGGGAAGGGAAGGAGACAGAGAGGAAGACAAACATCAATGTGTGGTTGCCTCTCGTGCGCCCCTTGCTGGGGACCTGGCTCGCAACCCAGGCATGTGTCCTGACTGGGAATCTAACCGCAATCTTTTGGTTCTCAGGCCCGCACTCAATCCACTGAGCCACACCAGCCAGAGCAAACCTAGATTCTTTCTTTCATGGGACAGTTCCTAGTTATTTCCATGACAAACTATTGGGGTGAACCACTTAAATCCTTTGGGCTTTAATTTCCCTTCACTACAGGAGCTTTGTCATTGAATATGTAGCCTATGAGATGCTATACTAAGGAAAAATATTTTAGATTAACCCATTTTTCATTTTTCTCAGCTATTATCTTGTTGAGTGTTGGAAGTTTATCTTCTATCCTGACCTGTAGACTGTGGGAAATGAGCCCGTATTTCATTTGTTCTTGGAGCATGTATGGTTGCCCCAAACTCACAGAAAGATACAGCAGAGAAGTTGTCATGAAATGGCATTTTTAATCTTGCCAGGTGTTTATAAGTAACAGAGTGATTTCTATACACAGAGATGGCTGTGACACATGACTATACCTCCGGCAGAAATTGTAAACTCACCGGATAGAATGTTCTCTGTATCAGTCATTATTCTCTTTTCCAGCACTTCTTTGTAACTATGATTTCATGTTTAATTGGGTAATTAATTATGTTATAGTTATTCATTTCTTCTGTAAGCTTTGCAGAGGTAAGTGCTGTGTCTCTCCTGTTAAAATGGTTTTCCCGGGGCTCAGCAAAGTTCCTCCCCTGTAATTGGCCCTTAATTAATATTTACAGAGTGACTAGGGGAAAGGATGCTCTCTTGCTGATGGGTGCCTTCCCCTGTATGGCCTCTGCAAATAGCCATCTGAAAGCTGTGATCTGGGCCACGCTCCTTGCAGGGACCTCTGCACAGTCCTCCAGACCTCGGAATGGCTCTACCACAGTGTGTCTTCAGGGTGCTGTCCACAACTACAAGGTTCGCCGTACCAGGTGTGTCTCTGAGGGCAGCGGAGCTATTCTTGAATATCCTGTGGTATGTACAATAAAGTGTTGTGTTACTAAGAGTGAGATAAAAGATATGTAAGATTCAAATGGAGGCCTGGCTGATGTGGCTCGGTTGTTTGGAGCACCATCCTATAAACTAAAAAGGTCCTGGGGTTCGATTCCTCATCAGGGCACATGCCTAGGTTATGGGTTCCGTCCCTGGTTGAGGCAGGTACAAGAGACAACCAATTGATGTTTCTCTCCCACATTGACATTTTTCTCTCTCTCCCTCCTTTCCCCTCTCTCTAAAATCAATAAGCATGTCCTCGGGTGAGGACAAAAAAAAAATTCAAATGGAGGTTAAGACCCTTTATATCTATTTTAAATAATTTATTGTTTAAAACATATACTTAAAAACCATAAAACTAACCTTTTGCAAAAAGATTAAACAAAAAGTAAAGTGAGAGCTGGCTAAGAGTGTTCTATATATAATCTGTTTTTTCTTTTATTTATTTATGTTTTATTGTTGTTTAAGTATGGTTGTCTCATTTCCCCCCACCAATCCACCCACCCCAGCCATCCCCACCTCCCACCCTTGATCCTACCCTCCTTTGGCTTTGTCCATGGGTCCTTTATACATGTTCTTTGATGACCCTTCCCCTTTTTCCCCTTGTTATCCCCACCCCTTCCCCTCTGGTCACTGTCAGTCTGTTCTTTATTTCAATGTCTCTGGTTCTATTTTGCTCACTTGTTTGTTTTGTTGATTAGGTTCCACTTACAGGTGAGATCATATGGTATTTGTCTTTCACTGCCTTGCTTATTTCACTTAGCATAATGCTCTCCAGTTCCAACGATGTTGTCAGGAAGGGTAGGGGCTCCTTCTTTCTGCTGCATAGAATTCCATTGTGTAAATGTACCATAGTTTTTTGATCCACTCATTTACTGTTGGGCACTTAGGTTGCTTCCAACACTTGGCTATTGTAAATGTGCTGCTATGAACATTGGGGTGCATAGGTTCCTTTGAATTGGTGTTTCAGGGTTCTTATATAATTTTAACTTTCATATCCTTTCTGGTAAACAAAATTGTGGTAAGATATATCAAAAGCCTTAAAATATTCATATTCCTGAACTTATCAGTTTTATTCTGTATGTGTTTCATAAAAGTAAGGACAAAATTTATAGTCAAAGACATTTATCATAGCTTTATAGTAATAATTTTAAAAAGTAGGAAATAAGTTTTCTCCTAACAGGAAATATTGAATTGAATTACTGTATAAAATAATAGAACATTATGGTTTATTAATTGTATTAATGGTATCATTAAAGCTACTTTTACATAGAGTTTAGGTCAGTGATTATTACTTGAAAATAATTTATAATGTATAATAAAATGGAAGCACGCAGCATACAGAATTATATAGAAAGTATTCTCAACTATGAAAGACTGCATATTAGTCTAAGCAATGTTATAAAATGTGAGCAGTGACGTTTTAGAATGTTGAAATGGTAATTTTCTGTTTTCTCTCATACTTTCTCTGCCTTTTCTAAAATGGCAATTGCAATTATAAACCTCCATTTGACGATCAGTTCAAGAAATCTTTGCTTTGGTAAGTTTACACTTAAAATTCTGAATTTATGTTTTTCTGTCAGTCTCTGAGAAGATTTGGATATAGAGTGAGTTTCTTCAAAAAGAAAAAAGAGGAGGAGAAAGGGAGGGAGAAACTTGGTGTTGTTGAAGGAAATACTCTTTTGGTTTTGGAAAAGATAATAAAATATGTAAAGACTGTCTAAGTTCCTGGATTCTTTTCTTTTCTCATTCCTCACAAGCCATTGAATGGAAAAGAAAATAATTTACAGAGAATGCCTACAGCCGAGGCCATGGGAAGTGGCAGCCACACGACAGGTTGAGTGGGGCACTCATGTCACAACTGCTAGGGGTTGTAGTGGGTTTTGATATTCAAAGGGTTTTAGGCAGAGGGCTGTTTTTATGAAAGGGTGAGCTAAAGAAACGACAAATAGACAGACACCATAAGTTGAGAGTGGACAAGAGGAACTAAGGATGATTGAGAAATAGGAGGTAACATTGTGTACACGCCATGTGCCAGGCACTGTTCTTAGTGATAGGTAGAGTCAATTCCTTTGATCCGTGTGGCAAACCCATGACTTAGGTGATGTTACCACCTTCATTTTACAGATTAGTATACTGAGGCATGAGATCTTAAGTAACTTGCCCAAGGTCACAGGACTAGTGGAGAAACCAGAAAGCTAGCTCAGAACCTCTGCTTTCCATCAAGCTGTAAGCCCTCCTGGATCAGGGCTCTGTACATAGAAAGGCATCCCATATGCCCAGGTGTTTGTATTCCCATGGCCCTCGGGCTCAGTCAGTAGGACAAGAAGTTGCACTTTAATAGAAAATAATATTGTAAAAGGAAATGGCTATATTTCCTTTAAGAACTGAAGCCCCATTCAATACTCATTCACTTAATAAATATTTATTGAAGGCAGGATGCCCTGGAAGCAGAGATAAAGGACTCACTCTAGGAAGACAGACGGACGACAATGTAAATGTGTGTTAGAGGGCACCGGGAGCCTGGGGTGGACTGGTGCAGCACTGTGGTGATTCCATGGCATTTTACAGGGGCAGGTCGACAATCTGAACAATGGCTGGGGAACAACAGGGTGACAGGTCAGATAGTAACATGATAGCAGGGTCCGATCCATTGGGGGCTTAAAATAGTCATCTGAATTGTATGGAAAGATAAAAACCGGTGACCCTATTAGTTGGGCTCACATCAGGAAAAAGAAGGTACTGTGCAGCCAGGTGTTGTAATAACCTTAAAATAGGGACTCTTTACAGAGTGTGGATGTGGATGTGTGCAGGTGAGGCTTGAGCAGGGGCTCAGAAGTGCCCTGGGGTCAGGAGCATCCCAGCCTGATGAGCCACAGAAAGGGACGGCTGTTAGGGTCCAGACACAGCTGTGTGGAAAGGGAGTCACGATGGGACCTGGCCTGCGTCCATGGTGACCTCACAGAGGTGAGGAGCAGGGAATAAATACAGCGTCCTTGCTCTCTTGCCTCCTCCCAGTCTCCTGCCAGGGCTCACCAAAGGCCAAACCCAAGTGGCAGCCCAAGGGCATGGGAGCTCTACTGTGTGTGCGTGTTAGTCAGTCTTCCTGGGCTTGTGCTTGGGAGGAGGGAGTGCCTCTGGAGCGGCAGCTGGCAGGGCCAGCTCAGTGACCATTCACGTGTGACAGAGAGAGGGCAGAATCTGCCGTGAGTCCTACATTTTGGGATGAGTCATTATTTCTAGGTCTGAGGTAGGAAGTACAGGAAGATGTACAAAGCCGGAAAGAACACGAGGTATTCTGTTTGGAACATGATTTTTAAAGTGTGTGGACATGGTCGTGCTAAGTGTCTAGTAGGTGGTTTTTGTATTTTCAACAAGAAGAGGTTGAGAGAGACGGAAAACTGGTACTCGTCATCAGTTTATGTAGGTGACAGTTAAAACCATGGTGGCAGAGGAGGTGACTCGGGGAGGATATGCAGAGTAGTTTGAAGAGATGAGTAAGGTATGGGAGATCTACAGTTTCTAAAGATGGGATAGAACAAAGGCATCTGGAAGAAGCAGCCCGAGAGGTCCAAACCCATTGCAACCTGGCTGCTTCCGATGTGCTGGGAGTCTTGGCTTGCATTTATGTTTTGTGGACTCCCACAGTTCCCAGGGGGAAGTGCAGAGGTATTGGAATTTTAAGCTAAGAAGTTAAAGACCTGCACTTGCCGGCTGGGCCCCAGAATAGAACCTCAAAAGCTGACCTTTCCTCTTCAGACCTTCCTTACCTTTCTGGAACAGCATCACGGGACCGCATCTGACCCCGCAGGGTGTTTTTAAGGATAAATGAGATAGCGTCTGTAAAGTCCCTGGAGAGGAAGCACCGATGAAGATAAGACTGAGCCCTGGTATTTTTAGCCAAGAGTGTTGGGTGTTCAGGATGTGCCATTTAGCAATTCCTGGAGCCTTGAAAAGGAAAGAGAAAGGGGTGGGGAGGCAGGGAACCAGTGGCATACGACAAATGCTGTATTTCGAGAAATCCCTCCCCCTCCAGAGTGTAAGAATCCACGTCAAAGGAAGCAAACGCCGTGTGCAGATAAAAGAGGAAGGTGACCAGATTGCTTGCTTGCAACCAAGGCAGGGTGATGCCAAAGGGCCAGTCCTGGCTGCTTGTTCACTTTCGGGGCAGAGGTCCAGGTGCTGGCTACTCCGCTGATAACGAAACCCGGGTTCAGTGACTCTCTGACCAGCACAGAATAGCCGGAAACATCTTCGTCCCCCATGGCTCCTGGAGAGGCGCAGCAGGGTTGGGGGTGCAATTCCTGTCAAGATTACAGAAAGGGTGCTCCTCTCCTATGCAGGCTTGAGCCCGAGCCTGTTGACCCAACACAAGCAAGGCTGCAGGGCAACCGCTGGGCCTGGCCCGCCCTTCTGAGGCCGTATCTGCTTCATAAGCACAAGGCCTTCCAGAGAGTAATAACAGGAACCTGGGAAAGAAAACTTACTTGGAGAAAGGTCTTTGAAGAGTTCATGCAACTGCTTCATCATTGCTGTTCTTCTTCGTTCCCACCCCATAGTGAGAATGTCGGTTTCTAAGTCTCCATGCCGCAGACTTGTGTCTCCCTGTAAGTGCGAGGGCAATGAAGTTCGAGCACCTCATGCCACAGGCTCTGCGTTAAACATTTTCTATGTATCATGTCATTTAATCCCCTCTACAAAACTGGGATTTAGTTATTGTCAATGCATTCTTACAGGTAAGGAAGCTTAGACGGATACCTAAGTTTGAATAGCAATAGTTGGACCTGGGTTCAAATTCTGGCTCTACTATATAAAAGCAGCATGGTATTTGGGAATTAATATAACCTTCCCAAGTTCAGTTTCTTTATCTATGAATTGGAGGGCATATCACACATAAGAAGGCAATTATGAAAGTGAAATGAGATACAGCAGACACAATTTGAGTCTAGTTTTGTTCTATGTCTAATTCCTTTCTACAATTACCCCTGTAAACAAAAAATGACATAAAGTAAAATTAGGATGTTTTACTCAAGCTGCTTTGCCCCAGTATTCAAATTTATTCCAGAGTAAAATTAATGGGAGAATGTACTTTAATTTTGACCTTGGTCATCTTGTTAGTTTTTGTTTCCTTCAAGCCGAAGTATGCCCTCTGTAGACACAATACCTACAGAGATACCTAGGCAGGCCTTTTTGATTGTGTGCGGTTACCTCTTGGTTTGTGAAGCAGTGACAGACAGAACATACTGTAAGAGGACTGGTGATGAATCTCACATGTCGTCCCCCAGCTCTCTCGTGTTGAGTGGTTTGGTATCAAGCCAGTAATCATCTGCAAGATAAAGGTTTGGGAGACACACAATCTCCTTGGAAGATGGAAAGGTTGTAATCACATGAAGCCATAAAAAATTAGTTACCTACTATTTACCATAGCCAAGACCTGGAAACGGCCTAAGTGCCCATCAGGAGATGTGTGGATAAAAAGCTGTGGTACATTTACACAATGGAATACAATGCTGCAGTTAAAAAGAAGGAGCTCTTACCTTTCACAACGGCATGAATGGACCTGGAGACTATTATGCTAAGTAAAATAAGCCAGTCAGGGAAAGACAAATACCACCTGAGCTCACTTATATGTGGAATGTAATGAGCACAATAAACTAATGAACAAAATAGAAACAGAAACATAGATACACAGAACAGACTGACAGCTGCTGGAGGGAAGGAGGGGCGCTGGTGAAAGATGGTGAAGGGATTAACCAAAGAACATTTATGCTTGAACCAAAGACATGGGCAATGGTATGGGGATTGACTCAGAAGGGGAGAGGGTGAGGCTGGGAGGAAGTGGGAAAGGGGAGAATAAGAGGGGAAAACCTGCAAGAGCATAAACATTAAAAAAAGATATTTGCTAGCATCTTCTTAAAATTAAAAAACAAAACAAAACATTAGTTACCAAAGACCTAGTTTTCTTAATTACAAATGAGGAAATTGGGAGCCAGTTCAGTCCAGCTCACATTCTCACAATGAGGTAAGGGTTAGAGCTAGGATTAGAACTCAGTGCCCACAACCCAAGGCTTTTCTCACTTAGTCACACCTTTTTTTTACCCTCACGTGAGGGCATGCTTACTGATGTTTTGGAGAGAAGGGAAGGGAAGGAGAGAGAGAGGAAGAAAAACATTGATGTGAGAAATATCAATTGGTTGTTCACCTCACACACCCTGACCTTCGACCAAACCTGCAACCCAGCCATGTGCCCTGACCAGGAATTGAACCTATGACCCTTCAGTTTGCAGGACAACTTTCCAACCAACTGAGCCACATGGGCCAGGGCAATCACACTCTTTCTGTTTGTTTATGCTTGCATCTTGTATCTTCTACATCTTCTCTTAGCTGCTCCCCCTCCTTTCCTGAGTAACTTTTCCCTAAAACAATGGATGGGGTTTATAATAGTCCCTTCCCATGGAAAATACTCATAAAATATTTTTGACAGAAATGACAAACGGCATGCCTGGAAGCATTTCACTCACATGGTTTCTCGAATGTCTGACTAGCTCTTCCTTTTATAAAAAATTGGATTTGAATCAGTGCAGAGAGGGTAGACAGCAATTCATTTGCAGTTAGAGAATGAAGAGCAATTGTTCTTTTTAAAAAATGTGCCTTCCTTTCTTAAATTTTCAGGATCACCGCTCATTTGAGCAATATTAAATATTACAATTGCCATCCAGGGCAAGCAATCATACCCCCAGTGACAAGTTTCTGTCAGTGAATGCTTCTTCCAGATGGGGCATCAGACGAAGTGACAGGGTTAATGCCCAGCAGGACAGAGGGTGCTGGTGGTGTGAAACCATGGCTGCTGTGGGAGATGCATCAATTACTTCCCTGACAGCCTGAAAGGCGGCAGAGAAAAGGCTTCATCTGTGCTCAGAATATTACCTCCTTTCATCATTTACCAAGGCCTTTGATGCTCTTCATGATGTGAGTGGGAGGGAATCAAGGTGCTCTCTTCAAACCCGAGTCTGGAAATTCCATTTGTGTGAAGTTTGAAGTGATTGGGTAGAAATGAACTTCTAATGTGAAATGAAAAGACACGCGGGAGCCTGCCCCATGGAACTTGAGTCTCAGCTTCTGGCAGACCTCCCCGAGCCTCATCAGGCACGGAGAGAATTATCAGCCTACCGAGTGGAAAGGTGAAATGAATTTTATCATCTTCTCACGAAAATGACAATTCTCGTGTCAGGTTTCATTTGGGTGATAAATGTCATCGTGGGAAGGGACAGCAGCAGGCCCACCGCCTCTCTCAGGCAGCCTGCTGGCAAGTTGGCTGCATGGGATGACAGTGAGGAAGCTCACCTATGAGCCTGAAAGGCAAGTTGCACTTGGTGCTAAGAAGGGTCTCTGCTCACGGAGGGATCTATGAGCTCGAAACACAGCCACGATGAGTTTCAGAACCACCTCCACCATGTACATTTATGTCCACGTCAACTCACGTCATCCACCGCCATGAAACCATTGCCAAGGCCAACGTGGGGCTCAGAAGAAGTCTGGATGCTGCCATTGGCATCTTGGTTGATTTTTCCCACGGATTCTTTGGGTATTTACACTAGATGTAAGGTGGTTACGCAGAACCCAACAATTGCGTACTATTACATCTCTGGTGTGTGAATACCTTTTAAAAAAAAAATGAGAAAGGGCTGGTTAGTGCTTAGTGGAAGGCAACTTTTATAGTTGGCAGTAAGTAAATTTATGTTGAATAAAAGAATACTAATTTGACCCTCACCGCCTGGCTTATTTCACTTAGCATGATGCTCTCCAGTTCCATCCATGCTGTTGCAAAGGGTATAAGCTCCTACTTTCTCTCTGCTGTGTAGAATTCCATTGTGTAAATGTACCATAGTTTTTGGATCCACTCTTTTGCTGATGGGCACTTAGGTTGCTAATCTCACCTTTAACTTGAACATAATCAACAAAAGAAAAAAGCAAACAAAATATAACCAGAGACATTGAAGTTAAGAGCAATCTAACAATAACCAGGGGGGAGTGGGGAGGGGACAGTGAGGAGAGGGGTTTTCAGGAACTACTATAAAGGACACATGGACAAAATCAAGGGGGAGGGTGGAGGCAGGGGAGGGAGGTGGGTTTGGCTGGGGTGGGGTGGAGGGGTGGGGAGAAAATGCAGACGACTGTAATTGAACAGCAATAAGAAAAATGTTTAATTAAAAAAAAGAAATAAATGGATTTAATAGGTTAAAAAATAAATAAAAATAAAATGTCAAAAAAAGAATACTAATTGAACACAATGTATAATTTGATTCCTTACTTTATGACTTTGCTACTCAAAATGTGGTCCATAAATCACCAGCATCTTTATTATTCCTGAAACTGTTCCCAAAGGGCCACATCTCAGGGCTCATGCCAGACCGACTCAGTCAGAATCAGCATTTCAGCAAAATACAGATGCGTTAAAGTTCGAGAAGCTCCACTCCAGGACACTGTGCCCACGGACTGGGTGGTTTTCACTGGGTAAATGGTAATGTGTTTTATGTGCTCAAAGCTTAATTATAAAGAATCTCACAGACCTGTGTAACTGAAAGAGGCAAGTACCCATCTCTATACAGCGCAAAGCCTACTCTCATCCTTTTCTTGAAAAAAAAAATTATAGCATTTAAAATAGCTTAATGATAAATCTCTCACTTCTACACTTAAATATTATTTATGTATCACCATACCTGAATCCCTTAAAAGGTTTTGGGCTCCTGGAAACTAACAGCTATATTTCAGTCATCTTGATATATCTCTACAATTTTACACAGTGTAACTGCTTTTAAAATGTTTATTTTAACTTAAACTTACAGGTAAAAATAGGTATTCTTTCTCATGACACTGCATACTCTTTCTTCAAGACTAAGTGACAGGCACGGAGAGAATGATCAGCCTACAGAGTGTGATATCAGCCTATCACAGTGTTTAATTATGTATTTCATTGTCTATTTCTTTAATGTCTGTTTCCCCTTCTAAATGAAAATATCATATGAGAACAAGAGAAGGTTTGTCTCATTCACTCTTATACTGTGTTTGCCAAAGAGATGAATGCATTGTGGTAAGTGATGTTTCATAGGCTTATTTAATCCAGGCAGGACTTGTCTTTGCAAAAAAATCTTCTTTATACAACATCTTTATACAAAAGTCTTAGTGACACAAGAATAACTGTAAGAATTATCAACAATTGTCCCTGCCTGCTCGGCGCTGAGCAGGGTGAAGGTATCCATGGCTTCTTGAGAAACCCGAACCTGGACTTTCCTTACTGCATCTACCTTCCCCTTCAGAAAGAAGTTGTTTTTCATTCTCTGAAGAAGAAACTCTCAGTTTCAAGTCCTGAGAACTGTTATGTTTTCTCTTTCTCTCTCTCAGAACTGCCTTCTTCAAAGGAGGCCGTGGAGCGTCCACATATCTGTAACGTAACTTCAGTCCCTCGGCTCTTCTGCCATGAAAGCCGAGTTTCAGCTCCGTGTTTGGCTTCTTTGTTGGCCCAGGAGCACTTCCTCTAGCCCCCGGGGACTTTCAGCTTAGCCTTTGTTTTGGTGTGTGTGTACGTGTGTGCTCCTGTGTGTTTTGTGGTGTTTCTTTCGCAGCCCTTTACCATTCTGTGGGTGTTTTCTCGATCTGAAATGGAACCACTGACTCCCAACAGCCGCTGCTGTTTGTGCAACTCTCTGCAAAAATGGCTTCAAGTGTTACCTTGCCTGTTCCACTTCAGGGCAACCACAATGATGAACAGGCACGAACCCCCTGACACATGAACTTCACCTCCCTGACAGTGCCCGATAAGATCAGCCGTCAGGGCTGCAAGCAGCCTGGGGAGCTCAGTGTTCTCTGCACAGAGGTGGGGGTGAGCCCTATGCACCCTTTCACAGGGGGGCTTGTGCACACTGCCAGCATGCACCCCGCGCCCACTTCCAGGAGGCGGTGGGAGGCACAGCTGGGTTCCCCATGGATTCTGAGGGTGCATTTCAGACACAGAAATGGGCTAGAAATTCTTCCGATAGATTTCTTTTTCTTTTTAATCTTTATTGTATTTATTTCCATGATCATTTAGTCCCTGTATACCCTCCTCCCCCCAGCAAATCTTGTCACTTTGGTTCTTGGTTTCTATTATGGCTATTTCTTCTGAGTGAATAACAATAATCGAGAGAGATTTCACATGTGATGAGCCTTTATAGGGAGCCAGTTTCTGTGCTAAAGCATTTCTACGTAGAAATCCATCAATATTCTCTGCAAGCCACTTCTCTGCTTTTAAGAACATCTGTGCCCCCGAGCTCACCGGTGGAGTCCCACAGACAGGAGTATCTAAACCAGAGAGAGGAGAACTCACTGCCCCAGGGCCCCGGGCGGCAGCGGTGTGTGGTGGTGTGTATGGTGGTGCTTCTGATAGGCTCTTCAAGCATTTGTTTTTCTTGTAAGAAGGTTCCCTTTTGACTCAAAAGAGAAAAGTAACCCTTGATTGGGATGGGATTAGATAGCAATCATGTTGTGGGCAGGGGTTATCTGGATCGAATCTTTATTGCCAAAGTTGTACCCGGTAAACTCTAACGGACACTGGGCGTCAGGGATCTGACCCCCCAGTGCGAGGAGCATGTGGACATTGTTTGTATTTAGGAGAAGATATGAGGCCCAGAGCTGGCCTGGTGTGGTAGGCGGTTCGGGGAACTTTGTACTTAGTTGAACTGAGGGTGGTAGGAACAGATTTTTTTACAGGTGTGGAAACGGAGGCCAGGAGCAGAAAACCGACAGGATCGCAGATGCAGAGTGAGGTAGCGAGCGACATAACCGGCAACAAAAAAGATGCCCTGGAAGAAGATTTTTTCCCCTAACTTTGTAAAAGGCACATGAGAAGTTCTTCATTTTAATTTTTTTTTCCAGAAAGACACTGAAAGACAAAATTTACCCAGAGTCACACAAGAAAAAAGAAGAAAACGTCTTTAGGGAACAGCTGCAGTTTTCCAGGTTCCTTAACTTTGGGGTACTTCAAACTCTGTTTCATAGGTGGAGAATTTAAAGCTTTGAGAAGTTAAGTGACTTGGCAAAGGTCACCGGGCACACAGGGGGTGGAGCTGTGATGCAAACGCTGCTGTGCATGACTGTCACCCACGCTGCCTCCCGGGTTGTGGTTCTGAAGTGCACGCAGACAGGTGAGGCTCTGACTTGGCCCAGTGACCACTCATTGCCCATCTTAGGGTCTCTGGCGTCCCATGCTCCTGGCCTGTGAGTTGGGTCCACTTTCCTCGGTGTCTGTTGGGTGGAGAGCTGTACCCACTCCTGCAAGGGGTCTGCTGAGGCCTTTTGTGCACTGAACACAGCCCCCTGCTTCTCCCCAGACTTAGCCACCCTCTGTAGCCACAGATGTTTGGCTCAATATCCATATTTACTTTTGGTGCCCAAGGTCAGAGAAATAGGGCGCTCCTGAGGTTGCCCTGTTGGTAACCAAGAAAGCATGCTGTCCACCTTCCAAGGCCCAAAGAAATCCACCAACCATCACAGCAGACTCAGTAGCAACAAGAATGAAATCAAGGGTCCATAAACCAGGCAGAGCGATCTCCCAATTCTAAAAGGTAACCAAGGCAACCACAGGGGAGGCAGGCAAAAGTCTGGTAGCTTTATGGTAGTGCTTACAAAATTTCTCTACCCCAAAGCCCAGGAAGGGGAATTTGGGGGTTCTCATGAAAGTCACTATGCCTAAATATCATTGGGCTCCTTCCGTGAGGGGAGCCCCTCATCCTGAGATCTTTCATTGCCCTCTGTCCCTCTCTCCTCTGGCCTCCCTGGGTAGGCCTGTGATCCCCTTTCTAGGCTGAGTGAATGGTGCTGACCCCATGCTGCTCTGAGGGGCCTTGGGGTGCTGTCGATCGCTCCTGGCTCACCAGTTCCCAAACTTTACTAAGTACTCACGCTTCAACCCCGAGGAGCAAATATGCTGCCCCCAAATCTCGGACTCCCAGATTCCAACCTTCTCAATACCGGACCAGCCAAGTCAAGGTCAGATTCTTCGGAGGAGTTTCTGCTTGAAAAAAAGGTCATAAATGACTGGTCAGGAAAAAAGGGAGGAGGGAGCATGGGGCCTAGTCAAGCCCCTTCCATCTTCTCTGAACACCTAACTTGTTCTTGCCAGAGGTTCCTCTTCTTTTCAACACAGAGGAAGTAATAGCAATTCAGACACAGAACAGAAGAGTCACTTCCGAGCGTTTCTCCTGCACCACTTGCCTCTTTACTCTTCACAGTCCTCCCTTTCAGAGGAGTTGGAAAGTTGGCTATGTTTTATGATCTTTTTGCTTGCAGAAGATTATTTGAAGTCATCCTCATGCCAGATCTTTATTTAAAAAACTGAGCTGCAAAACGTGTAAGTCTCCCTGCCAGGGTTGGCGGCCATCCAAATATTCCAGGCCAGGCTGGTCTTGCTTGATTCAATCACAGGTTTCAGAGCTGAAGAAGCCCTTCGAATCTCTCTTTCCTGACTCTGTCATTTTGCAAAGGGGAAACTGAGGCTCTGAGAAGTGAGGCGACCTGGCTTTCAGGGAGAATACGGGCCTCGTTGCTCTCGGGCCTCAGCTCCAGCCTCACGTAGCCAGGCCCTCGCTTTCTTTTTATTGAGCTTAGCGTCCGAACAAGAAGGCATTAAAGCCATCGGGCGGGACTTGATGCTCTCACCACCTTTTCCTGCTTGTTGTTCTTGTATTCGGTTACAAATCTGGCTCTGACCCCTGCTGAAAAGGGTCACTGGAAGTGGGCACAGAGAGGGAGGGAAATCAGCTTGGTCGTGACCCAATCAGTCCATGGTTACTAAGTTTCCCAGGAATGGAGCCCTTTAGACGAGGCTGAGGGTGGAAGTGGAGGCAAAGCCGGAGCCATGGAGAAAGGATCCAGGAAGGGGGCGGCACCTGGCAGTTCCGGGGTTACGTGCAACCCCAGGGCCCATGTTGAGCTTGGAGCCAGGTCAGAACGCAGTGCAGGGCCAAATTCACGCGAGGGATCGCTTGTGTCGATCTAACTCTGTCACTGACTAAAAGAGGCAGAAAAAAGGGGATAATTTGTAAAACATTTATTAGGAATGTCTTAAAAAATAGTTGTTCTTTAGTCTTAGAACTTATTAAAAATGAGACTTCTTACAATGCCCCCTTCCCAACTTCAGAGACTCCCGGTCAGTTCAGCGTGGAGGCCAGAAACATCTTTTTTTGTTGGTGATGATGGTGTTCATGAAATTGTCCAATACTGCTTCTATTTTTTTTTTAAATAAACTTATCTTTTGGGGGAAGGATAATTTTAGATTTACCAAAGAATTTCAAAGATAGTATTGAAAATCTGGAATATACTTCATTCTATTTCCCTGAATATTTATTTTTTAAAGATTGTAGTAAAATGTACATAACATAAAATTTGCTGTTTAACCATTTTTTTAAAAGATTTTACTTGTTTTTAGAAAGAGGGGAAGGGAAGGGGAAAGAGAGGGAGAGAAACATCAGTGTGTGGTTGCCTCTTGTGTACCCCCCAGTTGGGGACCCGGCTTGCAATCCACTTATGTGCCCTGACTGGGAATCGAACCGATGACTCATTGGTTCATAGGCCAGCACTCCATCCACTGAGCCACCCCAGCCGGGGCTGCTGTTTAACCATTTTTAAGTGTACAGTTCAGGGGCATTGGATGTATTCATATGGTTGTACAGCCCTCACCAGCATCCATCTCCAGAGTATTTTCATCTTCCCAAACGGACACTCCCATTACTCAACAACTCCCCACGCTCCCCTCCGCGCTGGTCCCTGCACACCAGCACTCTCCCTGCAGTCTCTGCAGACTTGACTAGTCTACTTCAGCGGAGCCATACAATAGCTGTCCTTTGCGACTGGCTCCTTTTACTTAGCACAATGTGCTCAAGCTTCATACGCATTGTGCCATGTGTCAGAGTCACTTTCCCTCTTAGGGCTGAATAATGATCACACACACACACACACACACACACACACCCCTTGGGTAGTGGCCACCTTCTGGTTAGTGTGAACAGTGCTGCGAGGGACATGGCGTGTGCACACCTGTCTCTGCTCTCAGTCATTTCGGGCTTGTATCCAGAAGCCTAATGTTCGTTTGTTATACAGCCGTGGCATCTTACTATTCACTGAACTAAAGACTTTGTTTGGCTCTCAGCAGTTTTTCCACTAAAATGTAATCTTTTAACAAGCATTCCAGCGGACTCTGATTCATTGGGCCAAGGTCTCAGACACATGGATTTTTTTTTTTTAATGGCAGATTTCATTCTGGAAGCTATGCTGGTGTAGAGGGGAAGCCAGCCTTAGACAGAGGTCTGTAGGCTCAGTCTGCACAGTTTCAGTGGGAGCATATTCTTGTTCACTGCCGTCACTCTGCCTAGTTTTCCTCCCATGTTTTAAAGGATAACGACAGCGTCGATCCTTTTGATAAGTACCTGCGGTGTTCTGGAGAGGAGCTCTAGGCTGTAAATTTGTTCTCTAGGTAAGAGCTTTCCAGAGAGCCACAGACACAAGGAGAAATGGGCCAGTGTTTCTCAGATCCTTGAAGCCGACTCGGCAACAGAGAAGAGCTTTGAGAGCAATGTGATTAGAGGTTTTCTGTATCTCTTGTTTGCCTGCATTGTCAGACCATAAGGTCCATTTAGACAAGTGACATCTGCCTTCCATAGTCGCTGAGCGCAGAATGGGAAGACATGTACTTGGGCTGCATTGGGGGGCGGGGGAGGTGCGGGATATATATTAACCTTGAGGAAGTGTTTCCCAGTATGACGGTGGGTGACTCAAATCTTTAGTGTCCTGGTTTTGCTTTCCCCAATGAGTGAATCTGCTGTAGTTTCCCAAGGAACTAGCGCTAGTTTTATGTCTTCATTTGCTCGACATATATTTATTAAGAACTTAGTGCGTCCCTGAACTCTACTAGGCAGTGAGGATGCAGAGACTGGCCTATAGAATCTCCACCCTTAAGACACGCACAGGACGGTGAACAAAACAGATACCCTTGAGAGCAATGGTTATTTCAAACTGCACATTATTTTTGCATGACCTAGGTGTGGTTTTAACTAAATGCCAAGGGTTCTAGGGTCCTTTCAGAGCAGCATTAGTTCCTCAGAAGGCAGCATGGGAGCGCTTTTCTGTGGGAGGCAGCCCGACAGAGCCATACGGAACCGAGCCATACAGAGCCGAGGCAGAAACAGTGGGACTAGTAAAGTGGAGCAGAGCTGAAAGGTCTCTAAACCTGAGAAGCAGCATTATTCCTGCGGCCCCAGGCACATGGTATCCTTTAGCATCCTTTCAACTCAGTCTTCTCATGACACAGATTTGGGAGAAAATGTGAAATGAACCCAGGGGGGACGGCTTTGTAATACCGCGTTGGATGGTGCACAGGGGTGTGCCTTTTGAGATTGAACCACGTGAAACCAAGACTGGGCAGCTCAAGGTATTCAAAGGAAGTATGAACGCAAGGAATTAAGGGAAATTCTGAGAGAGGAGGACCTGGACTGAAATCTGGTTTGGATTCTATTAATCTCTGACTTGGGAAAAGCCCTAGAGCGCCTTTAACAAAGGGAGAGCCGGTCATGACCTCAGCACTAACATCTTTACATCAATTCCTGGGGACCCCCTTGTGGCAGCCCTGACTCAGAAGGAAACTCACCAGCTACTACATCACATCATCACAGACCACTTCCTGAAGGGCTTCGGGTTTTCTCTAGAAGGCTCTTGTTCATGTACAGATCCTGCCAGGAACAGACCGAGAGCCGGCAGCTAGGCAGGCCAACTTGAAATTGAGACCTTGTATATAATAAATACATGCACCACGACACATAAATAAAGGCCAGCTATAGAGATAGAAAGTAATAGAGCAGATGTTGTGCCTTGTTGTAAATGTGTGTATGTACGTATCCATACACGCAGATACACACAGACCCGCCCTTTCTCACAATTTATTCATTCTCTGTGACTTATAATACGTACGTAAAAGGTAGATACATAGACAAAAAAAAAAATACCTCTGGAAGGGAGAAAGAAAAGACATCAGTCACTGACCTAGGTCAGCCTTTCCCAAGTTCATGTGCTGTTGGAAAGCAAGTATTTTGCAAAGACAGAATTCCATAATGAAATAAACTTAGGAAAGGTTGGAAAACACAGATTCAAATATTATTGCTTCATCTCTTAGAATTTTAATATGCTAATGGAATTGTAAATCTATTTTCTTGTGCCTGTGGCCACTAAACATGTGTTTTGAAAAGAATCTTACTGTCGTGGTCTGCTGGGTAGAGGGCAGCGCTGACCCAGGCCGACGCGGCTGCTTTCTTGTGCTCTGACTGTGCTTCCGGGCAGCCGAGGCAATTAAAGAAACACGCGAGTTACCGTTTTTTCAGCAGATGTAAGTCTATCATTTTTGTTTCCAGATCCTGAGTTAAAATGAAATTTTAGAATCAAGATGTGTATGAAACTATATACTAAATTGTCTCTTTAACACGGACTTCATGGAAAATGTAGAATAACAATAATTATTATTAAGATTTTCACTATATGAAATGTTAGGTACAAGCCAAGGACACAGCCTGAAAATTTAATTTAGGTGAAGGCATTTTACATTGGGAGAAGGGGACTAGGCCTGTTGCTTTCTGATAATCCTAATTAGTAAAAATCATTACCTTTAGAATACTTTGAACTTTTGAAAAGATTAAAATATACATAACATATAATATTGTGTAACTTTACTGCGTATGTGTTAATGTGATACATTTATATGTTGAAAGATGGTTGCTCTTGTAGCTGAAGTTAGCACCTCTGTCATCTCACACAATTGTTTGGTTGTGTGTAGGTGGGAGCAGCTGGGCTCCAGTATCTTAACAAGTCTGGAGACTGTGCCGCCATACCGTCCTGCGCTTACATTAGCTGTGCAGGGCGTATCTGTCTGTGAGCTGCAAGTTCGCCTCCCGAAGCAGCGCGTCTCCTCTGTCTCCACCCTGCAGACCCTGGTAACCAGTTTACTCTCTGTCTTCACATGGACCCCTGCTTGCTTGAGAAACATTAATTCATTTCTGTATGGTTTGGGTAGGCGTTGAGTTTATCAATTCACATTTCAGCTGATCACATTTGGCCAGCTCCAGAGCTGCGTCCCGAGGGAGAGAAGTGGCACAAGCTTTTCATCCTGGATGTGCAGGTGATGAGCCCCCGACGTTCCAGGAGGCATCCAAGGACCGGGGCCTCTCTTTCACCCAAACAAAAGGCCTTTCAACCCCCTCCCACGAACTGCCCTGGAGGGACTCTACAGGCAGTTCCATGGCTTTTTCAAGAAGTCATATTGGCCTTCGGGATGAAGCAAAGAAAAAAAAAAGACAACAGTAGGATGATTGCAAGAAAGAAAGAGGGGTGGGAGGAGGTAGGAGAGGGTAAAAATAGTGATGGAAGGAGACTTTGTGTGGTGAGCACACAATACAATATACAGCTGATGTATTGTAGAACTGTGTACTTGAAAGCCATATAATTTTATCAACCAGTGTCACCCAAATAAGTAAGTAAACACATAAATAAATAAAGTCCTAATTTTAAAGGGGCAGAAGCAGCTAGCTACCCTTTAGGGAGGGAAAATGTCTAAACCGCTCACATGGGAACAGGTTTCCTAGCTCTGGAGTAGCATGTTGTTTGTTACGATTTATAACTTCATGCTTCTTCAAAACTTATCGTCAGCCCAGTTTATTGAGTGAACGGAGCAATGAACAATCAACCAGCCCATTAAAAAGTTTTGTTGCCCGCCCTCCCCCACCCAAAAAAGAAGAAGTCCTCTTGGATTTACTCAAATGCTCCAAAAGAGTGCTTGAGTGGGCCCTGCAGACCGGCAGGAACCACGACAAACCATGCCCTCAGACTTCAGGGAGAAAGAGGTCTTTTCTTTTTTGAATGCAGACACATTCTTAAAAAGTAAAGAAATGCAGAAAATCTTCATCACGGCTGTCTTATCTTCTTGACCTTATTACTCCTTATTATCACAGACCATTGGGGACAGTTATAGTGAAAGCCCTGATAAGGAGGAAGCGACACTTTCAAACTAATCTAGTGTATCTGTCACCAGACGGTGGAGAACCAGAAAGGCCTAACTATTAAGTAATCAACAGTGTTGATCCATAATTGGAGATAGGCACTAGTTCTCCTGTGACTAACCCCCTCCGCCCCCATCACTCACACACACACACACACACACACACACACACACACACACACACACACACATTAACCGAGCTGGGTCTGGTTCTGTTTTGTTTGTTTGGTTTGGGGGCACCTATCACATCCACCTGTTTTCCTTACCAGAGAAGTTGTCACATGATGTTGAACTATTTCTGTGTTATCTTTTTCACTAAACAAAGAACTTCTCAAAGATAGTCTTAACATGTCATTAACTTAAAATCCCACTGACCAGTACAAAGAGCACTAACCGAATATGTTCAGTGTATTTCTCTAGCTACTCCTGTGGACACATTTATGCCATGCTTGCTGATGAACTTGACCAGGGGCTTTCTCCTTTGAGTTAAGCTGCTCTTTTTAGGTGACTGGCTCTGGAGATAATAAGCTTTTTAGTCCTGACTATGAAATGGAGATGGAGCCTCTAAAGAACTTACAGGGATCTTTTCAGGAGGAATACCACTTTGCACCATGAGAACAATACAAACTAGACAGATCAGGTCAGTCTCACTTGTGAATTCAGCCAAACCTGAGGAAATCGGAATAATGAATGTATGTCAGATAACGGACAAATAATAATCCTTTTACCACCCCCTTAGTTTAGGGTCCCCAGCCCACTCTACATTCTACCAACCTTCATTTGCTTCATGTCTGGAAAAGAAAGACATTAAAACTGCATGTAAAAGGAATTCATTTTCTAAAGTCTTCATTCCTTGCATGCAAATAATATGAACTTCCTAAAGGGGATTAAGAAATTGGGCTCTTTACATTTTGAATTGCATCCTAACGTTCCCCCTTACCCAGTACACACACACACACACACACACACACACACGTGTGTGTGTATATATATATATATTTGGCAGTGGGATATTATATTTTGGAGAAGAACTCTCCAATAGGAACATAATGTGAGCCACATATTTAATTTAAAATTATATATTAACAGGTATACTTTATTTTAATAAGGTATTTTACTTAAATTAGTATATTCAAAATATTGGGTTGGCCAAGAAGTCCACCTAGTTCCATAAAATAAAAGACACCTTTTCATTTTCACCAGTGACTATTGATTTGAAGATTTTGAGTGTGTCAGCTATCCCGCGTGGTGTAACGCTGACTGTTCTCAATCATTGTCTCGATTTGATCGCTATCAGCGTCACCTGGTCTACCTGACCATGGAGCATCGTCCAGCGAAAAATTTCCAGCATGAGTCTTCACAAACCACTTTCACATGTTTGATCAGTCACAGCACCTTCTCCATACACTGCACAGATCTTTTTAGTGTGTGTTTCAGTTGTATTTTTACTTTTTGAAATAATAAAACAAAATATGCCAAAAATGTTGCTTATTATCTTCCATCTTCAATATTAAAATGCCTACACAAAAATTCACCACTTTTGATAAAAGTTCATTTTTACACGCTGCTATGACAGTTGTCACAATACAATCTAACAAAATTGTTTCGAATGAAGTTAAAGACAACTAAGCACTACCAGAGCCATCATACAGAGAATAAAAATGACCTTTTTGGCCAACCCAGTACTATCATTTCAACATACAATCCATATAAAATTATTCATGAGACATTTTGCGTTTTTTGTCCTAATTCTTTGAAATCCATGAAATGATATACTTAGAGCACGTCTCAGTTTGGACCTGCCTCATGCCAGTGCTCGTCGCCACAGGTGGCAGGTGGCGACTGTGGACGACACCCGTCAGTCTACAAAGCCCACCGCACCAGGAAAGCTCTGCTTTTCTTCTGGCAAATGCGGCTTTGTTCATACGATATCAGCATAAGAATTGGTAGGTCTAATAGTGCTAAATGAAGATCTTGTATTTGGTAACAAACATGTATTGCATTTCTAATGTGTTCTAAGCTTTGTTCTAGGCCCTGGGAATATAGTTGTGAGGGAAAAAAGTCAAAATCTCCTCTCTGATGGAACAAAAATTCTAGGGGTGGGAGACAGACAATACCCTAGACAAACACTTAAACTTATTTAAATGTCTATAGATGATGAGGAAAACGTTGAGGCGGCTGAAGAGGACTAGGGAGTTTTGAGGCAGGAATTTGAGTTTTACAAATAGTCAGCAGACAAAGCCTCCCTGAGAAGGTGACATTGGGTAGAGATGGCCACACGGGCAATATTCCAGGAAAATCACTGTGTTGGGTGACTTTCATTTTTAGTTTAGTATAAAAGATTGATGATGAAATCTATGTTAATCTGACTTAATGCTTTTAATTAAAAAGTTTACAAATACCATATGATCTCACCTATAAGTGGAACTGAATCAAGAAAACAATAAGATGAGCCAAATTGAACCAAATAGAAGCTTGGAAATAAAGAACAAACTGGGAGTGACCAGAGGGGAGAGGGGAGGGGGGACCCTGGGAAAGAAGGGGGAGGGGCAAGAAAAGGAACATGAATAGAGGACTCATGGGCACAGGCAATGGGGGGGCATTGACTGTGGGAGTGGGGGGTACAGAGTAAGGGTGAGCAATGGGGAAATGCGGGACAACTGTAAATGAACAGCAATTAAAAAACAAAAAATAAAAAGACATATATATATAAAGACTTTATATAAAAGACTTTATATATATATAAAGACTTTTATATATATAAAGATATACATATATATCATATATGTATATATATGTATATATATATATAAAGACTTTCATTCAGTAAATAGCTTGTATAGGCAAACCATGTGCTAAGCACTGGGGATGCAAGAAGAAGCAAAATAAATCAGCTCTACCCTCCTGAGGTGTGTATCCTAGATAGAGAGGATTCATGTATTAATTAACTACTTGTAATGATTCATATGTAACTACTAATTGAGATTGGCACTGTGAATTCATGTAACCAAAGGACTCGAACCAGACCTGTGCTAGACCAAAGGGATGTCTGAGTTCTCTGGGCCCAAACTGAAGGCAGTGTTGGAAAGAGCATTCCAGGAGCAAGGGATGCCCTGCCTGAACGCTCTCCGGGGTGACTTGAAAAACCAGAAGTACAGCTTGTCTGGCTGCAGTAGGTGAGAGGGCTGCCCAAATAAGGCTGAGATTCCAGCTCGGACCTAGAGGGACTTGTAGGCCATGTTAAAAGTGTTTTTTATTCTAAAAGCAGTGGGATGCCACTTAGGGTGGTTTGTTTCTTTTAATATGTAAGGTTCCATAAAAGGTAACTTGAGAAGATTTTTGCTTTGATATAATCATGCTGGCCACAGAGCAGCAAATGGATTGGAGGCCTGGCCAGAGACCAGCAGGTAGACTCATGGAATTGTCCTGAATACCCATCTCATGAGTTCAGACAACCAATTGCTGGTGGTGAGAAAACAGATAAGCCGTTTGATACTGTGACTCTCCAGCTGAAGTCAGCAAGAGACAGCCCAGACACCTGCTCTCAGGAAAGAGGCTGTTAGACGACTCTGTATGGCAGGGCCTTCCGTAAATAAAAATGTTAAGGAGACAAAGGTGGGACAGAATTCTACCCAGAGAGAGTTTCAAGATGATGTCAAAGGAAGTCTTGGCTGCCCGGGATCATATGGTATTGAAAAATTTAGAAACCACAACTTAGCCTATATATTGATGAACTTGCTTTGCAAGTTTCAGTTCTGCTTATGGTGGCTTCCTATTTTTTTTTTTTCCTATTACTGAAAGTGAGTAGAGTGCAGAAGGCAATTATTTACTGGTTTCCCCATTTTGAAGGATTTGCTAGGGCCCATGTGATCAAGATGTAAGGCCGTTAAGTTTCTTGGAAAGCCAGGTTTGCCGTTTCTGTATTATGTTTGCATAGGTTACATTCAAGTAGCTCAACCTAATCCATCCTAAAAACTTGATAGGGGATAATCTAATTTTTAGAGCCTAATAGGACAAAGGACAGGGATTTAGAAGACTTCACTGGAAGCTTCCTGTTGATTGAAAATAAGCAGAACATGATGCTGCAGAGTACTGAGTATCTGGATAGTAGAACCTCTGCTGTGCAAGAAGTATTACTAGGAAGCTATTTAATGCAGGTAACTAAAATTTATTGAATGTTAACTATGGCTAAACGCTATTCTAACTATGTCTTCCTGTGTAACTTTACAATAAGCTTGTAGCATAGGCACTGTTATCTTTATCATTTTTAAAAGAGCAAACTAAGACATGGAAATGTCAGGTGACATGCATGAAGTCACTGGCACGCTACAAGTGGGCATGGTGTAGAGCTGAGATGTGGACCGCGGCAGTGGGACACAGGAGCTCGTGTACTGCTGGTCCCCTGACTCTACCCCTGACCTTCACCCTGGTAAGCCCAAGGGGAGTTACCCCACCGAGACTCACAGAGGAGCATGTCCTGTCACTGTGGCCACAGAAATAGCTGTGGAGCGTCCTTGAGGTTCTCCTTTCCAGGTTGTCCCTTAACTGAGCAACTTCACTGCATTCTCTTGTTCATTGTCTCCTCTTGGTGACGGATGCCCAGTCCTGGGTCTCACATGCTAAACACACAGACCACATCCTGGGGGCAGATGTGTGCAGGGCACCTCCCTGAGCTCTCCCAGACTCTCCCTAGAGTGCAAGATGAGTGCCCTTATACAGAGCGTTCTGCACTGAGAGCCCTAAACTCTTGTTTCATCATAAGCTTGTTGGCTTTCATATGCACTATAATTGAAATAATTCTTAGGCAATCCATTTTATTTGAAAACCTAGGCTTATGTGATGCTCACTTTAGTCTACAAAAAATAAGAAGTGTCCTAAAAGACCTGTCAGGGTGTGCAGTGACAGGAAGAAAAACACTAGGTTTAGCCAGCCAGGCCCATCCCCCAACCAAGGTGGAAAGAAACGTACTACAACTTTAAATGCACCAGACTGTCAAGGACCTCACTTCGCCCCTCTCCTTTCCTTGGGAGGGACTTTAATGAGATGATTCCACATAACCAATCTCTGATTAAAAGTGCTTAAAGTCATAAGAAAATCCCCAAAGAGTAGGCAAACCAAGAAAGCTAACGGTATCGCTGCTTCAACAGCACTATCATAAGGGAGGCTGGAGGTCAACATCACAGCAAGGGAGGCATTGCTGGCCTCGCCAGGCAGCCTGGGTTGAACGTCCAACCTCTCAGTCCACCCAAGGCATGAGAATCACAGCAGCCATTCCAAGGCCAGTGCCAAGTGCTAACTGGGAGTCCAGAAAGGAAGGGGGCTATTTGCTGCTGGGGCAGCCGCCTCCCTGTTCTAAACATGCATTCAGCAGAGTCTTTCTATTAACTGATCAGGACCACTCTGGAGATAAGGAGTTTAAGCAAATGTTTGGCAGTGAATTGGTCTGTAAGGAGTGCCCACGCAGGCTCGCGCTCCACTTTCCCTTCTCGCCACCCCTCCTTTCTCCACTTTTCCTCACGGACTTCGATGGTGAGTCTTTCATACTTGATTCTCTGCCACTGACCATGTCGAGGAGCACGTCTCTGTGACACTCACGTCTTTCAGACAAAGGCCTCTGCAGCCTAAGACGCTGCTCAGCGATACGCATCCCAAGGCTGCCTCCCAAGGAGACATGTTTGCCCTTGCCTGGCCTGCTGGGGGTGTGGGACCTGAGAAGTCGCTGTTCTTGTTTTTATGCTCACACCATTACTGTTCTTCATCTGTCCCCTCTCATCCTAATCTTTGTTTCATTTCTACTTTCTTTCTTTTTTCCTTGCTGGGGAATTCTCTGAGTAATCGAGGGCCATTTTGGCTTCTCCCAAAGAAAAGAGTGGAGGTGTAGGTGTTCAGGTGTAGACCCCCAGGGGACAGCTACACCGTGGGACAAGAATCTTCTAGTTCTGTCACTGCCACCTCCTCCCACTTTAAGTTCCCTGCCTGGTAGGTGGAAATGATTCTATGGAAGAGCAAGGGTGATTTACTGTATTCACCAAAATCCATCTGAAGAGCTCCAGCTGGCTGTGACGATGGCCAATCGAAACTGAGAAAAGTTGAGGGCAGTTCTCAAAGAGACTCTGGACAGAATAAGATATTAAAAGGCCCACTAAGGCAAAGTGAAGGAAAGAAAAAAAATGGTTTACACAAAGACTGTGGCAGCTAATTGCTTTGGGACTTCATTTGGTCTAACACACTTCGCTCTGTCAGTTTCCCTGTCTGCAGGCTTGTTGTCCATCAGCTAAAAGCTTGGTCTAGCCCGGGGCTCTCAGCCCTGGGGTGGCAGGTTTACTCCTCAAAAAACAACGTGGAGGAGCAGGTCACTTGAAAGAGAAAAGGACGGGCCATTGCAAACACAAGAGAGTTCCTAGAAATAGTCCTGTTTCTTTACCTGTTCTTAGTTTTGTGGGACACTTAAAACAGGCCCGTAAGGCCTTCTGATGCATGTGATAGGAAGAGCTTTAAGCATCCGCTCCTGCCGCGCAAGCTGTGGCTGTGACTTAAGGTCCGCATCTCTGGCCTCGGTCCCTCTGGCTCTCAAGGCAGAGAAAAACAAGTCGTGAGAGTCTGCTTTCAGGTGTCTACAAAGGCAAGCCAGACCTGCCTGTCATTTTCATCCTGGGCCTAGAGTGCCATGTCTTACTGACCCCTTCCTCTCCATGTTTACTCACTAACTCATTTATTCACCACACCAATATTTTCTGATTGCCCAGGGCGTGCCAGGCACTAGTTTGGGCTCTACAGCTGGAGTGCCCCCTCTCTCAGGGCCCACACATTTTGTAACCACACCTGACCGTTATATTACGTAGCAACTTGCATCTGGACTTGTCAGCACCACGTGGAGGTGCTTGGACTGCTTTTTTCCCGCTGTCCAGAGTCTTCGCCGTGCTGCACGTCCAGATTTTCCTCTGCTCACACCACACAGCCCTTCATCCTCTTTCCGCCGCTGCTCTCAGCAGTCCTTTCCCTGCCGCCGCCTCACTCTGTTAGACTGGTCCTCCCTCTGTGCCTTTGTTCCCGCTCCTGACTTATGATAGACGTCCTTTCTTCATATCGTTTCACATAGGACATTCTGTCTACTTAGTTACACTTCAAATGTTCTGAACGCAGGGTCTAGGTATTTCACTTCTTATCTGTTATTCTGGAGCAACTAGTGCAGCAGAGTTTTATTGCACAGACAGACTCCGACTGTTATCCCTTTGTCTTGTGTTACTTTGCAGCTTGCTCATTAAAGTATGCCAAATAAATAGCTGTGCTCCCCTTCTTGCTGTTCTGTTTGCCTATTCGATGCTTTTTATTGATAATGCTTAAGCATCTGTATTATTCACCAGTGTGTCCCCTGCATACAGCAGAGCAGCTGGCACAGACGCAGGAACAATACGTGTTTCTGGATTACCAGTGCACTGACTGACTGGCTGGGGCAGGAACAATAATCCCGAGTCCACAGTGTGACCGACTTGCAGGAACACACACATTCTTGCAGGAGAATTCAGGAACACTCACACATTCCTTCAGGAACACACACATTCTTGCAGGAGAATTCAGGAACACACACACATTCCTTCAGGAACACACACATATTCTTGCAGGAGAATTCTGGGGCCTGCCTGCAGGGTCCTTCAAATGTCTATTGACTTGTGTGGAGAAGCCGGCATCGGAGAAACAGCTGTTACTGAGTGATGGTAAATATGAGAGTCGGACGTGATCTCTTGCCCTCCAGAACGGTTATATTTTGGCTGGAGGGTACAAAGTACATGGTTTTACCATTTGCCTAATAAAATGGAGAGAGAGAGATGGAGAGAGAGGATGAATGAGATTTAGGATGAGCTTTAAAGATGTTGTGCTGGCTTTGAAGATGAAAGAAAAGGGCCAATGCAAGCAGTGCAGGTAACTCCTAGAATCTGGAAGAGGTGGTCAGCTACCCTGTCTGCAGGCTTGTCGTCCATCAGCTAAAAGCTTGGGAATGACTCCTCCCCTAGAGCCGGTGTTCGTAATGCGTCCATCACCACATTGATTTTAGGATCTTGGACCTCTGGACTTGTAAGATACTAAATGTGTCTTGTTTAATCACTGATTTTTGGTAATTTGTTAGAGCATCAATAGGAAACAAATATCAGGTAGTAGGGGCCCATGAAGCTAGAGAGCTCTGTACCAGCCTGAGGGGCTGGCAGTACGTGGACACAATAATCCTAGTTACCCATGGGGGATACACTCCAAGACCCCTAGTGGATGCCTGAAACCCCAAATAACACCAAATCCTAAGTACACTACGTTTTTTCCCACACATGCATGTCTATGATGCCGCTTAATCTGTAAATTAGACACAGTAAGAGATTGCAACAACTATAACAAAATAGAACAATTGTAACAATATATTATAATAAAATCTACATGAATGCGGTGAATTGTTTCAGGGGATCTCTTGCTGCTCATTGCTTTCTGGCGCACTATGTTGACATCACTCAGAACATGTTTTCTGTTCATATTTTCCACCCACAATTTAATGCCTTTTTCATCTTAACTAAGCACATAGCGACACTGTGGCTATAGCTTCTGCAGGGTGACAACAAAAACTAGCACGAATCTCTTTTTTCTTCTTCACAATTTCACAGGTAGAAGGTTCGTTTTTACTTAGATCTTAGCAACCTCAGCAAACAATTTTTTCCTTTCATTATTAGCTGGAGAATTTTCACCTTTTCACTTAAGACAGCACCTCCGAATTGTGTGTTGGGGTCATCATGAAGTAAAATAAGGGCGACTTGCACATAGGCACCCCAAGAACGACCCCTCAGTCTGACCACGAAGATGGCCGCAGTGACTCCGGGGCAGGGAGCATCTACAGCAGGGAGACTCTGTGGGCAACGGGACGTTTCACATCTCGGGCAAGAGGGAGCAGGGCCACGTGAGATTTCACACTGCTGCTCAGGATAGCGTGCGACCTAAAACGTAGGAACTAACCTACACCTGGAATTTGTCATTTAATACTTTCGGACTGTGGTGGACCGCAGGTGACTGCAATCGCAGGGAATGGAATGGGGGGTAAAAAGGGACTACTGTAGATAGAATCAGGAGCCATGTAGCCCTTCCAGATGAACTTCTTTCATTTCGTAATGGGCATGTAAGCGTCCTCCATGCCTTTTTGTGCAGTGTTGCCCAGTTATTTTTTGCACTAATAGTTGATTGTCTGCTGTACCACAGCTTATCATTCGTGCACCTACAGAAAGGCATCCTTCTTCCTCCCACATTTTGACAGTCGGGAGCAAAGCTTCTGCACCCACCTATGTCCATGTTTTTGTGTGGATCTAAATTCTCAACTCCTTTGAGTAAACGCCAAGAGGCATGATTGCTGATTGCATGGGAAGTGTCTGTAAGGAACTGCCAGACTGTCTTCCAGAGTGGCTGTTACTATTTTATAGTCCAACCAGCAAGAAATGAACGAGCTTCTCTTGCTCCACATCCCTGTCGGCATTTGGTATTGTTGGTGTTCTGGATTGGGGCCACTCTATTGGTATGTACTGGTTCCTTAGATAATTGTGCCTTTACACCATAATTTCTTGCGTGGAAGACCCTGTGTCTTGTCCTCTGTGATATCCTAAGTCACAGAAATAAGAAAAAAAAAACAAACCCAGGAGTTTGAACTCGTGGCGATACTTGCAGCTTAGTCTGCTATGTTATGATCTCTGTGCTTATTTCTAGATTATTTTATCTAGCAATTATTAGATCGTTCACACAATGCTTAAAATGTGAACCCCTTGAGGCCAGGGACCATCAAATTATCTTTTTTTTTAAAAGAAAGATGAAAGGATGTCACAAGGCTCTTGGTCTCAGAGGGAGAACACCGCCCTGTCCAGCATGGGTTCCTGCTCCTTGGAGGCGTTCACTGGGGTGATGTTTGGGGACCTGTGTAGATGTCGTGCAGATGACTCATGCCCTGGGTGTGATCGCCATCTTAAGTTACCTCTAAAATCCTCCCAACGTTACAATTCCCTGACCTTTGTCATTCGAGACTTACCCTCAGAGAAGTTCTATATAGCCCGCCCGTTGGCTGTAAATGATACCAGGTGCGTGCAGGACCCAAGACGGTCTTCCTCACGGTTTTCTCTCGAGATTCACCTTTCGATTCTCCCTCTCCTACTCTGTCTGGTCACCCTGGAAAACACACTGTTCTTCTTCTACATTCTTATCTGGCTTCCCTTTAGGTTGAACTCCCTGCCAGGAATGCAAACCTTTGTTCTCTGCTCACACGCTGCCTCTCTCTGCTTCTTTCAAGATTCAGCTTAGATACCTTGTCTTCTGCGCAGCATTTTCTGCCCCTGGAAGACCGTTTGGGGCACCCTGCTCGAAGTCCCTGCGGTGCTCCGAGTTCATTACCAGCACAACTTAATTCACCTTGCTCTGTGTCTGTTTGGTAGACTGAAAGCTGCTGGAAGGCAGGGACCGGTCCGGGTCCTTTCTCTGTCCCCAGAGACCAGCACACCACCTAGCACATAGCAAATGCTCAATAAGCATTTGTGGAATACATGCTTAGATAACTGGAATTGAATGAATGAATGACGGATTGCCCAAACACACCCATGTAGTGATCAGCTTATGCCCAGTTTTCAGTTGCCATGGCCGTATACCAGTCACATTGCAAGTGTTTGATAGATATGGAGACAGAGAGGGAGAGAGAGATGAAATTGAGAGCATTTGTGTGCCAAGATATCATTCTCTGCTTTTGTTTACAAAGGCCTGGTAACCTACCCCCGGAGCCCCACCCCGGGCAAGGGGAGCAGCTTTCCCTGCGCTGTGACTTTACAGGGCTTTGCAGTTTTGTCAGCAATGAATCTTTTCTGCCAGCCTGCCGTTGTGTAAGAAATTCCTGCAACCCAAATCTTACTTCTCCCATAAGATTGCATCTCCAGAGGTTCACTTGGTACCCGCAAAGCAGGCCCCTAACTGGGACCTCCTAATCAAGGTCAGTGAGTTCCTGTCACTAGAGACGGGTGCCCTGAGAGGAGGGGCCACGGAAAGTTTCTTGGTTGTGAATGTGAGGTCAGGGAATATTAGGGCCTGAACTTACTGGGAGCAGGTGGCAGGGGAGGCCCCAGGGCGAACCTGTGCCATGTGTAGTAGCTTAAAGTCTCGGGTGTCCATCTGGAAAAAGGCGGGGAGTGGACGAGGAGCAATCAGCTTCTTGGCTTCATCACGGCATGGTCCCGCTACCCCCCCACCCCACGACGGGTTTTAAGGTCAGAACACGTTTTTCTTGGTATGTACTAGCTGTCACAAGCTATCTTGGTTTCTCTGCTTCCTTGTGAAGGTGTAATGCTCTCTCTTTTCAGGGTGTGTCTCGTTGCCACAATTTAGAAGTGTAACATTTTGACTGTGACTTTGAAAATAGAGCAAAGCTTTGTGGCTACTTATCTTCTATGATTGTGCTTAAAGAAAACAAAAGAAAAAAAATATATAGACCAATGTTAAGCAGCTAGAAGCCTGAGTGTAGCAACAAAATATTTGTTGGCAGAGATTATGTAAATAAAAAATGGTTACACAATTTTACTTCCACAAGCACCCAAGCAGCTCTGTGAAATCCTGAGATGTTTTTATCTCTTATACTGGGAAAGTGTCTTTTTTTGCCACTTGGCATTGTAGAGACTCCCTGTGGACATTTTCAGTTTAGAGCAGAAATATTGATGGCATGAGTCCTCATAATTAATAACCACAAATAACTGGAGCATGGGACCCGACACGAGAGAGAATCTCCATCCTTTGTGACCCCCAGGTTTTCCTTCGTTGTTGGCATTGCTTAATGAAACCCAGAAGTTCCTCCCACTTGCCTGTTTGGCCGTCTCTGCCAACCTAGAGCTAAGCTGGAGGGAAACATGTCTTCTCAGGTGCTCACTTCAGTTCACTTACAAGTGTAGACTCGAAACGATGCTTCTCATTGAGCATTTGTCCTTCTACCCAACTTATCAGAAGACCAAGAGAGGTTGCTGATTAGGCAAAAAAAAAAAAAAAAAAAAAAAAAAAAAACCCAAACCAAACCAAACCAAACAAAAAACTAATGCCCAGAGTGAAAAACAAGTGTCTTATATTTTACACTGATGATTGCACAAACTTGAGAAAATCTAAATAATCTAGTTAAATTCTGAAAGGCGTTTCAAAGCATATATTGCACTTTCACATGTATTTTCTCACTGGAGTCATCTGAACTTGTACAGTAGTGCTCACTCCCTCTCAGACATGAGAAAACGTAGCCCCATAAAAACGAAGCAGCAAGCATGAGGCCAGGCGGCTCACCAGGGCCTGAGCTGAGAGCGAACTTGACTGCAGACTGCACACTTTGAACTCTCACCAGCTAGGGACACAGAAGGGGGTTGGTCAGCCAAGTGTTTGTTGTGATGCATTTTGGGAGTCTGGGCCCAATGAAAAACAACAACAAAAAACCCGCCTCAAAACCCCACGAAAGATAAAATCATCCCTGAAGTCAAACACCCAGAAAAAAATGAAAATTATTATTATTTTTTTAGAGGAGGCAGATCAAGATGGGCCCCTGGCCGACTTCACATGGTTTAACACTCAACTCTGACTGCCTACGGTCTCCTGGATTTTCCTAAACCAAGACTCTGGGGCACTAGTTAATCAGACTGGGAGTCTGGGAACTTACCGATTCTCCATCACTGTTGCTGCGGACTGCTGATTTAAAGATATGAATCTACTTGATTACCTGACAGTTAAGGAGAAGTGAACCCAAACGTCAGTGACACAAGGCTGAGAGCCCAGGACAACACCTGAGACCATGACTGGCAATTAATTAGACAGGGAGCATCAGACATTTGGAAGGGCCTCCAGGGCTCCTCCAATCGCCTTCCTAGGACAGGAATCCAGGCATTCGCTCCCCGGGTGGGAATGTTCCCTTGTCTCCAGGCAGGCATTCCACTGTTGTTACATGAGCTCTTACTGTCAGAATGCCTTGTGTCCATGGAATTGAATTCTACCTCCTTTTAAACTGCAAGCCCGCCATCCTGACCCAGTTCTTTCCGGTCCGTGAACGAATGTAGATACTTAGCCATTCACTGGTTGTTTCCCCCATATCTGAAGTCAGCCCTCTTGACTTTCTGAAAACATCTCTTCCCAAGCCAAATACACTCAGCATCTCCCACTCCTTGCATATTCAGTGGTTTCTCAGGCCTCTCTTTAGATGGTTTCTTGTTTGGACTTTTTTTTCTTTCTTCCTTTTTTTCCTTTTCCTTTTGTTTTTTTTTCTTTTTTTAGTGCAATTGTCCATAGCTGAATAGGGTGTTTTATGTGCTTAACCTGACCGAATATTAACACATTTTCAATACCTTTGCTGGTCCCCAGAGGTTTGTGGTGGTATCAGCTCCCGCAGTTCTGGAATCACTGGTGTTTACCAAATGAGAATTGGTCTTTTTCATGCAGTTTACCTTACAAGCGACACCCCTGGAGGGAGGATCAGAGCCTAGAGTCAATGTTTCGGTCCCAACTAATGCCACTGTCACTTAGAATTGTTTTTGCTTCGATAACCTTTCTGTCTATCTGGGACGGCATCTCTTAAAATATACAGTAAAAACAAGTAAGAGACCCTATTACCAGTGACTTAGACAATTAGGCCCTGAGGGAGGCTGGGTGACATTTGGAAAGTTGGTAAAAGCCGCCAGAGTCAAAGCAACGTTTTAAAAAAAAAAAATTGTGGCTACGCTTTGCTCAACCGGGCCACACCTGTTTTCAGAAACCACCAAGTGCTCTGCAGATAAACAGAGATGCCCGGTCTGACAGTGTCTGAGGCAACGAGATACCGATCACCACTGAAATGTACGCAGCAGAGAGAGACGCTGCTGACAAACATTTAGCGACTTTTCTCATCTCAATGGTGGGGCAGCAGCTGAGCCAACGTTGCCTCCAGAGCCCACACCATGTCCAGTCTCAAACCCTGAACTCCGCTGCAGGGGAGGCGATCCTGCAGGTGGAGCCTGTGAACTCACATGGGCTTCACAATAGGCTTCTGTCTGTGTTCCCATTTCCTCGCCTGCAAAGCAAAGCAAAATGTCTATGCGGCTTCAATGCAGGAGGGTAGACATTCGGTGATGAGCCAGGGCATGTGAATGACACAAATAGATAAGTTACCTAGTTTGGCTCCCTCATGGGTAGGTTGCATTTTAGTTAAGAAATCAACATTAAGGACAACCACGGAGCACAGGCGTCCATTAAAGATGTGTGATGTCATGCTTTCCCATTTTGTGGTGTTTCCAACTTGTGATACTGTAACAAGAACACAGCATTTTGCCACAAGCTGTCAGGAGGCTGGGAAGGATCCAGAGGGGGAGTGGCCGTGTGGATTGCATTTGAAGTCGCTGCACTGGGCTACTCAGCGTCTGTGTTTCCTCAGTTCCCAGACTGTGAGCTGCTCTGTCTTGTTCGTTGGTGCCATTGTCACGCTTCCTGGTGTTGTGTTCTGCACACCGTTGGGACTCCAAGGGATCGGTGAGCTGAATCACTGTCGTGCCTTGGAAAGATACAGTTTGAAGACACTGCAAATGAGTGGAAACCCTGTGGCTCAGGAAATGGGAAAACATACCGCAAAGATGAACTAATTAATGATTTAATGAACCTTGGAAAAAGAAAAAAGACTCATAAGTGCCAAGGACAAGTATTAACTTATGAATCCTAGTTATAAAAAGCATCAGAAGAAATAACTTTGGTGGTTTAGCTGGTCAGTGAGCAGCCATCTTCATGAAAAGGACTGGTCAGGAAAAGAACCGTTACACAGAGATAAGCGGGGGAAATGTGTAGAATTTATTGTGGTGGGAAATATAATAACCACCTTCATATGAACACCCAGGAGCACAGTAGCAACATTGAAATACAATTCTAAATATCACTCTGTCGTTCTTCAGTTTCTATTTTTTTTGTTAAGAACTTATTAAAGACAAACAGGCGAGGAGACAAGACCAAAAATCACACAGTCCTACCACCAAGAAATAAAATAATACAATAGCTATTTCATTATATAAATATATATTTACATTTACATATATATTTATATTCATGTTTATTTGAAAAATGGGTTAACATTACACGTGTTCCTTTGTAACTTGCTATTTTACTCCACAGTATACCAGGCCATGATTTCATGTTATTTAAATATTCTCTACCTTAACCCTGGCCAGGTAGCCCAGTTGGCTAGAGCATCATCCCGATATAACAAGGTTACCGTTTGACCCCCAGACAGGGTACATGCAAGAATCAACTAATGAATTCATAAATAAGAGGAGCAACAAAGCGTGTGCTCCCTCTCTCAAATTAGTAAGTTTAAGAAATTAAAAAATAAATATTTTCTATTCTTCAAGGATACATAGTACTTTATTATATTTATGCATCATGTATGATGTATTAATGGACACTTAGGCTGACCTAAAGGGGTTTTTTCCCACTGATTCTTGGTTATGCTTGCCGTTAAGACTTCTGTTAATATTGTCTTTGGGGAAGTTCATGGGATTTATTTTCTCGCTAGCAGTATATAAGTGGGTCTTTTATTTTCGAATTTAAGTGGAAGTTTGGCTCTAGCTTTAAAATGACATGACATACATCTCCCTAATAATTTAAGAAGAGTTGCTATTAAGAAATAAGAAGGATTCAGGGAAAGCGACTAATTCATCGGCTCCATCAACATTGATTGGGTCACTAAAATTGATTATAAGAACACTGCAACATTTTTGTAAACATAAGATTTAGAATCAGGTTAGAATAATAGTATCCCAAGGTAACTTTGCATCATCAAGAGTGAAATTAATATTATTATCTATGAGAAACAAAGATTCTCAAAATTTGGACTCTTATCTTTAAGAAAGTGACCAGAGAGAATCTGGGTGGAAACACGGAAATGGAGGCATTTCCGATAGTGGCTGCCGCCTCGCCCGGCAGGGGTTCTGCAGGCTTCCCCTCTGCTACCCCTCTGCTAAGTAACTTGCTCCTGGCCTGCACCTGAGAGGCTCTACCAGGTCCCATTTCCAAACTTCCCTTTCCCTCTTCTCCTGTGAAAGCCGGGATGATGGTTTAGCCAGTCAGACCGCAGGGCTGGCGAGGCAGAGCTGCCTCCTCTGGGTGATCTGGTTTTGAGTGGAAGAAACAGTCCTACGTCTTCAGCCCCAATAGCCAGCAGAGAAGGGAAGGAGGGGCTGGGGTGGCTCAGGACAACTTGTGACCGCGACTGGATGACTGCCTTACATGGGGTCAGGAGAGTCATTTTGATAGGGAGAACACAGCAGCTTTCTCCCCTTACAGCTTTCCCACACGTCTTTCCAGAAAAATCCTTTGAAATACGATAATCATGCCATCAGCTTATGGCTGGCAACCATATTGAGATACAAACGTAGCATCATTCTTACTTTAGAATGTCCTCATTTATAAAAGAGGAAGTACTTGTTCTTATTCAAGGCGTGTTTTGTTTCTTTGGATTTGTAATGCTAGGATTAGTGTGATGTAATAACTCCTAACTCTGTCCTTTTCCCATTGGCCTCTGGAAAAGAGGTGGAGCTTAGAGATGCTGAGGTCTGATGGTCCAGGTTTGCATCCTAGTTCCTCCAAGTATGAGCTGTGGGACCTTGGCGAGGGTTTTAACCTCTCTGTGTCTCAGGTCCCCCATTTATCACGTACTTCCTACTGTTGTTGTGAAAATCAAATCAGCGAGTACACTCAGAGCCGTTAGAAGGGTGCCTGCTGTGGACCGAGTGCTCAGCGGAGGGTGGGACCATGGTTTCTGCTGTCGCTCAGTTTGGATCCAGGTTTGGACACGTGCGTTTATGAAGCATTATCATGACTGACTTGGTGTTGTTTCACTGCGGCTCCTGTGAGAGTGTCTAAGACTATTTACTGAAAGTTGTAATTCTAAACCCTGAAGGGCCCCAAGGCATTAACAAAGACTGTGGGAAATGTGTAGAGGGCACCCAAGAGTCACTGCTTTCACTTAACCGAGCATTGCTTCACCAGCCTTTTCCCGCCCCTCAGTGCAAGGCCAGTCCCCAGAACGATCAGAAATATGTATGGTGGTTGAGGCACGGAAGCAGAGGAGAGCAGAAATCAGCCCCAGACCGGTCTGCACTGTCTGCCTGGGCTGTTGATGCCCTGCCCCCCGCCCCGCCCTCTGCCTTCTGTGACCAAATGAGCAAGCTGAAAACGTGTGAGCACATGTGGACACATGATTCCCACAGCCACTTAAAGGAGCCTCTTCCTGCCCAGGGTGGGCAGCTTCCTTGGGTCAGATGGAGAGACATTCCTGGCTGCAGGCTCTGGAAGGAGGCAAGAGGTAGGTGGCTTCAGTGCAGAGACTGGACCGTGGTCTTGCCTGGAACGTGCAAGCCCACCTTTCTCTCCATCAGCTTTCCCCAGCACCTGTGAGCCAGGGCCTTCGTCATGCATCCCCTGCCTACGCGTAATTCCCTCTTAGCCCACATGTCATGTGCTGTATTAACAACAGTTTCCTAGCGGCCCTTCCAAGAGTTTGAGAACATGTGTGTTGGTCCTAGATTTACGGTGCCTGCAGTGAACCGACGGGAAAGGATCCTGTTACGTTAGATAACACAGCTGGGAATTCAAATCTCTTTCCTAAAACGTTTGTCAAGCAGCTTCTCTTCTCGCCTATGTCGAACTTCCTTTCTGATAGTAAAGGAGACAAATTAATGCACCATTTTCAGCCAAACCGATTGCCAGGGTAATCAGAGAGGTTGCAGAGTGCTTATGAAAGGCCCGCACTGACCTGGGGCTGGCTTTTCCAGAAGGAAGAGAAACAATAGCCCTCAAGCCCAATCTCCGAGTTCATCGGAGCAGGTCTGACCACTCAGGCAGGACAGCTCCTCTTCCCCGGGCCCAGTTCTGATTCCTAAATTATGAATAAGAAGAGTCTTCACAAGTGTTGGGTTTGAGTTTTAGGTTTACATTCCTTCTACTCTGCACTTGGACAAATCATAACCCCTTGAGATTGTCTGCTCATCTTTAGAATGAGGATCTTGCCCTGGCCGGGTGGCTCAGCTGGTTGGAGCATAATCCCATCCACCAAAGGGTTGTGGGTTTGATTCCTGGTCAGGGCACATACCTAGGTTGCAGGTTCAATCCCCTGTAGGGGCATGAATGGGAGGCAGCCAAACAATGTTTCTCTCTCCCATCCATGGTTCTCTCTCTCTTTCTCTCCCCCTCCCTCTCTCTAAAATCAATAAGCACATTAAAAAAATCATTAAAATGAGGATCCTGACATCGTCCACCTTCTGTGTCGGTGGTCATTGGGGGACATAACAGATGTGAACACACTTTGCAGATGCTAAGTCTAAAACAAACACTAATGGTTTTTATTCCTGTTTTTCATTTGGACATATAGATGCAAAACTTGGCCTAGGACTGAACCTCTTTATCTTTTCTTCAAGGCAAGCCCTGAAGGCGAAAGCAGATCATTGTAAGCAGACGGTGAACGTTCCGCCGCACTGGACTTGCAGTATTATCATTAGGTTAAGATGCAGAAGGCACGTTAGAGAATTATGCGGTCTGTGTGTGTGTGTGTGTGTGTGTGTGTGTGTGAGAGAGAGAGAGAGAGAGAGAGAGAGAGAAGGTAAAATGCTCTTTTCCACAACACTAAAGGCTCTGATGTTCTCACTCGCCCTTTGTCAGTGGAGGCTGGTTCCAGGTTTGTGTGTGTGCTGTGTGCTGTGTGCCCTTTATCATCACAGCGGGCCTTCCTTGAGTGAAAAGTAAGCTGGCAAATGTCTGCAGCCTCGTGCCGTCCCTGGGAGACTTTGTTCTTTCCATGGTCTCTGTGCCACTCCCTGGAAACTTCAGGTTTGCTTGAATTTCAGGTTGCAGCTGAAAAATGAATGAGGTTGTCTCCCTTTTATAGTTTGGACTGATTAAAATAATAAGGCCTTATTTTATAGCCCCACCGTTCTTCGTTTCTTTGTTCTAAATAAAGAACTCAAGATCCCACCAGGTGTTAACCTGCATTACTCTCTGGGGAGGCATGCAAAGGCCTCGGAATTGAGAAATTGAGGCATGAGTGTTTAAACAATTAGCATAGAGATTTATCCAAGGTCACCGAGTGACTAAGAGGAAAAAACAGAACGCTGGCGATGCAATTTGGTCCCAAAGGTCCCCCGAGAGAACCATCATTGCATAAATACTTGCCTGGCCAACATTTGCAAGAGCAGATGTTTTATCAAGCCTACTGTACAACAGGGCCCGCCCCTGCCTATCTGTTCCTATCTGCTTTCATTATGCTTTGGGGCTCCAGAACGATAAGCCCTCCCATATGGTACTTGTATTAACATTAAATAATGGCCATTGTATTGTGTATACTATCACCATAGAAATATTTACTTAGTTGAACACAGACACCGGTCAAGCATGGTGATTGAAAACAAGCTAATCATAAAAACCATTCATGCTCACATCTATTTATAAAATCTGTTTCACTTGTGCCAGTTAAGTATAGGCTTTGTTCTAAGCAAACAAACGCAAACCTTCTGCACGCCTAGAGACATGAAAGGCACCCCCCCCACCCCGTTTCAGAAAGCCAGGCGCGGGGCGTGGCCCCTGTGTGAAGTGTCAGGCATGTGTTCTGGGGTTCAGCGAGGCTCCTCTGAGGTTGGAGCTGGCCCAGCTGCTGACCCTGCTTCCTGGAGTCCTTTGTTTTTGCCCCGCTCTGGGGTCTCCCAGGCCTCCGGTTCTCAAACTTGGGTGTGCCCAAAGGCAAGGGGGGGTGTCTGTGTGTAGCAGCTGCAGACTCTCCAGCTCCACACCAGAGACCCTCATTGAGTTGCTGAGGTGTAGGGCCTGGGAAATGGAGTTTTAGGAAACCTCGGTGGCTCTGACAATGAGAGTCTATATTGTCCCCTTGAGACATGGCCCTTTAACAGGACTTTCCTGGGACTCCATGCCTCCCGCCCCTCCTTGCCCGCGGTCGTTGCCACAAGGCTAGAGCTGGACATGCTGAGGGCCATCTCTCAAGGCCCTGGGGTTTTGTTTCCGTTGTTGCCAGTGAATTCCATAAATGTGAGCTCCTTAGGTTGTGTGGGGCAAGGTGCGTGAGAATCTAGGCTTTGGAGTCAAACAGTTGGAATCTGTCTCTACCTTACTAGTCGTGTGGTCTTGTGCAAACTGTGTACCTCCTCCAGGCCCCATTTTTTGCTGCTTTGCTAACCCACCCCACGGGGACAATGGCCCCTACCTCACTGGGTTGATGTGAGGACAAGGGCCATGAGGCACGTGAGGAGTGTCTGGCACACAGCCCCTGCAGTTAGCATTTCTGTTTCCAAAGCAAATCAAGCCTAACTGGGCTGTCCTTTCAGGTCAAAGGGTTTGGGGAAATGCCACTGAGTGAATAGGACAGAGATGACTTGTAGTGATGCCCGGCTCTACTACCAAAGGCCTGAGTGACTTTGGGCCGGTCCCTCTCCTTCTAGGGAAGAATCTTTAAAGAGTTCGCTGTGAAATGAGAGGACAGGTCCAGAGCAGCAATTTCCAAACACTATGAGCAGGGATTTCTTTGGAATATCAACAAAATAATAAAATACTTGCTTGTATTGATATTCGGAGTGCTCCTTGATATACAGTGATCAAAGGCTACTACATATGCTATATTTTTATAAGTGGATTTGTATTTATCAATCCCAGCCTTATTTACAGGCATGGCTCGGGATGTTATTTATCAAACAGATGAGGTTTGACGAGTCCTGTAAGAACAGCTCTGCAGCCTGGGAGCCCCCGTCTCTTAGGGTGGGAGACCCTGGTCCAGATGGTTGTTTTTCACGGGTTCCTCTCGGTAACAAAGGTGGCTCTAGAAGACCAAACTGTGAAGCAAGTGCCCTCAGAGCTGCCCTGGGTACAGGGGAGGTGGGCCTATTGAAGACCTCCTCTTTCTCTCCCTTCACTCCTGATCTGCGGCCAGGAAAGTCTTGCAAGAGAGCTCTGTTTATTCACTAAACAGTTACTGAGCACCTGTGGTAGGCAGATGCTGTTCTGGATGCTTGGGGCATGTCCAGAGACAACACTGCAGCCCTCCCAGTGAATGCTTGCCTCTGACGTCTCTCCAGGACCACCCTTCCTCTCCAAAACCCAGGATGAACGGAGGAAGCTTGCTTTTGGCCACCTGCCCCTCTCTTTTCCCTCCCTAATCTTCTTTTCTGTTGCTTCTTTGTCTACCCTACACAGTTTTACAAAACCCAGACTTGAGTTTCCTCATTGATAGGGAGGTTGAATCTTGGATCTCCAAGTCCCCTTCTAGCTCTGAACCCAGCAGAAACAATCCCACCCCGTTTAGCTCAACTACCTTAGCATCCTCCCCCATACACCGAAATACATGCCTTGTTGTGTCTTAGAAACAAACCAAGCAATGTTCCTCTACCTTTGAGGCTACGTTTGTTCGCAGAACTTAGTCCTCCGCCCTCTAAACGTCAGTCTGTCAGTCCCTACAACAGACACTGAAGAATATTTTTTTCTTTAGGCCCAGTCAGGGGATCGATGGAGAGTGATAGCTGAGGGGGCTACAGTGATAGCATCAGGAGCTTCGGAGACTCCTGGGTCTTAGAGGCAAAACAGGAAAGAGAACAATCCACCCCGATCCCCAGCCCCAATCACACTGTCCTTTATGTCTTTCCCTCGTGTGGCACTCACATGCAGGTGGGACTGTGTCCCTAGCACATGGTGGATGCTTGAGGACTGCTTGTTAAATCAGTGAGCAGACTCTTGTCTAGTCTTATTTTTTTATTTTTCTCTTGGTTGTACCCACCGTTCTTCAGCTGGCCCTGCTTTGGGAAGGAAAACACACCACATTCAGCAGATTAATCTGCAAAAGAGATTGAGCACAGGCTGAGGTCGGCCCTCACACAGGGCATCCCACACGCTGCTTCCTTCTTGCTCACTGTTCTTCCAGCTACTCACCCCCGCTCAGCATTGGCCAAGTCAGCTGAGGGTCTCTCATGGAGGGGTCTTTGAAGGCAAACAGAACTTTAGCAAAGACTGACATGCTGGCTCGTCCTGTGGGAAGTCAGCAGGAAGAGAGACTTCAGACACACCGGCTATGACAAGTTGGGGCTGTGGGGAGCACAGGCCGAGCCTGCCTGCGTTGGACTTCCACCTCCACCACGATCAGCCTCAGAGCTACTTCCACTAGGCCCGTCCCTTCCGTTTCCAGGGGATCCTCTCTGCAAGGCGTCTGCCTGGGAGAGGAATCCTGTCTGCAAGCCCATGGAGCAGGAGTAGTGAATGCAAAGGCAGTTACAGCGAGGATTGGGGTTCTGTTTATTGACAGGGTCATGGCCTCTCCTGGTTATGACCCCCGAGGGACCCCGGCATGGAAACGGGATTTGTAACGTAACACGAACAATAACACACTAGAGACAGCCGTGACAGGCCCTGTTTCTCCTACAGGCTGCAGCTGGCTCCCCAGGATGAAGACAGAGCACGGAGCAGACGAGGCGGGCACGGGAGCAGGAGACAAAGGAGCAGATTGGACTGGCTGGCATCAGAGACCCCAGGGCCTGGTGTCCAGTGGGCGTGCCTGTGGTCCCTACAGCTGGAGAGTCCAATTCCTGCTTGTCAGCCTTCGTGGTGCCTTCACGGACCCCGGCCACTCTGGATGGGGGCTGTTGGCTCCGAGGCCCACTCCCAACCTCAACGCATGAACCTTCCGCACAGATGCCTCCCTCATACCGCACAGGCCTGCTCTCAGGGCGCCACAGCCCACTCCCACCCTGCGTTCACGGATTCTTCATTTTCTCTTGCTCAGGGGTTGGAAGGCAACAGGCCGAGCAGAAAAAGTAAGAGGAAACCTGAAGGCCCTGGACTTTTCTCACGGGTTTTTCAGTCCACAGGCAGCCTGGCCATTACTGATATAGGGCATTTTCTGCAGTTTTGGCCCTTTCCTCTACTCTAACAGTAGGACTGTTAAATATTTGGTGGGGGGAGTAAAAGGGGGTCCGAAATCACACCACATTTAAAACACGCCCCCACTGTGTTTCGACAGCGGCGTCTCTTCTGGCCCATAGAACACGAGAAATCGTTGTGATCTCGCAGGACCTGGCACAGGAGAATTTTCTACCTGGCGGATGAGTGGTAGCCACGGGCTCTGCTCCTTTTTCCCTCTGGGCTGAATGTCGCCTCTCACCCACCCGCCCGGCTAGAGGCGCCGGTGAGTGGTGATTCTAGAATAGCCTGGCATTCACTCAGTGGTGATTTCCAGAGGAAGCAGTTAAGAACCTTTTCTCCATCAAGCGTTCCGGGAGCGTCGATTTCCTTGAACGGAGGCGTCAGGAACAAGAACACTGTCCCCCGATGGTCTCAAACGAGGCCCTCCCTTCCTGAAACGCTCCGGGATCGCAAAGATGCAGTGTTTTCTTTACTGATGCCAACACTTAACCAAGCCTGGTGTCCCGGAGGGCCTCTTGGGGCCAGCGCTTCTTTTACCACGTGGTGGTGTCCTCTCCATGAGAAGACAACTAACTCGGTGCTGTGTTCGCGGTATTTTAAAGCCCCAGAGAGGGGGTCCCCAAATCGCCCATTCTCACAGCATCGTATTCACAGAGAGAGCTCCTGAGGGTGGGCTGACTCTCGGTCTCCAGTAGCTGGGCATACCCAGGCCTCCCAGACAAAGCGAAGGGACTTCCTACGTGATTTTTTGGCTATCCCACCAATTCTCCACGCTCAGTTTTCAGAATTTAAACTGAGTAAGTTTTCTCCAGGCCTTCTGCTGGTTACTACGTGGAGATTTGCACAAATTGGCTGTCTTTTAATGGGTGTAAATTTGATGTTCTTGGTTCACTGAACTTGTAGATGAGGAGGTAGTTGACAACTCTGACAACTCGAGGGGTTTGTGTGTGTGCGAGATTTATTTTTCAAAAGATGCATCGCTATTTACATGGACTCTGACTCACCTCACTCATGAACAAGTCCTGGACCACCACAGCTCACAGCGGTGCTTTCCATCCAGGGGCACGTGACCTATAGGAGACACAGCCCTCAATCATACTTTGTACTGTTGCATTTCATCCTTGTGCAGTAGTTCATGTGCATCTCTTACTCCCTCGGATAACAATGGGACCCTGTGGCGTGGAGGTTTTTGGGTTGCTGTCATCCTGCCCCGGGACAGAGCTCAGCAGTGTGGGCCATTCATGCTTCTCTGCACTTGTATTGTGGCCACACAGGAGTGTTAATTCGGAGCAATAGCCACGGATTGTCTCAAGGGTAGAGGAGAATCCCAGATTACTTGCAAGTCATTTAGATACTATTTGCCTCATCTTTACATAAAACCCACATGCGTATGTCTCATGTTTGGATCTATTTTTGTCTTCCCTCTCTCATTCTCTCTTTCTTCCCCTATCCCTTTCTCCTCCCTCCCTCTTTTTTTTTTTTTTTTTTTTGTAAAAGTAGAGACAAAAGTTACCGGAAGCCTCAATTGTCAGACTTCAAAGGCTTTGCTAAACCTTTGACATTTGACAGTGCGTCCCCTCCCCTCCTTTCTCCTCACCCAATGTCGCTTGCCTGGGCACAAGCCTCAGAGAGATAACCATATCACGCAGAATAAATGAAGTTCGTTTCTTTCTAAATGTGCTCCCTCCCACACAGCACGGCTATGTGCCCCCGGGGCTGGCAGCGCACGTTAACTCGGCCCCCTCTCTCGACTGTTAGGTGCAGGCGGGGGGCCCGAGATTGTAGAAGAATCTGTATTCACCAGACAGAAATCTTGGACTTTTTGCATTAGAAAGAATGTCATGAAAGCCTCGTTTGACATTGTTATTTTACAGAAGAAACAGGCCCGGAGGAGTTCAGTGAATTATCTGAAATCAGAGTTAGACATGCACAGAACCAGCACTAGAAGCCAGAATTCTCTTAGTACCCAGTCTGGAGTTCTTCCTACTTTAACACAAAGAATCAGAAACTGTAGATTTTAGCAGTAACACTGAAAGTTGAGGGAGTGGACCTCTCCAGGATCCAAGGTGGCTAAATTGCCCCATGAGTTCAGCAGGGTGACACAGAGCAGCCTTGCCCTCCAGCTGCCTGCCTTGGAGGAGACCTTGCGGAGCTGCGCCCGCCACGACTTGGGGACTCTGTCCGAGGGAAGTGCTGGGTTCTTCGGAGCATGTGGTCTGGGTCCCGGACTCTCCCATGTGCCATGTGGCGTTCTCCACGACTTGACTGCCACTGCCTGTCCCCAGCCCACTGAAGGCCAGTCACATATAACTCACCAGCCTCAGGCACCATGGCAGTGACAGACAGGAAATGAAAGCAGGGGCCAGTGGCCACAGGGCTGGGTCTCCCGGGAGGAGAAATGCATAGCTCCCTACTGGGGTAGCCAAGAGCATTGCCCCCAGTACCATTCAAAGGGACAGAAATGGATGTTTTCTACTGTAGGTCTTTAGGAGATTTGAGAATGGAATCTATAGAAAAATCAAAATGACTCTAAAACACTAGAAATTTGAAGATTGGATAGGGATGAAACTTAGGGAAGGAGAATGGAAACAACCCTTAGATCTTGGCTGTCTCTGATGTTCGCCTGCTAGCATTTTGCACGTGAAACACGCACATGCACACCACCCACGGCCTTGTGTCTGGACGACCGACATCTGCCATCACCTGGGAGCCACCCCCACCCCCGCCACCTGTGTGCGGCACCACAGCCTGTCAAGTCAGGTCGCTTCCTCACTCGGGCTCAGCTGCGACAGTCATAGCTTGGATCGGGGTCGGTGACTGTGGCCTCCACAGTCTTCAGGGCCACCTGGAGTCTTCGCGTGTAAACCGCTTTTGTGCTTTTTTAGCGCATTCTTGCCCCACACTCCCAGCCTTCAGGGTCCCTCTGAGGCAGGAGAACCTCCCACCCACCACTCTTCCTGTGTGCTTCCCAGCCCAGGAGGGCGATTTTTCAGAAAACTATTTTTAGAAATAGTAACCTCAGAATAAACACAGCCTGCCAGATGCTGGTATTTTTCTGGGGCAACGGAGCTGAGGATCATTTGTTTAAAGAGAAAGGTAAAGCAGCCAACCTTGTTCTGGCAGCCTGATGGCGGTCTGCAGACTGCTGGGTTTTACTCCCTCTAGTGGCCGTGTTACAAAACACAACTCCACCTTCCCCCAGACTAGTAAGACTTTATTATGGAGAGTTTGTGTGCAAACTCCATTTTACTTGACCTTTCGGCTTCTAGTTGGATGAAAAGTGAGGACAGACTGCATCTACATTTAGGGGTACAAACGTGTTAAGAACATTAGGGCAATTTCTCTGCATCTTTTCCTTATTTCTGGAAGGACTGATCACTAAGTAAAACTACACTTGAAAATGGGGCTGTAGTAAAACCGCTGGATACCTCAGTTAAATGAGACCTTTTCACTCGACGAATATGCATGTAATAGAGGGAACTCTTGGGGTAAATTCTTCACTATACACCTCGTTCCAACGTAAGACAACTCTGAGTAGTTCTGCCAGCTTCATGGAGGATGTGATAAAAAACGAGCAGGTTAGAGGGGTGGAATCAGTTTAGTATTTCAAAGGAAAAAAAAAAAAACCATCAAAACAACAACCACAAAGCTTTCTGATTATCAGACTCGAGGGACCAGAAACCAATTACTTAAAGGCACCGAGGGTGTCCCCTTTTAAAAGTCTTAATCATATTTCTCATAAGCACATTTTTTAAGTAGATTTGGTACGGCCTGCAAAAAGACAACAGGAGAAAAACAAATGACCTTTTCCATTCTGGGAGCCACAAGGCAGTGTCATAAAAGTCTCCTGACTGGGAGGGAGCGGCCAGGGAAAAGGTCCGCCTTGCCCCGGGGGCCCTGTCCTCCCGCTCAGAAAGGCTTATCAGAGTGGAAAATTGCCGATGGGCAATCATCTAGACTCACGGTGGGGGACTGGCTGCGGCAGCTCAATAAAATCAGAAATGACTGTGGCTGACAGGAGGCAACCCAAGAGCAGTAACTGATCAGTCAAACCGGGCTCTGGATCCTCAGTCCACTTTGAGTCAGACCTTGCACGTTATGGAACTGCATTCATTCACTCACCAGAAAGCATTCCATTCACAAATAGTTCAGCCGAACTGACAATGGATTCATTATGAGTGTTTTTGCTGAAGGGTGGACTGGTTTTCTAGAGCAACAGCCTCTTCTTTGACTGTTTCCCCCACTCTTTTCACATTCACCATTTTAGTATATTTTTACTCACGACTTATCTAACTTCTAGCAACTGTTGGTAGGAAGACCAGCAAATCCATCCCCCCATGGCTCCTGAGTACTGATGATGTCATTTCCCCCCAGCAATGGAGAGTCATAAATGGACAGAGCAGGCTGGCGCTGATTTTCTTACCTCCACTGCTGGGTTTCCCTTCGTTGCCCTAGAAAGGAAGAACAACATGCTACCTGACCTGGAGAGCACAGTTGTCCCCAGCTGAGAGCCACTGGCCTGCGGAAAGGCGTTGGGAGTGGGAGAGATTCCACTTCACCTTCTCCTGTTATTCATTTTTTCTTTTCCATTTATATTTCCCAACGACTACTTATGGAAGACACGTGCTATGGAGAAGGCCTTAGGGATCAGTAGTGACCAAACTCAAGCTCCTGTTCCCAAGTGACCTCCATCCTAGTATATGTGTGGGAAGGAGAGAGACAGTAAACACAAAACAAATGCGTGCGAGAATTCCCGAGAGTGATAAACAGGAAGAAAATAAGGTAGCAGGCAAGAGAGTGACTAGGTCAGGCTTGACAAGGAAGTGCGGGGACCACAGAGAGCTCTAAACACCAGACCTTGCCTTTGGCTCCATGGTGAATCTCACCAGATGAGAGAAATGGCCATGATGGTGGTGGTGGTGTGAGAGCGGGTGTTGAAGAGGAAGGTAACACTACCAAGGCCATAGTTCTAGAAGTTTCCTCCGACCATGGTCTGTGTGGGAGATATTTCGGAAAGAGCAAAGCCGTAGGAGTTAGTAAGTTGGTTAAGAAGTTGCTGCAATGATAAAGAAAAAAGAAGGGAAAACTGAACCTCAGTATGGCAGTGGGAACGGAAGGGAGGAACTGCAGACAGGGCATTGAGAGTAGAAGTTCCCTGACTTTTGGATTTGACAGCTAATTAAAAAATAAACCTTGTGTGGTTTTGCCATATGAGGATCTCAAAACAAATTCAACGCTACCCACTCTCCTTTACGAATATAAGATCATTTTAACGTATAAAAAGTTAGGGGAAAAAGTAATGTCAGGTAGTCCCCGGGTTAAATTTTAATTTTGTGTGTAACTAACTGGACTGTCTCATTCTTCCCATTGCATCACAGACCAGTAACCAAGGTTGCTCTGAGGCCAGTGTTTTATAGCCTGTGGGTTCCAGGCTTATCTGAAAGCATGACAGTCTAAGAGGCTGGAAGGAAAAAAGAAGGGCGTAAAAGGTCACTCCGAAATTTTGTCCTTGGGTACACAAGTGTGTGAGGGAATAACTGACCAAAATTAGGAAGAATGGGAAGTGGGTTCAATCTAGCAAGTCTAGATTGAAACCTGGTAAATTTAAGATGTTTAAGGTGCTTCCCGGATAAGTAGTTGAGTTATTGAGGTTAAGGTTATGAGTCAGGACCACAAGGATAGGTTTTGTTACTGATCAGATGAAAATAACCGGAGCTTTTGGGGTGGGCCCAATCTCCAAGGGAGAAAGGAGGAAGGAGAGCAGAATAAAACCAGAGCATTGGAGAAAATGGTCAGGCAGAAATTAGCCAGAGCTCAAAGGATCGAGGAACCCCCAACTAGTCAAGATTAATAAAGCAGAGGAACCAGGTACTTAAGAGTAAATTGGTTCTTAGAAAATTGAGGTCAAAAGTACAGATATCATCTTTTTAAATGTGAAAGGAAGGACTGAGGATATTTCATATGTTAGTAAGATAAAGGGAAGATAGTTTTTTTAGAATGATAAAGATCTGGACATGTTTCTAGGGAGAGGAAATTGATGATACATGAGGAAAAAGTCATTGACATGATACAGTGCCAAAGCAACCTTGGTGGGATGGGATGGGATGCATTCTGAAGGTAAAGGGGATGCCCTAGTCTTTAGAGCAGGAAGGAGGGTTTCATGTATGAAGATGATGAGACAGCAGAGCCACAAGAAGAGAATGGTCACAAGTGAAGAGAAAAGATGGGGAAGAAGCCCTCCTAGATGACTCCAACTGTCAGAAATAAGAGGGACTAGGATTGTAAAGAGTGAAAACATTGTGTTGCAGCTTTGTGGAAATTTGGTAAGGAGCTAATAAGTGACAAGCTGAAAAAAAACATAAGGAGTGAGGGGTCAATTGGCTTTAGACAGCTTCCTTGGTAGTGGATCAAATCAGCACCATGTTATACATTTCTTGGTCTGCTCTTGGCTGCTGGGGCATCGGGAAAAAATGGAGTCAGAAATTAGCAATGGAATGAAGTAGAAAGGGCAAAGATTTGAGGTGTCCAGAGTCTTAGATGGAGAAGCATTGACAGGGCCACATCAGACTCAGGAATGGGCAGGACAACTGGGGAATCAGGGACGTGTTGAAGGACATCGGGTGACAATGCAGGGGAGTGCATGCTTAAGGGATTTCTGTAAGGAGCCTTGTTGTAGCTCTACTGTAGTCAGAAAGGAGGAGGCCTAAGACCAATAGTCATTTCACAAAAATGCTTTGCTCATCAACTATGCGCCTGACCTTTGTGGTTAATAAGACATAGAAGGTCCCTACTGTCATGGAGTTATATTATAGTTACATTGTAGCAGTGAGGGCAGAAGGCAGAAACCCATAGATAACAGAAGGACAAAAACGTGGCATCAGGTGGCAATCATTATTTAAACAGAGTGATAGGACAGCAAGTGGCTGTGCTTACCGTGCACAGGGTGGGAAAGGAAGGATTCTGAGGAAAGACCAATTAAGCCAAGATCTGAATAATTAGACAGAGGCAGCCGTGTGCTAAGAGTTGACAAGGCAGGCTTGTGTTCAAGTAAGAAATAAAAGAAAGAGAAGCAACCCCTTCACCTTTTCCCCCTATAATCCCCTCTCCTCTCCAGGCAGAAAACTGTACTTGAATAATAATAAAAAAAATGTTAAAAAAATAAAATAAAATAAAAAGAAAGAGATGCATCAAGGCTAACTCCTAATGTTTGGATCAAGCAAGAAGTAACTCTTTTTACCGAGATAGGGAAGACTACCAAGGATGAGGTTTTGAAGGGGGTTAGGATTGGTGGAAAACCAATTCTCCTTTGCCACCTTAAATTTAAGATGGCACACGGTGGTCCTGAAAGTGGAGGAGCTCTAAGCGTGAAAAGAGTGTGAGTGAAGGTCAAGAGATGTTTGGAAGGTGAAAGAGTATTAAGAATAAAGAACCTTAGGCTGCAGTATGGGTCATAAATAGAATCCTTGTTGAATATCCTTGAGATCATTATGGATAAAAGCAGGATTGGCTAAGGAAAAAAGTACTTGTAGAAGGAACTGAAATTGTAAGCAATGAGAGCACGTTTTCTTGATGACATCCTACAGGCTGGGGGTGGGGGGAAGGATCCACATGTGTAATATAAAGCAGTTGAATGTGGTAGCTGATGAAGACTAACTACAGGATGGGGCGAAAGGAGGTCTACAGTTGCAAGTATGCGAAACACAGAGTTTACTCCTGTGTTATTATTGATCAGTTATTGCATTATTTTCCAAATGAACAACTGCAAACCCACTTTTGCCCCAGCTCGTATATTGACTTGATAATAGTTACAATAATATTTTAGCAAAGAGGCTGCTTAGCACAGAATACATAAAAGAATAATTACAATGCAGGCAGTGAACACTTCTGCAATGGATGACAATATTATCTTCTCATTAAACATAGCCATCTACTGAGGCCGAGTAACTATGAAGAGATATATTCAGGATATAGTAGTAGCGGAAAGAAATCTCAGAAGATCCAACTTTGAGCTTAAAAGTCTTACAAGTTCAGCCTAAGATTTTCTCTTTGTCTACTTGCGTGCACGGGAATGCGTGCGCGCGCGTGTGTGTGTGTTCTCGGCACAGTTTTTGGCTATTATTTTTCTAAGCAAACATGTGATTCTAATGAAATTTGCTGAATTTTCAAGCTGCCACACGTGTATAAAATCTGGCCAAGTTGGATATTTGTAGAGTGCTGATTTTCCATGCGTATCAACATTTGGTAATTATCATCAGAACTATTCATGCAAGTTTAAAAGTGGAAATAAAATTAAGAGAGATTCAATGAGGACCTCAGATAACCTACTGGGTAACCCTTAGGGGTAATCAGTCCTTTCAGTGAATGGGACGATTCACTCTTCCTAGCTTGCTTTCTTCTGGAAAGCTTTCTAACGGAGACATCTGTCATTTCTTCTTCTTCTTCTTTTTAACTTTATTTGGATGGTTTACACTATTACGGATGTCCCCATCCTCCCCCCTTTGTCCACATCCACCCAGCCTTCCTTCTCCCTTCCCTCAGGCCACCACCACACCGTTGTCTCTGTCTGTGGCTGATGCATGGATGTTGTGTGGTGAATCCCTTCACCCTCTGACAGCTGTCAGTCTGTTCCACGTATCTATGCCTCTGTCTCTATTTTGTTCGTTAGATTCCACATATGAGTGGGATCAGCTGGTATTTGTCTCTCACTGATTGGCTTATTCACTGAGCATAATAGTTTCCATATCCATCCCTTCTGCCACAAAAGGTAAGAGTTCCTTCTTTTTTTCTGTCATGTAGCATTCCATTGTGTAATTGTACCACAGCCTTTTTATCCATTCGTCTACTGGTGGGCACTTGGGTTGCTCCCAGATTTTGGCTGTTATAAATAATGCTGCTGTGATATTAGGGATGCGTATATTCTTTCAAATTGGTGGTTCGGGATTCTTAGGGTATATCCCCAGAAGTTGGATCAATGGGTCAAAGGACAGTTCCATTTTTAACTTTTTTGAGGAAACTCCATACTGTTGTCCACAGTGGCTGCGCCAGCCTGCATTCCCACCAACGGTGCACTGGGGTTCCCTTTTCCCCACATCCTTGCCAGCACTTGTTGTTTGTTGATTTCCTGATGACAGTCAGTGTGACAGGTGTGAGGTGGTCATATCTCATTGTGGTTTTAATTTGCATCTCTCTGATGATTAGCAACACTGAGAATTCTTTTTCATACATCTATTGGCCACCTGTATGTCCTCTTTGGAGAAATATCCATTTAGGTCCTCTGCCCAGTTTTTAATTGGATTGTTTGTCTTCCCGGTGTTGAGTTGTGTGAGTTCTTTACATATTTTGGAATAAAACCCCCACACATAGGGTGGAGTGGCACCTCACTACCTGGTGAACTATAAGCAAATTGTAATAAATACTCTTCACAATTTACAAAAGAGTGTATTTGTATCCTTTCCTGGTATGGTTTCTTAAGGCCTTCCCTTTTTTTAATTTTTAATCTTTCTCAAAAGCTGAACATGTAGGTTTTAAATAGCAATACCACCGGCAAAGTACATTAGTTATAGTCTGTTCTGTGACAAGTCACCCCAAAACCTAGCTGCTGAAAACAACAAAAAGTGTTTTCTGTGAGCTCCTGAGTGTCAGGCCTGTGGAAGTGACTTAGCTTCATGGTTTGTCACAAGGTTTGCCACAAAGCTGCCACTCAGGGAGGACCCACTTCCAAGACTGCACGCATGGCTGCTGACAGCCCTCCGTCCCTTCCACGTGGGCCTCTCCACGTTGCTGTCTCACGGTAGCTGGCTTCTCCCGAGGTGAAGTAATCCAAGAGAGATGAAAGAGAACCTAAGACAGAAGCCATGGTCCATTGCTACAGTGTTCTATTCATTAGAAACAAGTCAGCAACCCCACCCAACCCCGCAGGGAAAGAGGGTGCCCAAGGGTATGAATATCAAGCAGGGGCCACTGGTGCCTGTTTTACAGACTTACAACCACACACAGTGAGTCATAGTCTCATTCTGCAGATGGGGAAGCTAATATTCTGTGAAGGCTTTAATTTGTCCAAATTCATACCTCTATTAATGGAGCAAAAATGAATGTAAACATAAAAAAGTAGGAGTACAGCAAACTAGCAGGCTTCTGTGCAGCAAAATAAGCAATTAAGAGAATGTTGAAACAGCTTACAGAATAGGAGAAAATATGTGCAAACCATATGTTGGGTAAAGTGTTAACATCTAAAATGTCTAAAATATATGTTGAATAACAAAAATATATAACTCAATAGCAAAAGAATAATAGTATGTTACTCAACCATAAAAAAAGGAAATTCCACCATTTGCGACAACATGGATGGAGTTGGCATTGTGCTGAGTGAAATAGGTCAGATAGACAGAGACAGATACTGTATAATTTCATCTATATGTGGAGCCTTAAAGAAAAAAGCCAAACTCCTAGAAATAGAGGCTAGCGTGGTGGCTTCCAGGAGCTGGAGTGCTGAAAAGTCGGGAGATGTCGCACAAACTACCGACTGGACGGATGCATCCCGGAGACCTGACCCACACAGCACGGTGACTATAGTCAACAACCCTGTGTGACGTACGTGAGAGCCGTCCAGAGAGTGGGTCTTCGACGTCCTCACTCACCGCAAAGTTGTAATTAGGCCTGGTGATGTGTGTGTTAACCAACCTGATGGTGGAGATTATTTCATCATAATACCTATATCAAACTATCACACTGTACACCGTAAATGTATGCAATTGAAATGTAATTGGCATGTGTCAATTCTGTCTCAATAAAACTGGGATTTCATCACAGGTTGACTCCTATGGAAGATGGTGCTACTAGAAGACCGATACTTATGTGAAAATCATAAACATATAGAGGAATCTAACACAGTTGATTCTTGTTATTCACCACAGTTATCTTTTAGAAATCTGCTACAAACACTAAAATAGCAAACACCGAATCATTGCTTCTAGGGGAACTTCAGGAGTTCCTGTAAGCCTCTGGTAACAGCATTATGCCAACTGATCTGTTAATAAACTTAATTCATGTACATTTCTGTTTAAGGGCAATTTATTTAAAATACAGGAATATCTCAGAAATATTGTAAGTTTGGTTCCAGACCATTGCAATAAGTGAGCATTGCATAAAGTGAGTAACATAATTGTTCTTGTTTTCTAGTGCATGTAAAAGTTACGTTTACACGGTACTGTAGTCTATTAAGTATACCATGGCATTACGTCTAAAAAAATGTATGGAAATTAATTAAAAACTACTTCATTGGTAGAAGTTGCTCACTGTCATCTGAGACTTCAGATAGTCCTCACATTTGTGCTGGTGGAGGGCCCTGTCTCAGTGCGGGCTGCTGGCCGATCGCGGTGCAGGTTGATGAAGGGTGGGGTGGCTGTGGCAACTTGTTAAAATAAGACAGAAGTGAAGTTTGCCACATAGATGGATTCTTCCTTCCATGAACAAATCTCTGTAGCCGGCAGTACTGTTTCATAACATTTTACCCAGAGAAGAACTTTCACAATGAAGTCAATCTTCTTGAATGCTGTTGCTGTTTTATTAAGTTTAGTAAGTTTATGAACTATCCAACATATTTTATTGTTATTCCAATGTTTTTCATAGTATCTTCACCAGGAGTAGATTCCATCTTACAAAACCATTTTCTTTGTTCATTCATAAGAAGCACCCCCTCATTCATTAAACTTTTATCATGAGAATGAAGCGCTTCAGTCACATCTTCAGGATTCACTTCTGATTCTAGTTCTCTTGTGACGTCCACCACATCTGCAGTTACTTCTGCTGCTGAAGCCTTGACCACCTCGAAGTCATCCATGAGGGCTGGAATCAACTTCTTGTAAACCTGTTAATATTGGTATTTTGATCTCTTCTCATGAAACACAATTTTAAAAAAATTTATTGTTGTTCAGTTACAGTTGTCCCGGCTTTCTTTTTTTGCTCACCCTTACCCCATCCCCCCCAACTCCCACAGTCAATCTCCCACCTCGTCCATGCCCATGAGTCCTCTCTTCATGTTCCTTAGCTTGTTCCCTCCCCCTCTTTCCGTCTCCCCTCCAGTCACTGTCAGCCCATCTTTATTTCCAAGTCTCTGGCTCCATTCTGCTCATCTGCTCATCTTGTTCATTAGGTTCCACTTACAGGTGAGGTATTATGGTATTTGCCCTTCACTTCCTGGCCCACTTCACCCAGCACAACGCTCTCCAGTTCCATCCATGCTGCTGCAAGGACAGAGTATTTTTAATGTAATCTAGGGTGGCCAATCCTTCCAGAGACTTCCAGAAGGGCCAATTCTTCCAGAAGGTTTTAAATTTACTTTGTCTGGGCCCATCAGAAGAACCACTATGGCAACTAGCCTTACAAAGTATATTTCTTAAATAATAAGACTTGAAAGTCAAAATTACTCCTTGATCCAAGGGCTGTAGGATGGATGTTATGTTAGTGGGCATGGAAACAACATTAATCTCATTGTACATCTTCATCAGAGCTCTTGGGTGACCAGGTGCATTGTCAATGAGCAGTGATGTTTTGAAAGAAAAAGAATTCTTTTTCTGAGCTGTATGTCTCAACAGTTGGCTTAAAATAGTCAGTAAACCAGGTGGTAAATGTCATCTAGTCTTTGTTGTTCTATTTATACAGCACAGGCAAAATAGAAAGCATCATTCTTACGGGTCCTAGTATTTTCAGAATGGTAAATGAGCATTGGCTTGGACTTAACATCACCAGCTGCATTAGCCCCTAACAAGAGAGTCAGCCTGTCCTTTGAAGCTTTGAAGCCACATACCAACTTCTCCTCTTTACCTATGAAAGTCCAAAATGGCAACTTATTCCAATATAAAGCTGTTTAGTTTATACTGAAAATAAACCATTCAACGTAGCCACTTTTATTAATCCTCTTAGCTTGATTTTCTAGATAACTCGCTACATCAGCACATCTGCTGGCTTCAGACTCTTCTGTAGCTTCTACACCTCCCTCGGCCTTTGTACAATTGAAGAAAGTTAGGGCCTTCCTCTGGATTAGATTTTAACTTAAAAGAATGTTTGTGGCTGGTTTGATCTTCCATCCAGACCACTAAAACTTTCTCCATATCAGAAATAAGGCTGTTTCGTTTTCTCATTCATGTGTTTACTAGCACTTTTAATTTCCTTGAAGAACTTTGCCTTTGCACTCACACCTTTGCTAACTGTTTGGTGCTGGAGGCTGAGCTTTTGGACTATCTTGGTTTTTGACATGCTTTCCCCACTAAGCTTCATCATTTCAAGCTTCATTTAAACTAATAACTCCATGGTAGCATTACTAATTGGCCTAATTGCAATATTGGTGTATCTCCTGACATAGGGAGGCCTGAGGAGAGGAAGCCAGGGGAACAACCGGTTGGTGGAGCATTCAGAACACACAAGCCATTTATTACTTAAGTATGTTGTCTTGTATGGGTGTGGTTTGTGGTGCCCGAACACAACTACAATAGTAACATCAGAGGCCCCTGACCACAGATCACCCTAACAAATGCAATAATAATGAAAAATTTTGAAATATCATGAGAGTTACCAAAATATGATTCAGAGACAAGAAGTGAGCAAAGGCTATTGGAGAAATGGTGTCAACTGACTTGCTGGAGGCAGGGCTGCCACAGCCTTCAATTTGTAAAAAAGCACAGTATCTGCAAAGCGCAGTAAAGCAAAGTGCAGTAAAACGAGGTATGCTCATTTATTGTTAATTCTTTCACATTGAGCTCATAGCCAACAGCTCATATAACTCCTGCCTGATGAACTTACTTCACACGTGTATTTCTCCTTAAGGCACATCTCAGCCTTCTCGTACTTGTGAACACTAGACAGCATTTCAGTACACACTAGGGACTATTTTAAACAGAGAAGTCTCTGAAAAAAATCACAAACATGTGAAAACGTGGGACTAAATATGCCACAAAAAGACATTTGTTTGTGGTGTGAGAGCCTAAACGAGGAGGCAGAGTGCCGCCTTGCCCCGCCTCCTCTGGGAAGGCTCGTGTCAGAAGGCTTAAACGTTTTCTGCCCTGTGCGTGTGCGTGACTGCAACACGGCCTCAGTATTGACTTGGTGTTGCAAACAAATTTTAGCAAGTAGGTGAGGTAGCAAATACAGTGACAAGGACTGGATACACTTAAAAATGCAGCCCACTGATCCAATAAATGTAATAATTTATATTCCAAGGCCCAGAGATATAAGATTTTATGACATATTTAACAATACAGGAAGAATTAGAATTCAAGTGACAAGTACACAATTATAAAAAAAGGAATTAACTTGAAAGAGCCAAAAAAGATATTAAAGTTGAAAAATGTTATCATTGAAAATAAGATTAACAGATGGATTAGAAAAATAGGAAATCATGTAAATAGTAAAAAGAGAGTTAAATATATAGACTTTCGTAAATAATCAAAACTACACATAAAAATTTAAATGCAAGAGAAAAAACATGTAATATAGAAGATGTAGCAATATTTCACAGAAGCTCTAGAAAGTGAGACTACAGAGGCTGGCGAAGAGGCAATATTTGAAAAGAAAATTAATGAGATTTTCCAGAAATGAAAAGGTCATGCGCAGTCAAAATTAAAAAGTGCACAAACTACAGAGGCAAATTTAAAAAATCACATCACACACATTGTAATTAAATGAAAGAATACTAAATATAAAAAGTATTGAAAGTTACCGTGAAGAAATATAAATATTACCCGTACAAAAACATAAAACTTCTTATAAAAACCTCTGGGTAATAAAAGAAATCAAATAGTATATTTAAGATATAAATAGCTGTAAAACTAAAATCCAGTAACTAGCTAGTCTACATTTCAAGAATGAGAAAAATAAGACATTTTTAGACATCTAAAGAATCTCAATGCCTCAATGAAACAGCTAATAAAAGTCATAGTTAAGCAAGAAGGAAATAAATCAAGAAGAAAAAAACAGATTGCACAAAACAATGGTAAACAAAAACACTGGTAAGTCATATTAATGAATCTAAAGTCATGTAGACTCTAAAAATAATGGTTTGTGTTTAAAATCATGAAGAGATTAAAATATTATACAGATATAACTTACAAGATTCAGAGAGGGTTTAGTAAGAAAGTTTAAGTACTCTATGGTCATTTTCTTCATCATGGGAAAGGTAAAAAACAATTTATATTTGTTAGAAAAATTACAAAATCTGATTGTTAAATATTTACATGTAAACTCCAACAGAATAGAAATGGAGTGTATATCATCCAACTAAGTATAGGGAAAAATAAAAAAAATAATGAAAACTCAATTGGACTTCTAGTGAAAATGTAATATAATGTTACAGTCTGAGGGGACTCCTGTGTTACTAACACTTAGCAATGTTTGATAAAATTAAAGTAACAAGAAAGCAAGCAAGCAGAATAAAGATCTTTAAATAGGTCCTAGCCTTTAATAAAAACATAGACCAATGAGCAGGTAGTAGGACCCAAATCTGCAGCCTGCTGGGCCTGAGAGCATGAGGTGGGGTAGGAACCTTTTTTTTTCCATCATTTTTGAAGCTCATTTGGCATATTGGATATTATAGCTGTTTCATCCATTGTGGGTACCCGAGCTTTGCTTGTAATTTGACTTGAGATTCTTGGGCCCAAAGTAGCTCACTCTCTTTGAATTAAGAGCAGAGTCAAGTTGCTCGCTAAACTCACCAACTGGGTTGGAAATTTTATCCATACCACGTTGGAACAGAGGGTATGAACTGATCATACAAAAGCTAGCTCTTGAGAGGGATTCCAAGGAGCTGCCTGAACTTAAACCCAAATAGCCAGACAACAAGAATGAGCTGGATGAGGGGAAATACGAAACGTGTTACTCTCTTTTGTTGTACGATAGACATAGCAAACATATTAGCTTGCTAAGAAAGAAAGTGTGGCTGAGCACGTAAGTTAAACATTTAAGGGTCAATTTTCACTTCCAAGTAAGATGGGGTAAGTTATGGCAAAGTAATGTTTCTAATAAGTTATAACTAGAAAAGCCAGATTTTAAAAGTTGTTTAAAGTTATCAGGGAGCTGGGGGTGTAGCAACGCTGAGAGGAAGAAAGTTATAGAGAGGAGGAACCTAATGGAGGTAGCTACTTTGCTCTGGAAAATAGTTTCTGTTTCTGACTCAGATAGAAATCGTTGTTTATCTGAAATTCACATTTAAGTGGGTTTCCTGTATTTTACCTGACAACCTTAAGTTTGACTCCAGGACAACGTGTCTTGCTGGGGACAGAGTGATCGTCAGAGGCATGGCTACAGTAACAATACGGAACATGCTGGGATGGTGTGGCATAAAACACACTTATAGTCCACTCCTTAGTGTGTTTGCTTAATTGTAAAGCTGTGCAGGTTGGGAGGCTAAAGAGCTAAGCCAGCAATCCCTAAAAGAAGAGAATTTTCTACCTTTCCTGCTTTGACGAGACAAAGAACAAAAGAAGGGACCTGGGGAAAACACTAGACCCCAGACAAAAGCCTTGGAGGGTGACACCGTGAGAGGAAGGTGGACTAAAAGTACGTGAGCTTCATCCAATCGAACCAGTCTTCCAGGAGCTCAATCTCTAACCGAGCTGCGCTCCCCACAACACACTTTGTTGGCCAGGCACTGACAAAAAGATCTGAATGCATCTATTTGCCTGTCAAAAATAACAAAACCCCCTTGGCAGATGGTGATAGCCCTATCCAGAGTAACAGAAACAGAATCAAAGTGATTCAGATATTGGAATTATCAGGCCAGAGTTCCAAAATAATTATGATTCACATGTTAAGGAAATGAAGGATAATGGAGAATTTCAGCAAAGAATTTACTTGAATCCATGAGTAAGAATAAGATGGAAATTCTAAAACTTAAATATGTAACGACTACAATTACTACTTCAATAAGTGGGTTTGATTTAAAAAAAAAATTAGACCTAGTAAAAGAGAGAGTTTTGGGACTGGGAGACAGAACACTAGGAAGTATACACTTTGAATGCCAGCAAGAAGAGGGGTAGGAAACAAAGAGGAGAGGACAGGAGAAATGCGGGGCGCGGGATGGAAGACTGGCAGACGGCACATGGGTCCCAGGAAGAGAGGAGGCAGGGATGAGACAGAGCAACTTTTAAAGAAATATCAGCAGACAAGATTTTCAAAAGCTGCCTGGACATCAAACCACAGGTTCAAAAACTTTAACAAACACTACTCACAATATTTTAATCACATGATATTAAAACTTCTGTCAACCAAGGATCAAGAGACATTTTTAACAGGAGGGATTACAAATACATATATTGCCTTCAAAAGGGCAGTAATAATCATGGGTAACATGTCAGAGAAACAGTAAAACCTGGAAGAGAATAAAATGATTTCTTTAAATTGATCAAAATTGAGAAAAAATGTCTATTTTAGAATTCTCTAATTAGTAAAAATATACTTTAAAAATGAAGGAGAATAAAACCCTTTTTAGACATACAAGTAAAATAAATAATAACCTTCTTTTCAGATAAACATTTAAATGCCCCAACGTGGTGCAGAAGTTACAACAGACAAATCTAAAACCAATATTCAGAGAGGAACAATTGGATCTTAGAAATAAGTTTATAGATAAGTAAGTAAGGAGGTCTTCATACCAGCCTGACCCTAAGTGAGACCCCCAAAGCCTCAGCATAATCCAGGACACTCCCAGAATGCCTGAGAGTAATTTTTCACCTACAAGCAAGAAGAGACTTAGAGAGAAAGTAGTGTTGTTTATATAAAGTTCTTTTTATCCTCTAAACAGTTTCAAAAGTTTTTTTTGTCATGTTGGACCTACTAATATGCTAATTTGTTTATTTTTCTTTGATTAATATTTGATTTTAAAAAATTTTACATTTGTTTTTCACCAAAAAAAAATCCCTACTGGCTGTGAAAAGAACTTCCATAGCCTAGATCTCTTCTGAAGAGCAAGACTTTTAGGACTGTGTTTTTTTTAATTAGTTTATTTGTTAAAATAGATGATTTATTTGTCTTTTATAAGTTTATAGTGTTCAGGTTCCAACAGTCTTTTTAAATCTAAGTGTGCCTTGTTTGGTATAGTAGCTATTCTTTAGAACTCTGTGTGATGTGCACTTTTATATGCTTTCTGAGTGACTGGAGCAATTGTTGAAGAGCACAGGATTATGGAGAGGTGGTGACAAATCACTTAACATGCCCGTTCTGTGTGACCCAGTGTGGCTAATTCTGCAAAGCGCCTTTGGATGTGAAGCCCCACTCAGGTATTAGCGACCACTCTTTTATCTCTTTGTTTACTTAACACTTTGAAGGTGACTGAGGTCTAAACATGTAAGAATAACTACACAATTTTTTATAAAGAAGTCCCGGTTTTTGGGGTCCCCGCTCTTTAACCATTCATCTTTTACCACATCTTCTTTATCCATTCATCTTTTGATTGGATTATTTATTCCATTTGCACTTAAAGTAATTATTGGTTAGGTGTATAGTTGACTTTTTATTAATTGTTCTAGTTTTGGTAATTCTCTGTTGCTTCCTCTCTTGTCTGTTTGATGGCTCTCTGCAGTGTTGTGTCTGGAGTCCTTTTTATTTCTTGAATATCTCTTGTATATTTTTGGTTTGAGGTTATAATGTGCTTCATATATATCAAGCTATGTTCATAGAAGTTTATTTTAAGTTTATTCACAAGTTGAAACACGTTCTAAAAGCACTAACGTTTTGACTCACTCCCTTCACATTTTTTTGTCATTGTTTTTTACTTCTTTTGTGTGTTTGTGTGTATCCCATAGTTTACTGCAGTGACTGCATGTGATATTTCTCCTCTTCCCTTTTAATCTTTGCACTAGCTTTAGTGTGGGTGGATCCACTGCTTTTAATACGAGTTTCCCTTCGTCAGGGAGAATTTTGTGGTGACATTTTCCTTTTTGCAGGTTTAATTTTTTTCTTTTTCTTCTTAATGAAATCCCTTTAACATTTCTTGTAATACTGTCTTAGTGGGGATAAACTCCCTCAGCTTTGTCTTATCTGGGAAGCTCTTCATCTCTTTTTTGATTCTAAATGATAGCCTTGCTGGGAAGAATAATCTTGGTTGTTGGTCCTTGCTTTTCATCACTTTGAGTATTTCACACCAATCCCTTCGGTCTGTGAAGTTTCTGTTGGGAAATCAGCTGACAGCCTTATGGGAGCTTCCTTTTAGGTAACTAACTGCTTTTCTCTTGTTACTTTTAAGATTCACTCTTTGTCTTTAAAGTTGGCCATTTTAATTATGAGGTGTCTTGGTATGGACCTCTTGGGGTTCATCTTGTTTGGGACTCTCTGTGCTTTATAGACTTGTTTGGGTATAACAAATTTATTCTAATTGTGATGTGTAGAGAGCTTACTCCTAAGGAATATTTTGCAACATTTTCTGCTTCTAATATAAATTCACAGAGTTTAATATTCATGTGATAATGCACATTTTTTCAATATAAAGTATTTTATATTTACAGATTTTATAATGAGTTTGATCATTTTATGAGACATTCAATCTATCATAACTTCCAAGATTTAAATGTAACATGAGTTCAACATAAAAACTTAAGTAAAACCATAGATTTAGGGCTATGTTTTCTGATAAAAATGTAATGAGTCATAAGATAATTCCCACTCTTATTCTAAAACATCCAACCTATATTTAGTTTTTATGGTAGTCAGATGAATTATTTTCCCCACTTTTAAACTTGTGGACAAGGAGGCAAGAATCTGGATTACTCTGTTACTAATGAGGAGAACATTAAGAGGTGTTATGTAGGTTAAAGGTCAATGCCATCCCATAGCTAAATAGATGCTGGGTGATGCAATAGCATTCTAAGGGTTAAATACAGACACAAACAGACGTGCACATAGACAGACACTTGAATGAAGATCTATAACTCTCTCTATTTCTATAGGTAGTTGTATAGCTATAACTACAATAATATCCTAGAGCTTAGCTGATTCTTCTCATCCTTCCCAAAGCAACTGAGGGGAAATCATCTCTACTTGGAATTGTGTAAGCCACCTGAGGAAAAGCACTGCTTTTTATGGTGAGCCAAGGATGAAAAAGCAAGGTAAAAGTGGTTTGCTCTTTATCAAATTGTTACCCTGGTTTTAGGTGCCACTTCAAAACATTCAATCATCACCTTCTTTCTCCTATTACCCTACGGGTGGAAAGAGAACTAAGTGAGGAGCCTCATGTTTGTCCAAGAAAGCAAAGAAGGAAGGAGGAGAAAACTGAACTCACCTCTTTTCAGGAGCTCTGTGAGTTTTTTCACTAAAAGAAAGGCTTATGAAGGCTGCTGAAGTAAAAAGAGAAAACAGAAAAAAATCCATAAACAAGACTGAACCTCTCCACTCATCCAGTTCTGAACACACAAAGGACTTTTCTGTTGAGGTAGTAAATTGTCTAGTTGTGGCCCTAGTGACAACAAGATGGACCCAGAATTAATCATCAGGCTGACTCAAGAGGGTGGTCCCCAATGTTTGGCAAGTATTGCGTCTAGGCGATTAATTTTCCTCTAACACTTTTAACTTCTTTGAAATTATGCTAATCTCCCAAGTTGGGTTAATGTTATGTGATGCAGACTTGGTGATGTCTCAATTTTGTATTGCTTCATCAAAAGTCTGCTATTAATTTTTACTCATTCTTTTGGTTTGAGACATACAGAGTTCAGAAGTAGATTCATACTATCTTACGGAAAATGAGCCTTTAAGAACTGATCCACTTCAATTTAATATTTTTAGAGAAGAGGGAACCCTGTTGCAATCTGGCAAGCAACTTTTTGTGACCTGTCTAGTTGTAACTGAACATTAGATGTCTGAGTGAACATAACTGAGGATGAGAGTTCCATGGAAAGAAGGGTAGAAAGTAACAGGGTGGGTGGTAACTTTAGAACTTGATACCCTGCCTGGGGAGACTAAGTTCTGATACTACCCATGTGAAATTTGAGGCAGCCAACAAAAAGCATGTGAAACCATCATGAACCAAGTTTTCACGGAATTGGAGGAAATGTGAAACACCATCTGCTGTAGCTTCATGTATTGTAAATGAAAAACAATTATGGCCCAGAAAAATCGTGTCTGTCCCATGGTGCCTTGGATTGATAAGGCCAGGACTAGAATCCAGTCTCCTGACTTTCAGTCCAGATTTCTTTGTGCAGTGCCACAGTGCCTCCTTCTCTCCAGTGGACGCCCAAAGATATAAATCTTATTCTGCAGATCTTAAAACAACGGTTCATTGTGATCAATAACCACACTTTTCATTTCCCTCTTTTGTCAAAATTCAAAGACCAACAGAGAGTTGTACAATAGTCATGGTGTTCTTCAAACCTCTAATGGACTTATGTCAGCTTAGAACCCAGCAGTGGCCCACTTAGGGATCTCTCTCTTTCCTCTCTCCTCCGTTGTTGTTGTTGAGAGGAGTCTCTCTCTTTTTCCTCCTCCTCCGTTGTTGTTTGTGAGAGAGAGATCTCTCTTTCCTCCTCCTCCGTTGTTGTTGTTGAGAGAGAGCATTTTTGGAAGTGGTTGAGAAATCGATCGGCACATGTTACCTAAAAATGCCTAAAACTGTTATTTTATTGGAACAAGAAAGTGAAAAATGGCCATTAAAATGCAGAAATCTTGTTCTTGCATTTCCCTTACAGGCCCCAAAGCCAGTGTTCACTATGCTTTGGGAGCATATTCATAATGTAAGAAATTATCAGTTAACCCTGGGTTCTTATATCCTAGGGGGTCTTACAGATTAGGTACAGGTGTGTCTGTGATAGTTGTTGAGATAAATGGAATCTTCTGGAGGTCTGTCACTTTGTAGGATGCTAAGAATACCTTCCCAAAACTTTACAGTGGATATTGCCACTGTTACCACAACTATAAAAAATTTGCAAAATTAGTAATGAAGAACCTGTCTGTATATGAAATATTTTTGGTTTTAATTATAAAAGTAATATAGGTTTAGCATAGTATGAAAAATTAAACAAGACAGAGGGTTTAAAATGAAAGATGGCAGGCCTACCTAGATTCTCCCACAACCCAATTTTTACTTAGAAGTGAGGTCACACTCTACATGTCATATTTCCACTTGCTCCCTCACCTCAATATGCAATTTATATACATTGCCGCCATTTTTTTCATGTAGGTCTCTATCAGTGTCAACAGCAGTTTCACTGTGCATGTGTATCATAAATTCAACAATATACTTAGCAAGTCCCCTATGGATGAAATCCATGTTCTTCCAATTTCTCTCAATTATGAAAAATAGTTTAGTGAGAGTCCTTTTGGAGACCTCCACTGACTAAAGTAGGTGTAGGGTGTCCAGACTTTTGACATCTCTGGGACGCACTGGAAGAAGAAGAGTTGTTTTGGGCCACACGTTAAATCTACAAACACTAATAAAAACTGATGAGCAAAAAAAAAAAAAAAGATTTTAAGTAAATTTACGATGTTGAGTTGGGCCACATTCATAGCCATCCTGGGCTACATGTGTCCTGCAGGCTGGGGGTTGGACAGAGTAATCACAACTAAAGAGAGGCAGAGAGCAACAGTGACTAAATGCAATGATGTCAACTCCTTTCCAGAGAGATTTGGAATACAAATATAAATTCGAGGAACATTTGAGTGAATTGTTTGAAAAACAAACTTGTATTCAGAGTTGAAAATGGGGTGCATCTTGGAGATGGGAGAGAAGTGAGACAGCTCTCTTCCCTAGTAGAGAACTAACCCAATTTCAGGAAAGAAAAACAACAGAAATAATGAATTGCTAAGCAACAGAGATCCTGTTTACATGCAAATACTGGTAGTAAAAACAAAAATGAGACTGCAAGAATAACACAGGAAACATGATCTGAAAGTAACATTGCCTAGAATGAAATATTTGGGTTCTGTTCTGGAGTGATTTGGGTTTCCACAAGTCAACAGCTATTTATGTTGACACCATATGAGTGAATCCGCCCCAAATCTAACCTGCCATTTAACGATTTGCCATCTGACTAGCAAGGAATTTTATTCTGACAAAGACAAAGACCAAGAAGGTGTTTGCACGTCAGCCTTCTTTTTAAAGGATCTTAAATGAGAAGACCAGCTTTGTGCTGCTTTTAGACGTATCTCAGTATCTCCGGAATATTCCTACTAAAATATTGGCCCTTTAAACTATATTGCTTTATTCTTGTATGAGGATGGGCTTTAACTTCTAGTGGAGTGCACAGAGGCTAAATACACTTACATATTGTGTAAGTGTATCCAATATGCACGCATCCAACGTATCCAGTATCCACGCATCTTCTCCTGAAACAGGACAACTACCTTGGACGCCACTATTTAGGATGCTGCTGCTGCTAGACATGAAGAGCGTTAAAGGAATGTTTGCAAGTCATGCTATTCGTGTGCCCGTGCAGGACCTTGAGGGTTATCTGGTCCTGACTCGACCCACACCTGGATTTTTATACCTTTAAGAATATTTCTGTTCTCCAGCCCCCACCCCACCACAATGAAAACCTCTTGAAGGAAAAGAAGAAAAACTTTTAAAAATGATTTTTTATTCATTATATGACCACGCTTTGCAAATTGCTGGTATATAATAAATGTTTATTGAATAAATCCCCAGTTTATTAACTAACTTCTTACTGCACTAACTCTGCTGTGTGTCAAAGATTTGTTAATATACTCGGTAGCTAGTTATTGTCCATGATCGATGTGCCAGACGATGTTGCTCACTCATGAATCTAAGATTCAACCGAAGAGGACGGATAACCAAATAATAATGATACATGAAGGAGGTTAAAGACAAGGCATGCTGTGAAAGCATGTAACAGAAATCTCAGGGAGAAAGGACTATCTAGGCCAAGATCTCAAGGGTAAGTAATATTCTGCAAGTAAACAGGATGGGGGTATGCGAAAAAGATGGGTGAAAACATTGCGGACAGATTTAAATGTGTGCAGAGAGCAAAGAATGAAAGAGCATGGCACATTTGAGAGATGAAGTTAAACGTGACTAAACATGGAGAAAGGGGTGGGGCCAGGTTATTGATGGCTTTGTAAGTCATCTTTCTTTTGGAAGTAACCATACGTACTCTCTAAGTTTCAATTATACTTACTTTTAAACAATGGAATAAAATGCATTTATTGATTCATGAATCTAGAGAGAAAAGTTATAGCATTTAAATATATGTATATATATGGTGTCATTATTTTAAGAGCATTTATAGGTTCACAGCAAAATTGAGAGGAAGGTGCAGATGTTTCCCATATATCCCTGATACCACTCCCGTGTAACCTCCTCCATTATCACTATTTCGCACCGGTGTGCGACATTTGTTACAGCTGATAACCCCACACTGACACATCACAGTCACCCACAGCCCACACTTTACATTTCAGTTCACTCCTGATGGGTTTGAATACACATCCTGAGGGCTTGAATAAATGTGTGATTACATGTCCTTCCTACAGGACCATGCCAAGCATTTTCACTGCCCTTAAAATCCTCCCTGCTCCGCTTATTCGCCCACCCCCCACCCTAACCCCTGACAACTGCTGACCTTTCCACGTCTCCAGAGTTTTGTGTTTTCTAGCATGCTGTGTAGTTGAAATCCGACAGTGAGTGGACTTTTCAGATAGGTTTCCTTCACTTAGAAATATGCATTTATGATTCCCCCACGTCTTTTCATGGCTCGATAGCTCATTTCTTTGTAGCTCTGAATATAATATTCTATTGCCCGGATGTACCCCAGTTCATCCTTCACCCGCTGAAAAACATCTTGGTGGCTTCCAAGGTTTGGCAATTATAAATAAAGCTGCTATAAAACATTCATGTATAGGTTTTCTGTGGCTGTATGTTTTCAATAACTTTGGGTAAATAGCTAGGAGTACAACTGCTAGATTGTGTAGTAAAAATTATGTTTGATTTTGTGAGAGACCTCCAAACTGCCCTTCGGAGTGGCCGCATCGTTTGCATTTCCACCAGCTACGACTGAGAGTTTCTGGCGCCCCACACCCTTGACAGCATTTGACCTTGTCAGTGTTCCGGAGTTTGGCCGTTCCTGGTGTGCAGGGGCATTTCAGTGGTGTTTTAATTTGCATTTCTCTAATGACATAGTTGCCACCTTCATATATTCCTTTTGGTAAGGTGTCTTTTAAGGTCTTTGGTTCATTTTTTTAAATTGGGGTTTTTTCCTTATTAACTTTTAATAGTTCTAAAGAGTTCTTTATCAGATGTGCGTACCCAGTGTTTTAAATTCTTTTTCTTCTTTTTTTAAAACTGTAACTTTATAAAATACTCCACATGGTCGTGAAGTGTAGCAGCTCCAGTTGCCCTCCTGGGAGTCCCTGGCACAGAGTCCCCAGTCATTCTCTTCATGTTCAGATGGGCTCTTCTCAGTACCGTCGCCCAGCTGTCACCCAGCGCTTCTCTTAGATGTTCTTTAAAATCATTCTTAGACTCTGCCTTACTGCTCACCTACGTTGAATGAACACATTCAGTCACTTTCTTGACATAGTCACTTGTTTTGATGGATCATATTTTCAGGAACTTTTCTAGAAAAGTAAAAATGGGAGTGAGGCTTTTGTCTTTAAATTTTTTTTAGATTTTTAAAAAATAGATGAAAATATTGCATCTCTGTCCTCAGATATGTTAAGTTAGTGATTATACAAGATTAACAAATAATTGCTCAATTTTAACTTTCTCAACAAAAGCAATGGAATAAAATATACAAAGCATTCAAAGAAGAACCTGTCAACCAAGAATCTTTTATGCATGTAGCAAGGTTACTGTTAAAAATAGAGGATAAATGAACACTTTCCAGGTAAAAACTGACAGAAGTTTTTGCTAACGGATGCACCTTACAGGAAATACGAAAGATTAATATCTTCAGGCTGAAAGCAAGTGATTCCCAGTGGTAATTTAAACAACAGGAATAAACAAAGAATTAAGTAAACAAAGATAAAAGTAATTATGTCATTAGAAAAATGCTAGAGTGCATATATGTATCTTTTATTATCCTAACTGATGGGAAAAGCAATTGTATAAATAATACATTTATAATGTATTCTTAGTCCTACAACATATAGAAGTGTAATGTATTTGTGAATAGTAACATAAAGGAAGTAGGTAGGAGTAAAGTGACAATGGACTAAGGTAATGATGACAGATGTTAAAGTAATAATTACAACAATGTATTGTTGGGTTTGTAATAGATGTAATATATGATATATAAATACAAATAACAATAATATAACAAAATGGCAGAGGAGGAAACTGATATATAAAAGTAATGTACCAACATATTACTGGAATTAAGCTAGTATAAATTTAAAGCTTATTTACATAATTTAAAATGTATATGGTAACCTCTAAACTCTAGAGCAACCAGCAAAAAACCCCCAAAATATATATTAAAAAATCACTAATGGAATCACAATTTACATTAGAGGATATTCAGTAAGTGCAAAATAAAGCAACAGAATTAGAGAAACAAAAAGACATGCAATGTATGGAAAACAGTGAATGGCAGACATAATCCAACTATATAAATAACGATACAAATGTAAATAAACAATCCATTCATTACACAGAGATTGTTAGACTAAATCACAAAACAAAATTCAACTGTGTGTTGTCTTCAGGAGACCATTTTAGATTCAAAGACACATAGATTTAATGTTAAAAGGGATGCAAATATGTCATCCCGAGAAAAGCTGCAGAAGCCGTACTAATGTCAGATAAATAGACTTTAAAATGACAAATGTTACCAGAGATAAGGGGGGATATTGTGTAATAAATGTATCAATTCATCAGCAAGATGCAACAGTGAAAAACGTATGCACCTAATAATAGAGCGTCAAAATGAAGGAAGCAAAACCTGACGGAAATGAAGGCCACATTATTGATTCAAGAACAATCTTCATGGTCAATGGCACTGATTTCTCTTAGTGACGCAAGCAAGGCTGGTTTACCAACAGAAAAATCTCCTTATTTTGCCCATCTGACCAATACGTTTTCCCAATAAACAGAATTCACATGATCATTTCAATAGATGCAGGGGAAAAAATGACAAAATCCAAAACTCTTTCAGGATTAGAACAATAAACTAAGAATTTAAGTGAATTTCCTCAACCTGATGAAGAACATCTCTGAAGAACTCACAGCTAAAATCATCCTTGATGGTAAAAAACTGTGATTGATTCCTAAGAACAAGGCAAGGATGTCTGTTTCAACATTTCTATTTAACATTATACTGGAAGTTGCAGCCAGAGAAAATAGGCAAGAAAAATAAATAAAGGCACTTAAATATAAAAGAAGAGGTAAAACTATCTCTTCTCACAGATGGCCTGATATTATATATAGAAAATTATGAGGAATACACTAAACACTATTAAAATGAATAAATAAGTTCAGCAAAGTTGCAGGCTACAAAGCCAAGACACACACAAAAAATGTATTTCTATAGACTTGCTTTGAAACATCAATTAAATAATCAATTCCATTAACAATAGTATAAAAAAGTAAAATGCTTAAGAATCAATGTAACAAACCGGTGCAAATTTCTAAAACTATAATACATTGTTTAAAAATTAAAGGCCATCTGAATAAATGGAACGCACACCGCGTCCATAGGCTGGGGGACAGCCTTGCTCTCTCAGCTACACGCCTCCGTCTGATCCGCAGGTGTGACCCAACGGTGATCAGGATTCCAGGTGACTTCCATGTAGAAACTGATCAAGTGACTCTAAAATCCACATGGAATTGCAAAGGATGCATAAAAGCTGAAACAACTTTTTTTAAAAAAAGAATAAAACAAGAGGATTTACACGTGCTGGTGTCAACATTCATACAGAGCAACGGTAATCAAGACGGGACGGTGGTGGCACCAAGGTGTATCCCAACAGAATGAAATTGCAAGTCCAGAAACAAGACCGTCCATCCATGCTCAACTGGTTCTCAGCAAAGACGCCCAGACTACTCAGTACAGAATGAACAGTCTTTTTAGTGAAGGGTGCTGGGAAGACCAGAGATAGCCACATGCACAAGAATAAAGTTGGACTTTCATTCCCACCATATGCAAAACATAACTCAAAATGGATCAAAGACCTAAATGTAAGAGCAAGTACTATAAAACTCTTAGAAGAAAACCCAGGAATAAATCTTGATTACATTGGCTTTTCAAAGAATTCCTAAGTATGACACCAAAGCATTGGCAACAAAAGAAAATAATACATAAATTAAACTTCATCAAAACAAAATTGGGGCTTCAAAGGATACCACAAAGCAAACTAAAAACCCCACAGAATAGAAGAAGAAAATATTCGCAGATCATATATTTGATTAGGGACTTGTATCTAGAACACATACAAATCTTTTATAATTCAGTAATAAAAAGACAACCAGCCCAATTAAAAATGGATACAAGATCTGAATAGACACCCTATAGGAAGATACACAAATGGCCAATGCGTACGTGCAATAAACACATGCATGGAGGTCAACATCAGGAAAATGCAAATCAACCCCACAATGAGTTACCACTTGACACCCACTAGGATGACTAATATGCAAATGAAACTTGAATACATTATGCTAAGTAAAAACAAGCCAGTCACAAATGACCATATACAGTATGATCTCATTCTTTTGAAAATCCAGAACAGAAAAGTCTTTACAGATTGGGGTGGGGAGGAGCAGGTAAGGGAGTAATACTTCAAGGCTACAGAGTGTTTTCTTGAGGTAGTGAAGTGTTCAGCATTGACTGTGGTGGTGTTTGCTATTAAGTACTGAGTTGGCTATACTTTGGACTCTCTTTCAAACACAGGAAGAGGTTGGAAATATCAAAGATGGCTCTAGATTAAGAACTTGTCCAGAAAGTACACGTAAAGAAGAAGACCATATTCTGTAGCACACACACGAAGAGAAAAGACATCGGAACCAAAGATGTGAATGCTGTGTGACTTCCCCGAGGTTATTAACTGCTCTGAGCCTCTGCTAACATGACTGAGCAGAGACAAAGTAATACATTGACTGTGAATCTATCTGGTAGTTTCCCCTCGCAGCAGCGCTCTGCGCACGTTCGTAGGTAGTTGGATGTGTCCAAGGGTGAGAATGCTGGGCAGTCATTGTGAGAGCTGATGAAACATTTTATCTGAGATAGGTGTGGTGAATGAATGAGTTGTTTTCTACTTCCAGCAGCTTCACCTCAGGAATGAAAGTTGATACTTGGGCCTTTTCTCTTATTAACAGTCCTCTGCACTCTGTCCTTTGCGGGCCCCACGGACTGGGACCAACGTGTTCTGGCCCATTGCAGACTCCCTGTGCTTCAGGAGCCCAGGGTACCTTAAAGCGTGAATTGGACGAAGTCGTTTACTCTGCAATTTCCCCAAACATACACCAAATAAAGACATTCAAAAACTTGTTTTTATGGGCTATTTGTTGTTTCTTCTGTTCCCACCTCACTCCCCCTTTTTTTAAAACTTAAATTATGACTAAAGTCAGCTCCAAAGCACATAAGTGCTAATAGTTTTGCTTTCCATATACTAAGTTCCTACTGACTTTAAAACTAATCGGATCATTCAAAAAGTTGCAAAACCCAGCCCCCAGGAATAAAGAAACAAGAGGCCACCCTGTGTGGGGGAGGGTGGCCATCCCGAGCTGCCGAATAAGTGAGCACTTGCCCCAGGTGTGACTATATTAAAGCCATATTTCACTTTAATAGGGAAGGACTGGAGGGGACTGGGGGGAAGGTGGCCCCTTCTGATGCAGGGGACTCCATTTGGGCTAATAAAAGACCACTTAGCCATGAGGGCTCGTTACAATTAAATTGTCTCTAAACAGTTGGTTGCTCTGTAAGCATCAAGAGGAGACCAGCTGGAGCACATGTAGCTGGGGGAGTCCAGCTCGCCCCAACCCTGGAGCCAGAGTGCGTTTCAGTGACCCTCGTAAATCTAACTGCTGCTCCGTGTCCTTTCAGAATTTTTTTCAACTGAGGACCCACAGCCAAGATATTACTGATCTGCCCTAAAGCTCAGTATCACCTATGTTTTTCCTTTTTCATGCTACCTTGTTCTAGGATTGTTTCAAGGTATTGTATTAGCTTTGTTTAATGATTTGAGGGTTGTTCCTTCATTTCTATTTCCTGAAACAATGTATAGAAGAAAAACTGTATATCATTTGATCACTTAATTGAACTTCCTATGAGCCTGAGAATAGTGGCTTTGCTTGTAGATTTTCATTTTTAAATGCAGAATTTGATAAGTTTTGTCACATGTATGTCCATGGTCAAGATAGTAAAAGTATCCATAATCTCCAAAACTTCGCTCTGGTTCCTATGCATTCCCCCCCGTCTGGTGCCTCCCCACCTTTCGCCCACCCTGGGTCCCAGACCGCCATTGATTTTATTTTCTGTCACCACAGTTTGCATTGCCTAGAATTTTGTATCAGTGGAAAAAATACAGCAATTGGTCTTTACTGTTTGAGTTCAGAAATAAGCGTAACTATTTAAGATTCATCCATGATGTTAAGTGCACCAACAGTGAATAGGTCTTTTTATTATTTTAGTTGCTGAGCAGTAGTATCCTGTTGGATGACCCACAGTTTATTCACCCATTTACCTGTTATCCAGTCAAGATTTGGGTTGACTCCGGTATTTGGCTATTAAAAATTAAGCTGCTCTAAACGTTCTTGGACAAAGCTTTGCATGAACACGTACATTCAGTTCTTTTGAGTAAATACCGTGGAATGGAATGGCTGCATATATGTTTAATTTTTAAGAAATTGCCAAACTGCTTTTCAAAGCAGTTGTACAATTTCACCTTCTCACCAACTGGTATACGGATTCTGATTTCTCCTTGCCAAGGCTTAGGATGGTAAAGATTTTAATTTTAGCCATTCTAACGGACATGTAATTATTCATATGGTTTTAATGTGCAGTTCTCTGGTGCCTAGTGGTGTTGAATGTGTTTCATGGGCTTATTTCCATTTATATTATCTGTTTTAGTGACGTGCCTGTTCAATTCTTCCATGTTTTACTGGATTTTTCCCTTAATACTAAATTTAGAAGCTCTTTATATGTTCTGAATGTAAGGATTTTATCAGATATGTGATTCACAAATATTTCTACCCATCTGGGGCTTGCTTTTCATTCTTTTTACAGTGTCTCTCAAAAGGCAGTAGTTTTTAATTTTTTTAATTTAACGAAGTTCACTTCATTAATTCGTCAGTTTGTGAATCACACATTGGTGTTGTAAGAAATCTATGTCTAACTCAAGGTCAAAATTTTTTTCTGCTGTATTTTCTTGTAGAAGTTGTATAGTTTTAGGTTTTACATTTAGTATATTGTTCATTTTGGTTGATTTTTGTGTCTAGTATGAGATATAAATTGAAGTCTCCTTCCCTTCCTTCCACCCTCCCACCCTTCCTCCCTTCCTTCCTTCCTTCCTTCCTTCCTTCCTTCCTTCCTTCCTTCCTTCCTTCCTTCCTTCCTTCCTCCCTCCCTTCCTCCCTTCCTCCCTTCCTTCCTTTTTTCCTTTCTTCCCTTTTTCCCTCCCTCCCTTCCTTCCCTGGCAGTGTAAGCAGGTTTGGGATCGAATAGTTTCAATAATTTCCACAGGCTCTGGGGAACAGGGGCCTGGGCTGACCAGCACAGAGAAATAGTGGGCAGAACGTGAGTCCCGCGAGAGCCCTAGGCAAAGGCCGCTGGGGTCTGGGGTCTGGGGGCTGGATTGGCTGGTTCACCTATGAAAGGTGCTCTGACGGGCAGTTGTTTCCTGTCTGGGAGTTGGGTAGACCTGGGAGGGCAGTCTCTCCAGACTCAGCAAAGCCTTCTGCGTCAAAACATGAAAATACAGAAAATAAAAAGACATGATTAATACAATTGGCTAGAGGTGTGTCAATTTTATTGATTTTCTCAAAACAGCAGATTTAGGTTTTATTAATTTCCCTTATTGTTTTTCTGTATTCTCTTTCATTCATTTCTCTTCTGATCTTTATTATTCCTGTTCTTCCACTTACTTTATATTCAATTTCATCTTCTCTAGTTTCTTAAGGTAGAAGGTGAGGTAACTGATTTGAGACCTTTCTTTTTTGACAAAGGTAGTCAGTGTTAGAAATTTCCTCCTTTGCGCTGCTTCAGCGCATGCCACAAATTTTAAAATGATGTTTTAATTTTCACTCAGTTCAAAATATTTTCTAATTCATCTTTTTACTTTTTCTTTGTCCCATGTGTCAATTAGAAGTATGTTATTTAGTTTCCAAGTATCTGAGGATTTTTCTAGAGACCTTTCTTAGTTTACTTTCATTCCAACATCACTAGAGCACAGAATTTCTATGACTTGATTCCTTTTAAATTTATTGAGACTTGTTGTGGGGGCCCTAAATGTGGACTGTCTTGGTAAATGTTCCATATACATTTAAATAATGTTTATTTTACTGTTGTTTTGTGGAATGCTCTGTATTTGCCAGTTGCATGAAGCTGGATGATAGCATTGCTAAGTTTTCTACATTCTTATTGACTTTCCGTATATTCTGTTAATTATTGAGAGACACTGTTGAAATCTACTATAACGGTGGATTTGTTGATTTTTCTTTTCAGTTCTACCTGTTTTGCTTTATATATCTGGAAGTTCTGTTTTTAGTGAAGAATGTTGTGTGCTCTTGATGAAATGAAATTTTGAATTATAAAATGATAATTTTTTTACTCCTCGTAATATAATTTCCTCTCTAATATATATTTTCTGTTGTTAATACAGCTTTTCCAGCTTTCTTTTGATTCAGGTTGGCATGGCGCATAATGTCGCATCCTTTTGTCTTTCAACTTACTATTAATTTATGTATAAAGTATGTTTCCAGTGGCTAGCATCAGGCCGAGTCATGCTTTTGTACAACCTGACAATCCTGGGTTTTAAATAAGGAGGATCAGACCGTTTTCATTTGATGTGACATCTGATAAGGCTGTGTTTCTGTCCGCCATCTCACTACTTGCTTTCCACTTGTTCCGTCTGGTTTGTGTTCCCCTGTTTTCCCTGCCCCACCTTGGACCGAGTATTTGTTGCTATTCCATTTTAGCTCTTTTGCTGGGTCCGTAACTACATTTGTCAGATTTTGGTGCATGTACGTCTTTACTTTATCACAGTCTACCTTGAAGTGACATTATTCACTTCCTGTGCAATGTAAGAGCCTAGTTGTGGTAGTCCACTTACGCTTCTCCCTTCCTGTCTTTTATGCTATTATATATTTTACATATTCATATGTTATAACTTTGTTACATCTTTATTTTTCTATTTTAACAATTACCTATTGAATATAATTAAATAATTAAAAAACTCATATGTATTTACAAGTAACTAAGATGAGTACTATTATTTTGGGGGTATATTTATATATCCACATGGTATTATTTTCATCTGTCTTAAGGACTTCCTATAATACATCTTATAGTTTGGTCTCCTGTGTACCATTTTAAGAATATTTTCTCTGTGTATAGTATTCTATGTTCAGAATTTTCTTTCAGTACATAAAAGATATTGTTATACTGTCCTCTTGCTTTAATTGTTTCAGACAAGAAATCTGCCATCATCTTTATTCATTTTTGTAATAGTTCTTTTTCTACAAGGTGCTTCTAAGGTTTTCTTTTTATCATCAGCAATGTTAATCAATTTAATTATTTAGTCTTACTGGAATATTCTACATGTTTCTTGTGCTTAATGCTTCTCAGACTTGTGGGTTTATGCTTTTCACTAAAATTGGAAATGTTTTGTCAATTATTTCTTGGAAGTATCCTTTTTCTGTTCCCTTTTCCTCTTTTCTTCTTTTCTGTTTTTCTACTGTGTAACCTGCCTCAGTGCCTGCAGCCTACGGGGCCGAGGCCAGGCCATGGTTCAAGGCCACCGTTTGCTCTGTCTGTCATGGGGCACTGGGAGAAACCCAGGGGTCCTTTCCTCTTTTTTAGGGATTCAGATGCATGTATTAAGCCACTTGAAGTTGTTCTAGAGCTCACTGATGCTTTTAAAATTTCCATTAATTTTTTTTCTGTAAATCATTTGACCAGTTAGTATATCTTTGAGATTCATGATTAATCGGTGTATTCTCATTCCGTCTATTTTTAGTCTGCAACACTTCAGTTTTTCTCTGTCGAAGTTTCTGCCCTGAGATAGTTTAAGAAACTTGCAAACAGTAGGAGCATTTTCTTCCATGCTTTAAAGAACTGTTAGGGGGATCAGAGAAGAACTTAACCTCAGGCTAATTATTTCCCACTACTGGGGCAAGACTTTTCGGAGTCTTCTACCCAATGACTCATAAGTTGTGAGATTTTTCTGTCTGTTTTTATAACAGGTACTATCCCTGCACTGTGCATGTGTCTGCTGCTATTCCCTCTAGTCATTTTGGGTTTTTCTTTCCGCTGCATCAAATATCTGTCTCACATGCATACTGATAAGTATTCTGCTAAATACTCAAGGAGAATTCTTTGGTTGTCTCTGGAGTTTTCTCTCTGTGTGGCTTGCCCCTGACGCTCTAGTCTGGAAACTCTAGCTCTCTTGGTCACCTGGACTTTCAGTTCTGTCTCTCCAATTCAGGGAGATTTCCAGGGTTCTCTGAGGTCACCCACCCCTGAATTATAGCCGCACACTCTCAGAAAAGGCAGGGGAGCTAACCACAGGACTGAAATCATTTTTTCCCTAGATCCCTCTGAGACATTATCCTTTGTGGCCCCCCATCATTCTCCCCGGTCATTATGAGTTTGACTTTTTTTAAGGTTGATTTTATTCTTAATTGACAAAGAGGGGAAGGTGGAGAGAGAGACCGAGAGACAGAGAGAGAAACATCAATGTGATCACACTGATTGGCTGATTCCTGCACACGCCCCAACTGGGGATCATGCCTGCACCCTGCGCATGTGCCCTGACCAGGAGTTGAACCTTCGACCTTCTGAACCAGTGACCTTTTGGTTACAGGACAACGCTCCAACCAACTGAGCCACAATGACCAGGGAAGAGTTTGACTTTTTTTTTTTAGATTCCACATGCAAATGACATCATAAATTATTTCTCTTTCTGTGCTTGTCTTCTTTCACTTAATATAATGCCTCCCAAGTTGGTCTGTGTCTTCATAAACGACAGAAGTTCCTCTTTTTAAAGCTGAATAATACTCCGTTATATGTGTGTATGTTCACTTTGTAAATTTATTCACTTGTCCACAGACACTTAGGTTGTTTCCAGGTCTCGGCTACTGTAAATAGGGCTTCAGTGAACAAACATGGGAGTGCAGATGTGGCTTTGAGATGACGATTTTGTGTCATATGTATGTATATTCAGTAGTAGAAATGCTGGGTCATATGGTAGTTGTAGTTTTAATTTTTTAAGGAAACTCCATGCTGTTTCCCAGTGAGTGTACCAATACGAGAACTTTTAATACCGTCCCACGTATCTCTGAGTCTTCTTGCCCATCAGTTTTCTCTCTATTCTTCAGATGAAATAACTGCTATTGAATTAGCCTGATGATTTTCTGTTATCTTCCTTATTTGGTTAAGTCCACTGAGTGAAGTTGCTCATGTTGGAATTATTTTATTTATTCTTTTGCTTTTCTTTTTAAGATCTTATATTTTTAGAGCTGTTTTAAATTCATAGTAAAATTGAGAAGGTACTATGTACTACCTGCGCCCACACAAACACAGTCACCCCCATTATCCACATCCCCCACCAGAGTGACAGACTTGTTACAATTGATGGGCCCACACTGACACATCGTAATCACTTCAAATCATTATTTTACATTACGGTTTACATTTGGTGGTGAACATTCCATGGGTTCAAATAAATGTGCCACCGTTATGGGATAGTACAGAGTATGACAGAATATTTTCACTGTCCTAAAAATCCCCTATGTTCCACTTATTCATTCCTCACTTCCTCATCCCCTAGCCCCTGGCGTCCACTAATCTTTTTATGTTCTCCATAGTTTTGCCTTTTCTAGCACATCTTAGAGTTGTAATCATACAGTGTGCGTAGCCTTTTCAATTGACTTACGTTACTTGGTGATATGTAATTAATGTTCCTCCATGCCTTTTCATGGCTTGATAGCTCATTTATTTTTAGTACTGAATAATATTCTATTGTCTGCGTATATTGGGTTGGCCAAAAAGTCCACTTAGGGTTTTTTTGTAAAATGAAAGACACATTTTCATTTTCACCAATAACTATATTGATTTAGATATTTTGAGTATGTTGGCTATCTCCAGCATGGTAGAACATTGATCATTGTCAATTAATGCCTTGATTTGATCTCTATCAACTTTAACTGATTTACTTGACCTTGGAGTATCATGCAGCGAGAAATCTCCAGCATGAAACTTTGCAAACCACTTTTGACACATTTGATCAGTCACAGCACCTTCTCCACACACTGCACAAATCAAACGCTCAAAGGTATTTCAGTTGCATTTTTCCCTTTCTTGAAGTAACAAAGCATAATATGCTGAAAATGTGTATTTTCTTCCATTTTCAATATTAAAATGGCTACACCAAAAATTTTTGGCTACATGAAAAATTCACCAATTTTGATATGATTTTTAAAAAACACACACTGATATGGCAATACAACTTAGCAAAACTGTTTCAAGTGAAGTTAAAGATGACAATGCACTACCAGAACCATCTTAAGGAAAAAAACCAAAGGAACTTTTTGGCCAGCCCAATACCACTGTTTACTTATCCATTCACCTACTGAAGGACTTCTTGGTTGCTTCCAGGTTTTGGTGATCATGAGTGAAGCTGCTATAAACATCCAAGTGCAAGTTAGTGCACAGACATAGGTTTTTGGCACCTTGGGGTCAACGTGGAAGAGCTCAGTTGCTGGGCCGTGTGTTTGGTTTTATAAGAAACTGGAAACTGCCTTCCAAAGCGGTTGTATCATTTTGCTTTCTCACCAGCAATGAATGAAAGTTTCTGTGGCTCCACGTTTTCATGAGCATTTGGTATTGTCATTGTTCTGGATTTGGGCCATTCTAATAGATGGGTAATGATATCTGATTGTTTTAATTTGCATTTCCCTGATGATACATGACGTAGGGTATATTTTCATATGCTTATTTGCCATCCGTATATTTTCTTTGGTGAGGTTTCTGTTAAGGTTTTAGTTCATTTTTTAATTGGCTAGTATGTTTTCTTAGTATTGAGTTTAAAGATTTCTTTGTCTATTTTGGATAATAAGCCTTTATCATATGTGTGTTTTGCAATTTTTTTTCATTTTTTGGCTTTTCTTCTTACTCTCTTGACATTGTCCTTTTCAGGGTAGACATTTCTAGGTTTAGTGAAATTCAGTTTATTCATTATTTCTTTCATGGATCATGCTGTGGTGTTGTATCTAAAAGTCATTGCCTTGCCCAATGTCATGTAGGTCGGCTCCTATATTAGCTCTGAGACTTTGTAGTTTTGTATTTTACATTTAGGTTTATGATCCCATTTTGAATTAATTTTTCTAAAGGTGTTAAGAGCTGTTCTAGAGCCTTTTTTGTATGTACGTGTACGTCTAGTTGTTCCAGCAACATTGGTTGAAACACTATCTTTTTTCCATTGTATTGCCATTGTTCCTTTGTCAAACATCAGTTGATTCTATTTATGCAGGTCTGTTTCTGGGTTCTCTATTCTAGTTCATTGATCCATTTACCTATGCTTTGGCTAACAGCAGCCTATCTTGATTAATGTAGTTTTCTAGGAAGTCTTAAGGGTAGGTTCAGTCCTTCAACTCTGTTCTCCTTTAATAATGTGTTGAATATTTTGGTTATTTTACATCCCCATATAAACTTTACAGCCAGTGTTTGATATTGACCCGATAACTT